>NW_024609882.1:314052-636686 GCF_016920785.2 Ixodes scapularis | reverse complement strand
ATATATATATAAAAAAACAACTATAATGTCCTTTTCCATTAGCTCGTTCAATTTACGTGCACTGGCGCAGAAACGTGTAGGGCGGTGTACTTCGGGTCGTATCTGAATACCGGAAGTCCACTGCCCTACACTTTTCTGCACCGGTGCAGGGAGTGCGGAGGAATCGAACGCTTCCATCGTTTCTGGATGCGGAGAGATGACGTCAGACCAACGCCGAGGTGATTGGATTGGAAGGATGGCAGACCCCAATGCCTTCGGGTCTACCCACTATTCTTTTTTTTTTTTTTTCAGTCAGCCAATAAGAGTTCGGCGTTCTGACGTCATCGCAACCCAAGAAGCAGACGAACTTGCGCTACGCATACTTTTTTTTTTATTATTTCCATTTTTATGTAACTTTTTGAGGGCGTGGCTGGAATACCCTTTTTAAACCTGATATTAACATCTTTGTGTTGAATATAGAGAGGGGAATCCTCTTTCTTATAAAAGCTGCACTGAAATCGTTTTCAAAGTTTATTATTACAGATGCGTGCGTGTCTCTTGTAAAACCTCGACGATTTCTTTCTGCACAAATCGGTTGAATGCTCAACGGAGCGACCGCAGATGTTGCGCCGAACAGAGGCAAGTGACGACTTCGGTGCCAAACAATGCAATGCGTAGCTGTTTCTTTTTTAGGTTGCATTCAGGGCCGTACCCAGAAAAAAATTTCGGGGGGGGGGGGGGGGGGGGGGGGGGGTTTCGGGGACAACGGCGGCCATTTTGAAAGTGTCTATTGTCTTATTTTCGCCTATGAATCATGTGCATCGGTGGCATATAATGGAGAGTTACAGCAAACCGGAGAACCGGTCCCGGTTTGGTACCCGGTAGCTGACCGGCGCCACTGCGCGTGCGCAGAGGTGGAGATTAAAATCGGCTGGCTGCCAGTGCACCGAGCAGGGCCGTACCCAGAAAAAAAATTTCGGGGGGGGGGGGGGGGGTCAGAACCCCCTAATCCCCCCCCTGGTTACGGCCCTGGTTGCATTGTGTAGGGTCCTGCATATCTGCGGATCATCCGCAGTCAACTGGCGGTTGCGGATAAAAGATGAATCATAGGTGGCAGGGTCTTCGGATTGGCATTTTTGCCGTGGCGGCTCATAGACCTGCGCGACCGCAGAGGGAATAAGTGAGGGAGACTATTCCTGGAATGTTTTGCGGGAGAGAATTCCTCTCCTAGAAAAAGTGCTGTCGATTGGGGTGCAAATTGTTCTTTACGCCCAAAAATACCGGATTCTCACCAAAGGTCGCTTTCCAGCGTTTTATCTCGCCAAAAATGCTGTCCACAGAAAAAGTAAGGAAGGCATCGATCGTCCCGGCAAGGCGTGTCCTCGTTTGGCAGTGAAAGCCACAGGGGTGAGGTTCCCGTACCTTGTTGGCACGCAGTTGATGCCAGCCCAGCATCGAGTGCTCCAGCGGAGAGAGGCTTCTCATTGGCACCCCTTCCCTCCTCTGGTCAGGGAACTGTCGGCGTGCCCTTTGAGAAACCCGCCTTGTGCTTCGAGGGAGGCGACCCATGTAGGAATCCGTCAATCGTTGACGAGATTCTCCTTATACCTCGACAGGTGAAACGTTTCTTTCCCGACAGGTGGCAAGTTGCTGCTATACTTGGTCTCAGCCACGGTGGAAGAAATGTGGTCTCAGCTTAGCATGGACAGCCGCGCATGCTAAAGGCGCCAGCTCCTCGAATGAAGCCCCGGGGACTGCTCGAGTGCTCGTGCAGCGAGTGTCAAGGCAGTCAGGCGAGCCGCTCGCGCAGCCTTCGCAATTAGTCGATGCTCAAGTGAGACCAAGAGTTCGGAGCACGCAGTTTCGCCGACAGGTGCGGCCACTATCAACGATCTAGTAGCCTTTATTGGGTATTCCGATATTTTCCATACTCGCGTCATACCATGTCGTATACACGAATACTCCGCTGCGGTGAGTCAACACCTTTCCCCTCGCGAGAGTGTTATTAAGGAGCGATCGTGTCGCAGAAAATCTGGCGTCGGTGGCGTGTCGTGAAAATCCTGATTGGTCGATAGGGTCATGACGTCACATTCCTTAGCATTAAAAATAAAAATCTGAAGAATTTTAGGCGGGATTCGGACCCAGGGCTCTTCAGTTGTGAGCATCGTAAGGTTATCGCGTTATCGTGTCTCCTTCTCATCGACAACCCCCGAACTTTGTATCAGAGCGGCGCTCTTAGGCGCCCGTTTTCGGGTTGAGCGGCGTCGCCGTCGGCGACGCCGCTCAACCCGGAACTTGCATTAGTACGCAACCGCGCGTAACCGCGCGTTGCATTATGGGAAAATTTCCTCGCTAAATTTAACTGAGAAATTTTCGCAAAATTTTCCGATATATGGAAGTGGAAGAGGAAGGGAGGGTACGGAGAGGAAGAAGGGGCATACCCTCCCCTCCGTACTTTCCCGTCCTCCTCCTCAAGAGCTGCGCTCTAATTTCGCATTACAGAAAATTGGAAACGTCTCTCATTTTATTTTTTAACTTTTTGCCAGGCGATCCATTATGGTGTTGGAAGACTACCCAATCAATATTTTGCTACAGCGTCACGTACATTTTTCATAAAGTCAAAATATGCAGCTGCTCGAATCCGAAACTAGACTGGGGAAAAAGAAATATTGAGGAGGAGAAAGTTACCGGAAGTCACGTGGCTGTGCAACTTTTCTTTTTTCAGTCAACGTATTTGCAGCTTTTCAGAAGTCACAAAATATGGGTACCATATATTTTATTTATTTATTTTTTTAGCATTGTGCGTGTGCTGTCGATGACCCACGACTTTGATTATCTTTGGTGGTTGTTCCTGAACCATACCTGGCTTGCACCGACGTCACATCACATACTTTTTACCACCATGTAAAAGGAGTGTCTGTCTACCGCTGTGTCTGTCTACCGCCTTCTACTCTGTCCTTGTCCTTGCGCTGTTTGTTTTCCGCTAATATGAATGACCAACTAGCCCAATCGTCAACACTACTGAGGAGAGGGAAGCTGCTTTTGTAAGAATTTGGAGGGTTAATCTTCTGGGAGGAGAATAGCGACGCCTGGTGCCAGGAGGCACAAAGGAGGATCAGAGGGGAGCTCCTTCTTTTCTCTGGTGGTCATCGGATCGCTCTTTGCATGACGTCACGTGCAAGCATATGGCGTCTCCAGCTGGTTACTCGCCCTCCCGCGGCGGTAAAGGGAAGCGCTGTAGTCACCCGGTTCCCAGCGGGCACGGCTGAACTGCTCGCCATCATGGCTCGCCAACGGTCATTTCCGAATGCAACACCCTTCATTGTCCCCATCGGGTGCTGCAGTCGGAATGGACCTTATCAGAGAGTATTGCGTGGAGAAGCAAGCGCTGTGCCTGCGCGTCGCCGCCAAGCTCCAATTCAAGACCGCATTTTTGTGCACGCGCAGTGTAGAACACGCAACGCAAACATACAGTGCTTGCGTTCGCTCACTAAAACTCAGTACTCTTTCACCGGTTTCCAATGCCAACGAAACGTGTTCCAGTAAACAGACGGGTAAGCGTTCCTTCGAACTGGAAATTTTGAAAGTGGCAGAACGACGGCGCGTGAAGAGTAAAGAAACATATTGGTTCTTAAAAGAAATGAGTAATTACCGAAAAGAAAAAAAAAAAAAATCCGTGGTTGTTTTTTTTTTTATTAAAGTGTTGTTTGGAAGGCGTTTTGTGAAGTTTTGCCGATTGTCAAAAGTCTATTGACTGCGCCCTGGGAAGTTTTGCCGATTGTCGCGACTTTGATAGCTTGCCCACTGCAATTCGTGTATTTTTACATAGATTTCTCATATTGGCGATAAAATGTTTTCATTGATTTTAGGCTATTTTTATTTTATAACTCGGCAATTAAAAATGCTGCAATTGACACCAGTGATAATCATTTGCACAGCTTTGAGTGCCATACTTCTTCGCGCCTTTGAAATGAGATCGTAAGCAACAAATTATATTAGAGCTCGAAAAACCACGTATTAAAATATCTTATTTGTAATATTATTATTATTACAAATTGCGGCAATAGAGGCTTCCAGTCAACGCCACGATCGCAAAAAATGCGCCATTTAACGATATCAGTCTTTCCAGGAAGGTCTCATTTTGTTTCCTTCTTAGCATATAAAAGCTATGCGTCATCAAAATAGACAAACAGTCAAAGTCGGATGTAATATAAACTCCTATGCGTCGTGCGTTGCTTTAAAAAGCGCACTTTTGCTGTCTGACTCCGATTTCGTCTTTGGGTTTCGTGAACAGCGTTTCTTGATTTATACGTTTCATGAACATACTCTGAACTCATCATCCGTGGCGATATTTTGTAAAATTCAGATTGATTCTGTTATACATGTGCTTGGGAATAATGTTAAAGCAAATATTCGTACGAATACCTCCGAACCCATTAAAAGGCCCGCAGTTCATTATTTCACATGACAATTATCCGAGCGATAAAAGGCAGCGAGAACACACAAATATCAGCGCAGATTCTTTTTCAACAAATGCGATATTCTACGTTACCTCTAAGGGGTATGAAAAGCCCACTGGACTCCAAAGCATCTCGAATTGCCTGGATCGGAGACGTACGTCACAAAATAAATTTTCCGCAAATAACTCGTTTAGCTAAATAATTACGCCGTGAGACACATCTTAATTTATGAAAGACGTCGAAATTAACGCCAATATCGAGAAGTTAAATTCAAAATAGATTTTAGTATCGGTTTTGTTTCACAAATAAAGACGTGCCTCCCGAAGGGCGGCGGCAGGGGGGGCGTTTGCTTTCTCATGTTTTTTTCGTAGGGGTCGTTTTGTCGGCGTTTTGTCGGGACTGGTAGTAAAGCTGATACCCCTGTTAAGTGCTGGAGTAAACGTTTCTTCTGAGCCAGCCTTGAGGCGCAGCTTAGGAAAGGCACCTTTCTACCATTCCTTGTCATCGGAAAGGGGGAGGAGGCCTCCCTCTGGCTCTGGATAAGCCTTCCCAAGCGTAAAACCTCTTGCCGCGGGAAATTGGTCTCTGGCAGAGCGCTTCGACCAAGAGCAGTCCGGAGCATATGTCCTTGGAGGGACTGCACACTCTCTTTGACGAGAGTGCCGGAGAGGGTCCAGAGCTGGCCTAGCATGGGAGGCGCCCCTTGAAGTCACGACGCCTAGACGGGAAAAGCATCATCCGTCAATCATTTGCGTACTTTTGTTCGGCGTGAGGCCACGGAAACGCTCTTGCATGCGAGAGATTTTGAAGATCTCTTTTTGGTACTCAGAAAAAATTTCGGCTAAACAAAGGTCGCTTCCTCCATTTCGGTTTTTCCGCGCGTACGAGCTTCAAAGTTTGGGGGAGGGAGGGAAGGAGGGAGGGGGGGGGGAATCTGCACTGCAAGGATGTGAGTGAGCCTTGACCCCCCCCCCCCCCTCCCCCCGATCAGAATTGACTTCCGGCAACACCTCTTCCGGAGCCCCTGGTCATATATCCTCCTCTATACGGAGAAAGCCTGGCGCGTCGCGAGAAAAAACAGCCGCCGTAAATGGGAAAGGAGGGGCGGAGAAATGGGAGCGGAGAGAACCTTGCCTGCTAGCGCCACAAAAGAGCGAGCGGCCAAACGCAGAAACAATCTTTTTTTTCTCTCTCTCTTTTCTTGTCGCTATCGTGGAGAGGAGAAACTCAACGTCCATCCTTTCCCGTTTCTCCCTGTGCCCTTTCGAATCGCCGTGCCCGTTTCTCCCGGAGTACGAAAACGACGGTGACGAAAACACAAAAACAAGCGTGGTTCGGGGAGCGGCCGCTCATGACCCAAGCGCTCGCTGTCTAGGTCTGCCCTTTCTGCTCTGCGCTACCATATTGGTCACCGTTCGGCGCGCTCCTCCTCTCCTTTTTCCTGCGGCCGCGCGCCCTATGGCTCCGTCGTCGATGTGCCAGGCTTTCTTCGTATAGAGGAGGCTATGCCCTGGTCGTCTCGGTTCTTTGTTGGGCTATACTGATATGTAATCGACAAAAAAAGCTGCTTGAAGCTCTGTACTTTTTTCACCCATTACGTCAAAGCTGATTACATTTTTTTGTGATTATATTTCTATTACGTTACTAGAGCCTCGCACACTAACTCCCGAGTGTGCGATGCAAAATTGAAATGAAATACCCAATACCCATGGAGAATAAAAGGGTAGGAGAGGGCATGACGTCGGCCGCGTAGCCTCCACAAGCCATGCTCCCTTGACGCCTCGCCTCTTTCTCATTTTCCTCCTTACTCTCCTCACTTACCATGCCAACGTGACCACATCACGTGATCGTAGCTAGCCTTCGTCTAGCTATGATTGGGTACTAGAATACACCACAGTCTAGCCTTCGATCTGATAAAACCTACCGGACGGAGCGCGCACAAGCCTGCAAGGAGTCCTTCTACAATCAACCATCCATCTCACACGTGACATGCCACGCGCACCAATCGCCAGACAGATCTGCGGTCACGCTGGGCACAAAATCGTTTAAACTTTTTATGACTAGGCTTCACCAATATTGCAACGTGCCCCCTCCTAGTACTTCCGACCTCCTTGCCAATACCCGTTGCAGGTGCCCTGATGTCGCTGACGCAAATTTTGAGGAATGTATTTGGAAAAGTATTTGGAGGAGACCAAATACATTTGGTTGTATTTGTATCTTGTACTTAGATGCTTTTTTTTGGAAATGTAATTAGATCTGTAATTAAATACATTTTTGACGAAGTATCTTGTATTTGTTGTATTTCGACACTCAAAGCGGCAGCCCGCCGGGTGCAGCTCTCGCGTGGACCCCCTTGCGACGCCACTGGCCACTCCATCTTGTCCGGGAAAAAGCGAGCGGTGCGTTTTCGGCGACGACATCATGATTGGGACAGCGTGGACCTACCGGGCCGATCTCGTGAATGATATTCACGTGGATACAGTTGCAGACGCCAAAAGGGTTAGACCCAGGCGATAAGGCAAGGAAACTCTATTTTCGCGTCCGACTTGTTACGATCACGAGACATATCGCATTTGCTCGAACTGCTCTGTTTGGGCAGACACGCAAGCGCTGTTGTCTTTGACACCCTGGGCGAGGAAGAAAATCGATGCTACCAGTGGTTTCTCTTTCACGGCTTGCTTTGATCCATATTTGATCGTGTCACCAACAGACGCTTGATTGCACGCCGAAAAGAAAAATTCTGGCTCTCGAACTTGGAAACTGACGTGTCTAAAACTGGCGTGGAACCGAAACTGCAGTTTCAGTTCTACGCGAAAATATCCCTCCCATTTTGAAGTTCTCCGCTGAAACAAACTCAAAATTTACGTTTTTTTTTAGTTTGCGGGTTTTCGCTGGAGTCTGTTCAGGACTCTCACATAAACCGTCTTTTCACAAGCTCGCCTGCACACGGAAATTGACGTAAAATATATTTCTGCTCTAAGATAAAAAAAAAAAAAAAACTAATATTTTATGTATTAAAATATAAAAACCTGCGTTCAGACAAAAAAAACAAGTTATATTTGGGCGAATAATAATATGTTTTCCTAAATCTTTATTTGCGTGGAAACTAAAGCGGGATTTGTTTGATCAAGTATCTCCGGAAGAGTCGGATGTGTTCATCTTTGGTTTCCAAATTAAACGATCCTCTCAACCTTTCCATCGCGGTGATATGCCACAGTTCGTCAGTCAATTGTAAAGCATTACATCACTTCAAGAAGCCAGTCGACGCGGTAACCGTAACAAAATACCAATTTAATTGCGGAACACACGAAACATAGCGCGACGTCGCCCTTTAAAAGCGTGCAAACAAAACCCGAACCGAAAGTGGTCTCGGATCTCTGTCATGACCCTGACTTCTATTTTGGGATAAGAAGCTCAGTCTTTCCCAGATGATAACGCAATTAATGCGAAGCTAGCTGGACGATAATAATCCCTGCAGTAGGGGAACAAAGGACAAACACAAATCAAAGCTGACCGGTGCACGGCTGAAAAAATCCGCCTGGTATCCAACCAGGGACAGAGCTAACCAGGAGAGACGTCAGTATAGCAGAGTAGTTTTAACAGCCGCCATCGGTCAAACACCAGCAAGGGTGAACGGCCCGCATTTTAAGGTTATCCCGATAATGCTATTAATGCAATGTCCCTCTTCTCCAGGGATTGTTTATCGTTATTCTTTTCCAGTTCGCTCGCACCTTCGCATTAATTCGTTCGATACCAAAAGATGACAGCAGAAGAAGACGTACCGATTCTCGATCCAAGCTCGGTGAGAAGTTTCCGTCGCGATGTATCCGTTCTCAGCAGCGCACTCCAGCGTCAACGTCCAAGCTCACGTGCGCGCCTCCTCAAAGTCGGCGAAGACTGCTGACCTTACATAAAAGTTCAGGCGGGCGGCGACGGGCGGCGACGTTCCCGCTCCCAGGAAACCCCCTCGCCGTGGAAGTAGCGCCCAAGCGTTTGTCACCATTTGTCTCTTCCCCTCCCTTCCCGTGTTCCTCAGACCCCCGAAAATAAACAAACAACAGAAAGAGGATCATCCCCAAAGCCATCACACAACGAGAACCGTCGACGAGCAAGACGTCCAGTCGCCGGGCTCTTCGAGAGGACAAGAGGGGAGGGGGGTAGGAAGAGACGTAGTTGTAAAACTAATTGTTCGGCGAGTGGGACGCGGCTTCCCTTTGCTAACGAGTAGCCGACACAGACCCCCCCTTTCGAGAGTTTTCGATTATTTCCTTCGACGTGGTCCTCTCTGCCCCCGGGGCGGGGAGAGATGGGTGCGAGGCGGTGTCGGTCGGAATGTGTTTGGGAGACGACGTGGTTTACGAGGCGTGGCTTCTTTCCATTTGTATCAATGGGGAGAGAGAGACGTTTGGCGGTGATGGCTTTAGCACGGGCCCTGATGGCGACAAATGGCTCCAAGGTGACGTTCCAGGGTTTGTGGCGTTTTGCATCTCGACGGGTGTCCGGACTCCGCGGACGCGTCCATCGGAGTTTTCAGATAAAACAGACCCTTCTTCGAGTCTCCGACTGGCGAGCTTACCGGGTCGAAAACCCTCTTTCGTTATCCTAAACTCCAGAGTGGTTTCTGGATTTGCGGCCGACGTTGTTGCCGGCCGCGACGCTGGCTCGGTGTCCGAGCAGCGGGCAGACGCCTGTCCAGCTTCCCAGACCACGGCCAGGAGGTGGGAGAAGAGCGATCCTGCTTTTCTCCAGCACTACCCACCGCCCCCGTTATTCGCTAAAACGTCATTCGCCCATGTGATATATGGACCCGCTTCAACGGAACTATTCATTTTTGTTGCAAAAATTTTTCGTTCAAAAATATTTTGACGAATTTGAATAAAATTAAGTTCAATAGCCGACCACTTCCTTCGAAATAACCGGCCTCAATACATAGACGAGATCCTTCATTCCACCAGGAAATTACTGACTGTATAACGGATGAAGATCATTGCATGGTATATCTTAGTTACAAAACAATCTTCTTACGGGACCATTTTGTCCCACCTTGGACTTGGGACCATTAGTTCCGAGACAATTTGTTCCGGGACCATTAGTTCCGGGACCATTTGTTCCTACAGGAAAAAACAATTTTTTAGGGGCAACAAACCGTTTTCGAGCCCAGTTACTGAGTTTGAGGCTAGACTCTCACCGGCGTCCTTCCTAACCCTAACCGAGCCTGCGTAAGCGCACTTTCAAACGCTGCTCGCGGCTTAATTCTCGTCTTTTCCCGCCATATTTTGTGTCTCACGGTACATGTATTTTCCCGAGGACATTGAGAAAGCCTTGTACCATATTTGAAAAAAAAAAAAAAAAAAAAAGCAAAAAGAAAACTAAACTATTTTTGTTGGGTACGCGCGCGACTTTTCTTACGGTAAGTTTTTTCGGCGCCACGGGATTCGCCGCATGTGAAACGACAAAGCGCTTTGCTGTCAAAAATAAATTGCAACAGAAGAGGGCCGAAAGGCATGCATTTTTCACGCTCAAAAATAACGTGTTTACCGATGGACAGGACACGGACATACAATTGAGGAAGTGTTAACATTCAAACAATATACGTACCACACGGTGCAGCGCTATCCGAAAAGAATTTATTTGAGAAAGATCTCAAATGACACAGTCACAGTCGACGACAGTCACATCTTGACTATCGGACGGAATCCGAGATGACTACGTTTTGGGGCACGTTTTGGGGAGAGCTTCCTTTTTTCACAACCGCACCAAGGCAAAGGAACGAACGCGACTGACCCGTTTCCCACCCCGACCCGGACAACTATTTTCGGAGAGGACTGAGGATTCTACGCGGATTATCTGTGAGAGAGGGGAGAACAATGTTCGCAAAATCGCGTCGAGGGTCGTTCGACGTCCTTCACCTCCTTCGTTTCCCGTGAATGTAAAGCAGAAAAGCTTGAATGGCAGGCATTTACCAGCCTTATTTCTCACAATGGAAGATAACACAGAAAGGGTACGCAGCACGCATAAAAAATATCAAGTGGAAACTTTCAAGAGGGGCGACAAAACGTCGAATGCAAAACCGCAAAAACGTAGGCAGAGAACCGCGCTGAGCGGGTCTTCACAGTCCAAGAGAATGACAGAAAATTTCTAGCTGATAGAGGGCGCGAGAGTCGCACAGCCGCATCAGCATCGGCAACACAGCGGCGGCCTAGGAGCGTTTTTTGGAAAGGTGTATAGACCTTTTTTGCAAGTGCGCCGCCATCTTGAATTGACATCACTTCCAGTATGGGCGAAAACATTGTTTTGCCTTTGCCACGCCAATAGAAGGCATTTAGGATATAAGCGTAACCGTCACACGTTCTCGTTTTGCCTCCCCTTTATTTTTTTACTATTTGCAGGTTTAGACGTTGGATTATTTTTTCATCGCCCATACCGGATACGCCTATTAGGTTGCTGGGGACGAGAGTACACAGAAAAGGTCTATACACTCTAGAAATTGATGCATGATAAATGTACCCTCTTGAAAAAATCTCATTGCACTCCCTTTCTCGGTTTAATTCAGTTTTTTTTTTTTTTTTTTTTTTTTTTTTTTTTTTTTTTTTTTTTTAACGCTCGGGGTATTTTTGGGCGTTCGGCCCGAAGCAAGCTTCCCCGCAGCTCTAGCGCTCTTCTGCCTGCCAGTGTCGTGCCAGTTCAGACAAGACTTCATGCAAAAGAGCGACGCCCAACGTGGGGCTCGAATTCAGACATCACGAACGTCCTCGAAGTACTTGTTTTGTTTTGTTTTTATTGATTCCGATAACGCGCAGAACGTTCGTCAGTGTACTTGTAAACTTGTTTTGTGAGAAGAAAGGGGGAAAGAATATTGAGGTGACGACAGTTTTGAGGTCGATGTTCGTCTTAATACTCATCAACGCAGTGTTTCAATCTAGAAGAAGCTCTTTGAGCTGCGTGTTCCAGAAGCCCTCGCGCAACTCCTTGGCTCGGTGAAAAACGGGCAACAAACAGTTCCCGCCCATGCCGTAAGAAAACATCTTTCGCACCCAGGGGAATCCGAGAGCACGCCTAGGTCCGACTTTGGTTTTGTGGCTTTGATGCATGTATACCGACGCTTCCCCAGAGTAAACGGCCGTGGCCAAAAGAGCGGCTGCAATGCCCCAGGGGCCATTGTGCGGACCACACGCGGCCACGGTATGCCACGGTGCGCCCCCTGGGGGCGCCTCGTTTATGGTACCCCCCGCACAAAGGCGGCTCGGGTGCCTCCGAATTGCCCGATAATTGGTCTCCTGGCCACCGTAAAAAGGCCCCGAGAGGAAGCCGCGATAATTGCTTTCCTTTTTCTCGGACCCCAAACCGGACCGACAATCGGTGACCGCGCGTAGCACCCACAACCACCGCTTTCCAGCTTTTGTCCCAGGCTTTTTTTTCTTTTACTTTGATTGCTTTGTCTGGCTACCTTTCGGGTTCCCACGTATCTCGGTCGGGCAGTGCGAGGGTGACTCCGCTCTGGGCGCCTCCATTTTTGTTCGATTATCTGCCTCGTTATATCTCGACCGGCGTCTCGATTCCATCGAGCAAGTCGAAAGGCCCGCAGCCAACGCCCGGTGTAGCAACTGCAAGAATGCACGTATGGTCTTTGTGCGTTTGCAGGCAGACGATCGCACGCTTTTGTAGCGTGAGCTACACTGGCCGAGGTTGAGCCGTTTCGTGTGGCTCCCAAAGAGCCGCGCTGCACAAAAAATATTCCTACGGTGCTTCAAAAGCACCAAAGTCTAAGAATAACCCGTAGTTTCGGCCAAAAAGACCCTTTTAAGTTGTAAATTGCTGCTAACCCACGCTGAAAGGTCCGGCCAGACGGCACCCGACACCTCCGTGAGGTAGGAGACCTCGAAGATGGCGACCGTGGATGGATGGATGGATGAATACGGCTGAGCCCTTTGGATCGGGCGGTAGCTTACGCCACCTAGCCATTTTGTTTTACCATTTAAGCTTAGAATATTTAAATGTGAAATCTATATTCACTCCGCAGTGCAAAGAAAGTGAGGCTATGAAACCCCCTTGCCATCAGTGGATAAGAAAATACCTAGTTTTCTCTCGATTTCTGCCACCATTCACTTAATCTTTGCTTGGTAATCTCTACAGTCTTGAAATCCACTCTCCCTTCGCTGTCTCTAAAACCCAATGACTTTATTAAATCTATGTTGTCTTCGGTAGGCATAGGGTGAAGCCCTTTACAGTAGAGTATCAAGTGCTCAGCCGTCTCGTCCTCCTCTCCACAAGCAGTGCACACTGTATCAATTTCCTGGTACTTCACTCTGTATGTTCTGGTTCGCAGAACACCCCTTCTTGCCTCAAACAGCAATGAGCTTCCCCTAGAATTGTCATAAATGCTTTCTTTGGCAATAACTCTTTTGTTTAATCTATAGCTTTCCAGAGCCGTCTTTGTCTGCATTCCCTCTAGCCACCAATCTCTTTCTGTGGCCTTAACTTTCTTCTTAACTGAGACTTGCTCTTCCGTATCTTCGCTATAGCCCAAAAACTTTCCTCTTAATTTCCTAGTGCGCTGTCTCCACTTTGTGTCTACACTCCTCATGTATAAATAGCTGAAAACCTTTCGTGCCCATTGCTCCCCGTCCATTTGCCTCAACCTATCCTCAAATTCTACCTTGCTCACCGCTTCCCTGCTCTCAAATGATGCCCATCCCATGTCTCCTTGTACTCCCTGGTTTGGCGTTTTGCAATGTGCCCCCAAAGCCAGTCTACCTACTCCGCGCTGTTTTATTTCTAGTCTCGCATGCACTTCGGATTTCATGCATAGCACTGCGTTTCCAAAAGTCAAGCCAGGCACCATGACCCCTTTCCAAATCTCTCTCACCACCTCAAACCTGTTGTAATTCCAAAGTGCTCTATTTTTCATTACAGCTGCATTTCTGTTGCCCTTACCTATTATATACTTTTCATGGTCTCTGAGATATTCTGCACCATCACATATCCATACTTCTAGATACTTGTATTTACTAGCTCTCCCAACTGTAATATTCTGTATCTTCAGCCTCTCAACTTCATCCTCGTTAAAAATCATGACTGCCGATTTTTCGCTACTGAATTCTAAACCTAATTCCTCTCCTTCCCTACCACAGATGCTCATTAATTCCTGCAACTCTGTCCTGTTGTTAGCCATTAGTACAATATCATCCGCATACATCAATCCCGGTAAGGATTGCTGAATTTTTTGGCCTAGCTTACTGTAAGAAAGGTTGAACCCAAGCCCACTCTTCTCTAGTCTATCCTCCAATCCTCTCAGATACAACATAAACAGCAAAGGCGATAACGGGCACCCCTGCCTAAGGCCTCGTCTTATCTCTATTTTCCCTGTCGCCTTTCCTTCCCATGTTATAATCACCTTGTTATCTTTGTAAATGTTCCTTAATAGTGCTGTTAGTCCTTCATCTAGGTTTAAGTTCTCCATTATGTCCCACAGGTTTCTTTGGTTCACATTGTCATAGGCACCCTTGATATCCAGAAATGCCAGCCAGAGCTGTCTGTTTTCTTTTTGTGCTATTTCTATACACTGTGTTAGAGAAAATAAATTGTCCTCCAACCTTCTTTGTTTTCGAAACCCGTTCTGTAATTCGCCCAGTATGCCCTCGCAATCTACCCATTCCTCCAGTCTGTTCTTTATAATCTGCATTACCAACCTGTAAATAACCGGTGTCACGGTTATAGGACGATAATTCCTAATATCAGACTTATCTCCCTTTCCCTTATATATCATACTCATCCTACTGCTAGGTGCGCTGGCATCGGCCTACCGTGGTGGCCGATGCCAGCGCACCTAGCGAGTGACGTCAAGTGAATGTCACCTATTCTAAAACTCGCTCGCGTCGCGCGCGCTAATACAAGCGCTCTAGTGCTAGCGTGCGCTAAAATTGCGTACGTTATTCTAAAACTCCCTAACATACGCAATTTTAGCGCACGCTAGCGCTAAATTTAGCGCTTGCGTTAGCGCACGCGACGCATGAGAGTTTTAGAATAGCGCCTCTCCGCCGCGACGCAAAAGCCCTAGCATCTCTAAAGCCAACGCCACCAAGGTACAGTAAATATTTTATTTCACAGATGAAATGCTGTAACTTGAGGAAAAACAAGAGTTTTCGTCCAGAGTGACATTTTCCATTTGTCTAAACGGGAGAATGCGACGCGAGCGGTCGACCGGTCGTGTCCGCTAGAGCACTATATAGCTCCTTCGGAGCAGAGTAGCGCAATCTAGAACGCCGTCTCTCGGCGACTAGCGGCGAACGCCCGGGGGTTCCAACTGCGGTCAGAAATGCATGGGGAACGTGAGAAAATCGTTGTTTCTTCAGTTTTGTGGGGATGTGCGGAATGGAAATCATTTTTGACATAATAATGAAACATTTTAGAATAATATGCGATAAGTTTTGTGTCATACAAGGACGTAACTTTTTTTTAAAAATTGCCTGAGCGGCATCATGCAGCAGACGACACGGCGACGTCACACCATTCACGTGACCCTCTCCGGCCAACCCGAAAAGCCCATCTCCGCTGCGAGCAAAAATCGTCTGCTTCAAACGCCATTGCCTCGGAAATCGCCTTCTCACAATTCGCACACGCATCCGATATTATTAAAACTTTGATAAAGTGTTTAGCGCTTTACTAACTTCACGACAGGCTAGTTTTGAAAAATGTGAACTCGCCGTTAGTTTTTTAATCAGCCGTGTTATGTCGATCTCCATGTATTCTCCCATAGGGCGGGCCGCCTCCTGGAACCCTGAGTACCACGTGACTCGCGCCGAGCCGCTCTGTCGGCCATGTTGTCGGCAAAACACGGGGTTCAAAGGATTGCGCTACTCTGCTCCGTAGGAGCTATATAGTGCTCTAGTGTCCGCATGCCTCGGCAAGACCGGTCTCGTGTACTGGCTTTCGCCGGTAAATGTTTGTGCGTTGCAAGCATCAAATTGCCGGTGATCGTTGCCCACCTTACTGGGTTTTCCAATCCGAGTGCAATCTGCAATGTCGTCCCGTATTGAAATCGCAGTCGCGAGGATGCCGTCGACGTCACGCTCACGACGCCGCCAAAGCCGGCCAAAGCGGCCACAGCCATGGTCCTGGGAGCCGCCATTTTTTAACTGTGCTCGTCTTGGCTTTGGCCAACTTCTCCCTACGAATCCACCTTGGAGGAGCGCAAAGACTTTTTGCGTACGCACGCAATTTCTAGCGTATACGCTAAAATAGCGCACGCAAAGCGCGAAAGGCGCGAAAACATGGTTAGCGTTCGGCGCATGCGCAGTGGCCACGACGCTATTCTTTGCGTACGTAAAGCTTTAGCGTGCGCTATTGGGGAGTTTTAGAATAGGGAGTTTTAGAATAACGTACGCAATTTTAGCGCACGCTAGCGCTAAATTTAGCGCTTGTATTAGCGCACGCGACGCGAGAGAGTTTTAGAATAGCGTTTCTCCGTCGCGACGCAAAAGCCCAAGCATCTCGCGCTTGCGACGCCACCAAGATACAGTCACAATTTTTATTTCACACACGAAATGCTGTAACTTAAAGGGGCCCTGCAATCATATTTAAGCGTCTACCTTTTTTGCGCTTTCCACGTACCTTGAAGTTCGGGCAAGCCAGCCGGCACGGAGAGAGTAACTGAATATTAGTGCGTCATATTTTAATCGGATGACGCGGAAACCTCCTCCATCGACAAGGGCGACCTGCGGTACCGAAAGCGCGCAAAATGTGACGTCTTTGGTCCTGGGCTTACTACTGGTCAGAGCCGCTAAAAGCTTCTTTTTAGTCGAAATACAAAATATAAGGGGCGCGAGCCGTTTCAGTTATTTATAAAAGTAGTTTTTGTTCAGCATTTTAGGCCAGAAAAGATACGAATGCAGTTTATAAAGTATGGTAACAAGAAATGATCCGTCGACATACCCGCCACCAAGCGGTGGAAAAGGCGGCGCATACTAGAAAGGAGTAGTGGGATCAGGCGCCGACACGGGAAGGTTCCAGATGTACGCGGCAGCGCTGCGGTCGTATGGACAGGAGGATCCGACCGGCTCCGAGCGTTCTGAAGGCCTTCGGCGAGAAGCTTTCTCTTGCGGTTTGGCCGTTTCGCGATATGGCAGCGCGAAGTCGCTCCTGATCTGAACTGATCTTTACCCCGTGTTTGCTGTCGTTTGTGGCCAATGAAGTGTCATGCCGAATTAGTGCTTAATCGCGCAGCAAATGCAGTGAGAGCCGCTCTGGCTGCCCGCTGCATACAGCTACATGCTTTAGGGGCGCCCTCTCGCGCCGTCGGCACGGAGTGCGGCGGCCGTGAGCGCTCGCGATGAGCCCACTACCCCTCCTCTAGTTCACGGCCACTCAAGCAACCAAGGACGTCACGAGGGAGGTTATTTTTTGCTTGTTTTTGTAATTTTAATTTGCCTATAACTTCTAAAATAAAGCGAATTTCGAGAAAAGAAAAGTTTCACTAAGTTACTATGTTCAGTGCGCTCAGGTTCGGTGCAAATTAAAAATTAGTAAAAAAGTCATTGCAGGGCCCCTTTAAGAAAAATAAGTTTTTTGGTCCAGAGTATAATTTTAGATTTGTTTAAACAGAAGAATACGACGCGAGCGGTTGATCGGTCGTGTCCGCTTGCGTCACAAGCATAAAGCTGTCGGTGATCGTTGCCAAACCGAGTACAATGTCGTCTTGTATTGAAAATCGCAGTCGCGAGGATGCCGCCGACGTCGCACTCACGACGCCGCCAAACAAGGAGGTTATATTCTCCATGCCGCCAAAGCAGCCGCTGACATAATCCAGGAAACCGCCATTTTTTTTTCAACTCTGCTCGTCTTGGCTTTAGCCAACTTCTCATCACGAATCCTCCTTGGACAAGCGCAAAGACTCTTTGCGTACGCACGCTATTTCCGAGAAATAGCGCACGCTAAAATTGCGCACGCAAAGCGCAAAATCTGGTTTGCGTTCGGAGCATGCGCAGTAGCGACGACACTATTCTTTGCGCACGCAAAGCTTTAGCGTGCGCTATTCTAAAACTCCCTAATAACGTACGCAATTTGAGCGCACGCTAGCGCTAAATTTAGCGCTTGTATTAGCGCACGCGACGCGAGAGAGTTTAAAAGAATAGCGTTTCTCCGTCGCGACGCAAAAGCCCAAGCATCTCGCGCTTGCGACGCCACCAAGATACAGTCACAATTTTTATTTCACACACGAAATGCTGTAACTTAAGAAAAAGAAGTTTTTTGGTCCAGAGTATAATTTTAGATTTGTTTAAACAGAAGAATGCGACGCGAGCGGTTGATCGGTCGTGTCCGCTTGCGTCACAAGCATAAAGCTGTCGGTGATCGTTGCCAAACCGAGTACAATGTCGTCTTGTATTGAAAATCGCAGTCGCGAGGATGCCGCCGACGTCGCACTCACGACGCCGCCAAACAAGGAGGTTATATTCTCCATGCCGCCAAAGCAGCCGCTGACATAATCCAGGAAACCGCCATTTTTTTTTCAACTCTGCTCGTCTTGGCTTTAGCCAACTTCTCATCACGAATCCTCCTTGGACAAGCGCAAAGACTCTTTGCGTACGCACGCTATTTCCGAGAAATAGCGCACGCTAAAATTGCGCACGCAAAGCGCAAAATCTGGTTTGCGTTCGGAGCATGCGCAGTAGCGACGACACTATTCTTTGCGCACGCAAAGCTTTAGCGTGCGCTATTCTAAAACTCCCTAATAACGTACGCAATTTGAGCGCACGCTAGCGCTTAATTTGGGGCTTGCATTAGCGCACGCGACGCAAGAGATTTTTAGAATAGCGTTTCTCCGTCGCGACGCAAAAGCCCTAGCAGCTCGCGCTTGCGACTTGGTAGCGCTTGCGACGCTACCAAGATAGTCACGATTTTTATTTCACGCTCGAAAAGCTACAACTTTAGAAAAAAAAAAGTTTTTTGGTTCAGAGTACAAATTTAGATTTGTTTAAACATGAGAATGCGACGCGAGCGGTTGACCGGTCGTGTCCGCTTGCGTCGCCTCGGCAAGAGAGGTCTCGTGTACTGACCTTCGCACATCGTACCTTCGCCGAGAAATGTTCGCGCGTCGCAAGCATCAAGTTGCCGGTGATCGTTGCCAAACCGAGTGCAATGTCGTCCCGTACTGAAAATCGCAGTCGCGAGGATGCCGCCGACGTCGCACTCACGACGCCGCCAAAGCAGCCGCCGACATAATCCTGGAAGCCGCCATCTTTTTAACTCTGCTAATCCTCCTTGGAGAAGCGCGAAGACTCTTTGCGTACGCACGTTGTTTCCGAGAAATAGCGCACGCTGAAATTGCGCACGCAAAGCGCAAAACCTGGTTTGCGTTCGGAGCATGCGCAGTGGCGACGTCACTATTCTTTGGGTACGCAAAGCTTTAGCGTGCGCTATTCTAAAACTCCCCATTGTAAAACTCCCTAATTTTATCCACATGCGTCGCGGAGCAGGTCCGCATCTGGATTCAAAAAGGCGTTTTTATTGCCACAAATACAAGGTGAAGGTGAGGGGAATATGCCGAGGGACATCTTCGTCTGGGCATGTGGCACTAGGAAAGAGGATGAGGGAGGAAAGAGCTTCGCTTCTGGCACGAAGTTTAGGAGACGGCCGACCCCTCGACGACCGCTAGCGCGGAGCGCTCAGCATTTCCCAGAGGAAGCGGCTATAAGCTGGCCGTTTTCTTTGTCCGATGACTTCTTTGGGTGAACCCATTCACCCAGGTTCTAGGCTGTCATGCTAAGCGTGGCATGACAGGTGAAGAATAGACGTGTCATGCCACGCTTTGGCGTGCATGACTGGCAGGTGTGCTATCAGTGGTTATCAGAAGCGAGCTCAAGCGGTCACGAGGGTGAAGGAGATACTGAGGAAAGATGCTCAGGCTTTTGTTACTTTTCGCGAAGGAGATGACTGGTTACGGCTAAAGTCACTGGTTAGTTACGGCCTACTGGTATAGCAATGTGGGCGCAAGTCTATGATGAAAGTAATAAATTAAAGGGAGACAAAAGGTTCAGTAAACCGGCCGAGCGACAGAGACTGGAAGGGAATGCAGCTCGGGGTCCATTCCCGCCCAGAAAGTGCTTCGTAAGCGGATCGCTAGGCCACCTCGTCCAAAGAGTTTCAGATGATTTATTCCATCCCGTCGTGTCGAGATACAACCTTCCGTCACCACGCCCGGATCTAACCTAGCAAAAAAAAAAAAAAAAAAAAAAAAAATTTTTGGCTTATTTATTAGCCTGTTTTTTTGTTTTTTTTTTCGGACTCTGGGCATGATCTGGCAAGGTGGCCTAGCGATTCGCACACGAAGCATTTCCTGGGCGGGAATGGACCCCGTGCTGCATTCCCTTCCAGTCTCAACTCAACTTACCCCTTACAGTCTCAACTCACCTCAACTAACTATATTTTCTGACTCCCCGGCCTTTAGCCTTTCCGGTATGCTATTTAGCATCGCGAAATTCATAATAGGTATTGTGAAATCGGCAAATGAAAATGGTGCAAAAACCAATATTCAAATATTCGCGCACTTTTCAGTGCCGTGACGTCAGTGGCAGGCAGGCTTGCCAGTCGAGCGAGTAGTCTAAAAATAGAATATGCCAATCATTTGTTCCGTGCTGGAGCGCGGATACGGGAGCGAGCTTCCCAAGCACTCATTTGACACCAAGAAACTGCTTCAAATCCGTTGGGAACAACTTCTGTAGTCCAAAAAGTTAACCCCTGCCTTCCACTGACGTCACTTTGTTGTTGTTGCCAGTAGAGACTTTCAGTTTGAAAAACATGGTGAAGACCAAAACGGTAAATTCAATAACTTCGCGAAAAAACAATATTTTGACCTAATATTTGGGATACTATTTTAGCAATGTTTGTTGGTTAGTTTAGCAAAATTTCAAGCAAATCGGAGACAATGAAAAAACCGGTGGAGTACCCCTTTAAAGGGGCCCTGCAGTGACTTTTTTACTAATTTTTAATTTGCACCGAACCTGAGCGCACTGACCGTAGTAACTTAATGTAACATTTAATTGCAAAGGTGCAAGCGAGCTGGACAAGAAGGATGAAAATAATCCCTGGAGAAGGGGAACATTATATTATATTATATTATAATCATAACCTTAAATTGCAAGCTTCACTCTTGTTGGTGTTAGACTGGTGGCAGCTGATAAAACCCGTTTGCTCTACTGACGTCTAACCCCTGGTTAGCTCAGTTGGTAGAGCGCTCCACATGTAATGGAGAGGTCCCGGGTTCGATACCCGGACCAGGCGGATTTTTTCGGTCGCGCACCAGTCACCTAGCTGTGTTTGGAGATTTGTGTTTGTCCTCTGTCCCCCTTGTTCCCCTTCTCCAGGGATTATGTTCATCATTAATGTAACAGTTCTTTTCTCAGATTTCGCTTTATTTTAAAAGTTATAGGCAAATTAAAATTACAAAAACAAGCAAAAAATAACCTCCCTCATGACGTCCGTGGTTGCTTCAGTGGCCGTGAACTAGAGGAGGGATAGTGAGCTAAGCGAGCGCTCACGGCTGCCGCACTGCGTTTCGACGGCGCGAGAGAGCGCCACTAAAGCGTGTTCTGGGGTAGGCTGCGTAGGCTGCGTAGGCTGTATGCAGCGGGCAGCCAGAGCGGCTCTCATTGCATTTACTGCGCGATTAAACACTAATTCGGCATGACACTTCATTGGCCACAAACGACAGCAAACACGGGGTAAAGATCAGTTCAGAATGGGAGCCACTTCATGCTGCCGTACCGCTAAATAGCCAAAACGCAAGACGAAGCTACTCGCTGATGGCCTTCGGAACGCTCGGAGCCGGTCGGATCCTCCAGTCCGTAAACGACCGCAGCGCCGCCGCGTACATCCGGAATCTTTTCGTGTCGGCGGCTCATCCCACTACTCTTTTCTGGTATGCGCCGCCTTTTCCACCACTTGGTGGCGGGTATGTCGACGGGTCATTTCTTGTTTCTGTAGCTTATTAAACTGCATTTGTTTTTTTTTTCGATCTAAAATACTGAACAAAAACTACTTTTATAAATAATTTAAACTGTTCGTGCCACTTGTGTTTTGTATTTCGACTAAAAAGAAACTTTTAGCGGCTCTGACCAGTAGTAAGCCCAGGACCAAAGACGTCACATTTTGCGCACTTTCGGTACCGCGGGTCGCCCCCGTCGGTGGAGGAGGTTTCCGCGTCGTCCGGTTAAAATATAATGCTCTGATATTTAGTTACTCTCTCCATGCCCGCTGGCTTGCCCGAACCCTAAGAGACGTGGAAACCGCAAAAAAGGTGCAGGCCCCCCACAACGAAATTTAACCATAGTTTTGTTTAACCCGAGACTGGGGTATTTCGGAAAAGGGACGAGAAGAAAAAAGGCCACTAGGAGGCGACGTCTCAAACACAGCTAAGGATTTTATTCCATCGTATGCACTTTTATACACACCACGTCCACACACCACCAACCAAGTCGACCAATGACAACATAACACCCGGAATACACTAAGCCAAACATAGGCCCAAAATATTACAAAAGAAAAATCTTTCAGCCAGACAAAAGGACAAGAAAAGCCTCCGACTACACAACGTCAACAAAGAACCGTTAAAAGGTTTTTCCAACCCGCAAACACACGGAACCAAAGGGAAAGAGGGCCTACAAGACCTAATTAAACAAAGCCAAGCAACAAACCATTAAACTAGCCGGTACTTAGTCACCGTAAAGCAAAAAAAAAAAAAAAAAAAAAAATAAATAAATAAATAAATAAAAAAAAAAAAAAAAAAATACCGGCAACCGGTCATTCTAACCCGCACTACACATTGAAGGAGAGCGGAAGAGGGTAACCATGAACCAAAGTACACAAAGGGGAGAATGCAACAATGCAAACGCTCTAAAGAAGTCATGTCTTCATTATGTAGGCCAAGCCCTCAAAAGGCAGTGGGTGAGGTTAGAGGATGCGGGTTATGATAAAGTTTTCATCACGAGGCAGCTCTCCCCAAGTTTCGGCGAGAAAAATGGAACAACGAGAGAAAGAAGTAAAAAGGTTGCCGTAGTCCCATACTACCACAGTGTTTCGCATAACCTTAAAGCGAGTGCTCACAGATTTGGAGTTGACGTAGTGTTTTCATCTGATTACAAATTAAACAGGATGACTCCGTTCTTTGCACCTCCAAAGGAATGCAGAAGGCAACATCAGGACAGGTCAGTGGCTTGCAAAGGAGGTGTAGTCTATGAGATACCCTTAGCATGTGGTTTTAGATATGTGGGGCAAACTTCGCGGTGCGTGAATGACAGACTGACCGAGCATAAAAGAAATGTAAAAAACGGGGCACCGAACTCGGAGATCGCCAAGCACGTGTCTGAGTGCAACAATTGTAAGGTGTTTTGGTCGGAAACGGAGGTAATACATCGAGAGGAAAATGAGGTAAAAAGGGTAGTGAAGGAAACAGTCCGAATTAGGTCGATGGGAAATTGCATTAGCCAGCCATCAATGCATCTAGGAGAAAGCTCAAGAAAATTCCTCAAAATGTAAACCCCTCGTTTTTTTTTTTTTTTTTTTTTTTTTTTAGCTATCCAGCACTTTGTGCGCTGCCTACAAAGATGCAGTACAGGTGCAGGACATATTGTTTGTTCTGATATTCCTTGTTACTTCTTTCAAGTGTGTAGTTGAGGTTGGAACTGTTGCATTCTCCCCTTTGTGTACTTTGGTTCATGGTTACCCTCTTCCGCTCTCCTTCAATGTGTAGTGCGGGTTAGAATGACCGGTTGCCGGTATTTTTTTTTTTTTTTTATTTATTTATTTATTTATTTTTTTTTTTTTTTTTTTTTTTGCTTTACGGTGACTAAGTACCGGCTAGTTTAATGGTTTGTTGCTTGGCTTTGTTTAATTAGGTCTTGTAGGCCCTCTTTCCCTTTGGTTCCGTGTGTTTGCGGGTTGGAAAAACCTTTTAACGGTTCTTTGTTGACGTTGTGTAGTCGGAGGCTTTTCTTGTCCTTTTGTCTGGCTGAAAGATTTTTCTTTTGTAATATTTTGGGCCTATGTTTGGCTTAGTGTATTCCGGGTGTTATGTTGTCATTGGTCGACTTGGTTGGTGGTGTGTGGACGTGGTGTGTATAAAAGTGCATACGATGGAATAAAATCCTTAGCTGTGTTTGAGACGTCGCCTCCTAGTGGCCTTTTTTCTTCTCGTCCCTTTTCCGAAATACCCCAGTCTCGGGTTAAACAAAACTATGGTTAACTTCCACCAGCTCGCCTGCACCCTTACAATTTTTTCACTAACGAAATTTAGTCCTGAGACGGCCTACGTCACGATTGCGTTGGATGTCACGTGGTCTCCGCTGGGCCTTCTCCGAGCGCTTGCCAGAGTGGGGCGTTTATAACGAAAAATACAGCCACCTGGCTCAAAATACAAACGTGCGATTGTCATTTACGGGTATTAGGGAGTTTTCGTAGATCGTTTTCGCCGTTCCGCAACGCTCTCCGCAACCCGCTACGTTACCCGGAACTCTACAGCCAAGGCCATCGGCGCGCAGGCGCAGTAGCGGTTTCTTCGTAGCGGAGGGTTTAGCGGAGGAGGAAACGCGGTCTACGAAAACTCCCTATTGTGGATCATATTCAATCTATTTTTGAACACGACGGGAATATCTGAAATTTCGTTGAAGTATTAAGCTCGGCGCGACGAAGAGCCCGTCAGTGCCGTCGGCAGTGTTGGCGGTAACGCGTTACAAGCAACGGCGTTACCGGTAACGCGTTACTTTTTTTGGCAACCTAGTAACGTACTCGTTACTTTTCCAAAAAAGTAACGGGTGACGTATTTACGTTACTTATCCTGAGTAACGTGTAACGAAATTACGTTACGTTACTTTACTTCCTAAAACTTAAAAAAAAATTTAATTTTTTTTTTGTGGTTTGTGTTTAGTCATAAATTAAAAAAAAAAATGCCGCTGTCCTCGACTTTTGTTTGACGTCGGCGCTCGTCAGATTTGACGTCACGTGCCACTGGTTTTCTCCCGCGGCTCGTTGACCTCGCTACCGCCGTCGCCTCGGCTGGAAGGCCAAAGAGGCTTCGGGTGGATTGGGGAGATTCCTGCCTTGAAGCCTGCGTTTCGCTTCCCGCTGGGAAAGAGAATGACACCTTTGTGTCATTCCCTTTCCCGTCCAAACAGCAAATATTTTAGTTCGTGAATAAAAAGGAACGCAACAGTAACGTGCGCAACAGTAACGTGCGTTACTTTTTTTCAGTAACGGTAACGCGTTCCTTTTATTTTGAGGTAACGTAGGTCGGTAACGCGTACCTTTTATTTGCAAGTAACGAGTAACGTATAGTTACTTTTTTTTCGGTAACGCATACAACACTGGCCGTCGGTAGCACGCGGGTGCTAGGGCGGGCAAGGAGGTTAGAAGTACTAGGAGGGGGCACGTTGCAATATTGGTGAAGCCTAGTCATAAAAAGTTTAAACGATTCTGTGCCCAGCGTGACCGCATATCTCTCTGGCGATTGGTGCGCGTGACATGTCACGTGTGAGATGGATGGTTCATTGTACAAGGACTTCTTGCAGGCTTGCGCGCGCTCCGTCCGGTAGGTTTTATCAGATCGAAGGCTAGACTGTGGTGTATTTTAGTGGTCCATAGTAAGACGAAGGCTAGCTATGGTCACGTGATGTGGTCACGTTGGCATGGTGAGTGAGGAGAGTAAGGAGGGAAATGAGAAAGAGGCGAGGCGTCAAGGGAGCATGGCTTGTGGAGGCTACGCGGCCGACGTCATGCCCTCTCCTACCCTTCTATTCTCCATGAGGGCGGGTGCCAGTGAACAAGCACTGCCTGGATGGATGGATGAAGGATGGATGAATACGGCTGAGCCCTTTGGATCGGGCGGTAGCTTACGCCACCTAGCCATTTTGTTTTACCATTTAAGCTTAGAATATTTAAATGTGAAATCTATATTCACTCCGCAGTGCAAAGAAAGTGAGGCTATGAAACCCCCTTGCCATCAGTGAATAAGAAAATACCTAGTTTTCTCTCGATTTCTGCCACCATTCACTTAATCTTTGCTTGGTAATCTCTACAGTCTTGAAATCCACTCTCCCTTCGCTGTCTCTAAAACCCAATGACTTTATTAGCGTTCTGGGAAGTCAGCGCCGCCTGGTGGCGACTGTGGGAACTGGGCGCGACGGTCGGCTCCCTTTGTTCACGGAGGCAACGCGTAGGACCCGAGTAACCTGTCACCAACGTTACTAAAACACTCAGTTGGGAAACTGCCATAAAGATGTTGAATATACCTGAGACTGGGGTAGAAAATATCATAAAAGTCGAAGAAACAGAAAGGGACAGGACAACGCCTCAGACGTCGTCCTTCTCAAAATTTTCACACACATCCGATATTATGAAAACTTTGATAAAGTGTTTAGAGCTTTACCAACTTCACGACAGACTAGTTTTGAAAAGTGTGAACTCGGCATTTAGTTTTTAATCAGCCGTCTTGCGTCGATCTCCATGTGTTCTCCCATAGGGCGAACCACTGATCTCAATGACAATTGCTGGATCGCGCTTGCCGCTCCCGCAAGTGAAGCCACCGGGCGTCACTCGCTTGGGATACGATTTGCCGTTTTTGCTAGCCTTTGCTGCGGTTTTCCAGCGTGCTGACGACACGTTTTCTACTCGTTCGTCGTCATTCGCCGAAGAAGTTTTTTGAAGACTCTGTGTATTGTTGAGACTTTCCGTTGTGAACACGTGGAAAATTTTACGAAAGTGCAGTGTCGCAGGAAAAAGGCACAACGCGTCGAAAGGAAGGGCTGGCGGCGTGTTCAAAGCTTCCTTGGCACGCCGAAGTGCCGTGTCTCTGTGCCTTCGCGCGCTTGGATACCGACCAAGAACCGACGCCGTGTGAATGTGTTTAGTGAGTGCAATGTGCGTGAAGCCGTATCAAAAGGTACAACTCGTCGAAAACGTGTCGCCGGTGTCGCGGCGTGATCAAAGCTTCCTTGGCACGCCGAGTGATGCATCTTTGTGCCTTCGCACGCTTGGATACCGGTCAAGAATTGACGCCGCGCCAAAGTTCTGAACGTGTGTCGCGCGTAGATGCCTTTAGATCATTTATATATATCGGCCACGGAGTTCTGGATCGTCCAGCTGTTCCGGTGAGTTGCTATCAATAAAAGGGGGAGATCTGTACGTATTCTTATGTACTATATTAACCATGGCTATGTCCCAAATCTACTCTAATAGATTCCGTGGGAGCACGAATAGGGCAACGTTGTACGTGGAGCCAGGGGGGTTTTCGAAAGCAAATGTACAAGACGGCGAGAATGAAAATCTTTGAAGCGCGGCCGATATGGTCGTGTGCAATCTGTTGACCAATTACAATTAGGCGAGTCGCGTAGGTTGATAATAAGCCAGCACTGATCAGTGATGAGGAGCTGTTGTGCACGGTATTGTGTAAATCGTCTAAGGACGAAAAAAAGACGTACCTTCTCCCCATCTCCCGTCGCTAGTGGACGCTGGATTAAGCTCGTTCCTAAACCGCGAGGGGAAAAGACGCTGATCCAGAGGCACGAACAGCTTCACGCACATTGCACTCGCTGAACACATACACACGGCGTCGGTTCTTGGTCGGTATCCAAGCGTGCGAAGGCAAAGAGACACGGCACTTCGGCGTGCCAAGGATGCTTTGAACACGCCGCCAGCCCTTCCTTTCGACGCGTTGTGCCTTTTTCCTGCGACACTGCACTTTCGTAAAATTTTCCACGTGTTCACAACGGCAAGTCTCAACAATACACAGAGTCTTCAAAAAACTTCTTCGGCGAATGACGACGAACGAATAGAAAACGTGTCGTCAGCAAGCTGGAAAACCGCAGCAAAGGCTAGCAAAAACGGCAAATCGTATCCCAAGTGAGTGAAGCCCGGTGGCTTCACTTGCGCTGCAGCGAACAAGCGGGGAAGCGCGATCAGTGGGGCGAACCGCCTCCTGGAACCCTGAGTACCACGTGACTCGCGCCGAGCTACTCTGTCGGCCATGTTGTCGGCAAAACACGCGGATCAAAGCGCTACTGTGCTCCGAGTGGTTACGTCACAATGTCGGAGAAGGAAGGCCATGGCGTAACTACGTCAAAAAATATCTAACATCGACGTGAAAAAAAAAAAAAAAAAAATTGTCGAGCGGCGCGGTGGTTTCGTGCGCGTTTATCCAACTTTAATATATGTTTTAAAAGCGCTTTGTCTTGTAAAGTTTTCTATATATACAGGGTGTTTCACGAAAGGTGGAGAAATTCGATATTGCGAAAACTACGCGTCGCAACGAAAAAGGCTTGTGTCGTTTTGGTCCTGCGCCAGGGGCCTAATTAAGAAAATTATTGAAGTTCGGGATAATTATATTGTTAACTATTTTCGCGTAATTAACTTTTTAATAGTGCGTTTAAAGACATGGTTTCAACTAGAAAATTGCTCAGCATCATCGGAAACCACTAAACCAACAAATTGCAGAACGATAGAAGGCACGTGAAGCATTTTATGGCTTTCTGAAAAACCGCACAAATACGACGGGTTTTTCTGGGTCCCGGCGGCAACGCGCCCCCCAGTAGAAAAGGCTCTGCGCGCCCCGTGGAAGGATAGTGCAACCAGCCTTTGCTGCGCTGTCATCGCGCGACGACGCAGAGGCTGCCTGCCACCCGCTTTTCCCCGTAAAAATGCGTTACCGGAAGTCAATTTTCGGCTGGTTGCTGCCTGCTGCGCCTGTTGAACCTCTAGCGTACTACATTATAATAATTATAATAACTGTGTGGTCAAACCCAAGGCAACGAGAGACAACTGTCTAAAATAAAGAGAGTTCATGGTCTGTCCCCACTCCATTAAAAATAAGCCGACGCCTCTGCAGCGAAACCAAAACCAAAAGTATTACTGCTATCATCATCACTATTTTGAAAGCGTTCAAATTTATCTGCCTAGGGAACGCTCGTCCCCGCCATCCCCGCCAATTCTACCGGGCATTCCCTAGCACATTCCCCTAACCATGTAAATGTGTACGCTCAGGAAGCTGGCCTGCGAGCCGGGTTTTGATTTCTTACTGCCGCACGCAAACGAAATAATTAGTTGATGCACTCATCATGGCGTCCTTTGTGCCGTTTATTTAAGCCGACCCTGTCTCCTTGTTTGCACCCAAGTTGAAAGCTCCGTTGCTCCAAGTTGCCGCCTGCTCTGCTTGTAAACATGGCGGACGCCTCTGTCAAGCAAGGTAACGTTTTCTTCTCCGTTTCCCGCCCAACCCGATCGCGAATCAGAAAGATCGACGGCGGGCGGCGATTTCGGGGCGCACGAAGTGTACTCTACGCTCGTCACATTTTCCGACGATTGTCGGAGCTCGGTGGAGACAGTCGACGTGAGCGCTGCTAGCCCCGTCGTCACCTTTTTATTGTTCATGAAATCTGACGTTAGTTGTGCTTCCGAATGACTATAAAAAAATAGCCTATTCGACTTTGAAACGTCGCAGGCGACACTAGTTCAAGCAGAGCTAAGTTTTCTAGTCAAAGATGTGTGCTTTTTACAGTCGTGCGATAATCGCTATGCTTTGCGCCGTGCTTGGTGGCGATCGGCTGGCTGACTGGGAAGGGTCGGATCTAAGCGCGTTCAAACCAGACTCGCTTTTAGAGCGCGTTCGCCTCCTCGTACGCGTGCGAGTTACAGCTTTATTAACTGATCGAAACAAAATTGTGAAAATTGACGAGGAAATGAAGTGATCACGGTATCTCCGGCCAACTTTAAAATTCGACCGCGTTTAGCTCGTTTATTTTTTTTTTTAATTCCTTTTGTTTTCTACCGGCGTATCTACGATTAGGAGTTTTCTGCTATGCGAACGATAACGCTGTTTCTGCCATTGCCCCCTCGAACATTCTCGGGATTTGTTTTGTAATGCGTTAGAAACATCCAAGATGGCTCAGGTATCAAGCATGTTCCACTGGCGTGAACTGACCCATGCCATGCCCCTTTCAGAATTGAAGAGCTGACGTAGGCACATCCTGATTTTAATACTTGTTCTTACATTTATGTTTTAAATCATCCGTACTCTTCGCCTTAATGCGAGTAGCGCAGTCGTAAAGCGCAGTACTAGTAGTATTTTACTTTTCGTTAGCATCGAGTACCAGTATGCTGCCTGACCCTCACGTCGAAAGGGGCGAGGGTTCTCTGTGAAGTCGTAGCAAGCCTGAGGCTCGCGAGGTTAGGGGACTCCGTGCGTGGAAGTAAGAATGGGCTCAAGTCTTAAGGGGATACTTGGACAAAATTTGAAATATATCCGTCGTGTTCAAAAACACGTCGAATATGATCCACAATATCCGTAAACGACAATCACACATTTGTATTTTGAGCCTGGTGGCTGTATTTTTTGTTATAAACGGTCCACTCTAGCAAGCGCTCGGACAAGGCCCAGCTTAGAGCACGTGACATCCGACCAGGGTGTAAGATAGACGGGTGGGGAAACGAGAGCCGAATGAGCGACCGCATTGCGTCCCCCTCGATTTTCTCTTTTTCTGTGGCGCCATCTATGTGGAGCACCGCGAACGCTCGCTCCGGGTGGGCGACCGATGGCGACCGGCTAAACTGACGGAGATGGTTTCTCGTGGATTTTCAATGGAGGACTGTCGTGCTCTCGGTTTATTTTCCGCACTCTTCCATTAAGTTCCACGCAAATCCGATTCCGATTTTTTGCCTCTCGCCGCAGCACCATCTGTCGCAAGTCGGGGGTACCCGCAAGCAGACGAGTACACAATCCGGTCATGGCACTGCAATAGGCTTGTATGGGCCGTTTTTCCACCTGTCTATCTTACACCCTGCATCCGACGCAATCGTGACGTAGGTCGTCTCGGGACGAGCAAAGCTACGGCGAGGCTGACGTCGAGAGGATGGCCTAGTTGTTCCAGCCACCGAAGCGGCTGCTTTTGTACGAATTTTGAGTGACGGGTTAATCTTCTGTAATCTTGTAGGGGGACAACAGCGACTTCTGCGACACACAAAAGGCATTCTCGGGAAGAGGGGAGTTCCTCCTGCCCCTCTTCTCTCGTCGTGGCCGGAGGCGAGACACTCACCGTCACTAGCTGTCAAGGTTCCTAGACGAGCATTACAAACGAGGCGTTAGCAACATCCACCAGGTGCTCTTTTCTAATCGTTTAATTTGTTTTAAAATTCCTTTTCGTGACTTTTTTAACGAGATATCGGTGTGTGCGATGTGATACTGCTCCTTTGAACACATATAGACCATAAAATAAGGGCCGAAATTTCGTTGTAGTAACCCTTTAATACGAGTTTCTTTATGGCTTGGTGATCACAAACGCCTATGAATGGAGTGTGCACGTCCTCGAAGGGGATGTCTGAGTAAGGACGCTCCCAACATAAGTCGCTCTTACAACTCTGAGCTCTTTATCACAAGACCAGCGACGTCAAAACAGTGGTGTTTTAAAACGTCACGTCAGCAATGCGGGGGAGGGGGCGGCAAATCTCACTCAGCCCCCACCACCACCACTGTTGCCCCTATCTCCCAAACAGTTGCGACGCCCTGCACAAGATGTTTCAGATGCGCTTGTTTAGAACTGAAACCAAAAGTGCTCCTTAGCTTCTGTCAGGGGTGGCCAGACTGGCTCGGGGTTAGAGCCAAAGACAAAACCACAAAAGTTCAAAGAACTGCAGTAAAAAAAAAAAAGTTTTTTTAAAGAAGAAACAATATGGAGTGAACAGTCCTTTCCAAAGGGGACAACTGTCAACTACAACAAATAACACCAGGCAGCAGAATGTTTCTGTAACCGCTGAAAAGAAAGCATGGTTTGCTAGCCAGCCAGTGCCCCTGACGCTTGTTACGCGTATACAGTTAGAAGTTCTTTCTAGAGCAATAAGAGAAACGGGGTGACTGGACACATCTATGTGCCAAGAACAAGTCCAGCTGTACGTATGTAGTACCAAACTGCTAAGACCATGAGCTTTTTTTAAATGCTCCAACTCTTTTCATCTTGGGGGAGGGAAAGGGCGCACACTTACCAGGGAGCTGCACTTGAACCGGCGGAGAGCTGCATGCAGCTCGCACGCTGCGCTTTGACCACGCCTGGTCTGTAGCTAGGGCTCCGTGTTTTCGGAGTTTATTTTTCGTCAAATTTGGAGGGTGTTTTTCGGAGTTTATTTTTTGCCGAGTTTATCGGAGTTTATATATTTTTTAATCCCGATTCTCCGAAATTCGGAGTTTAATTTCGCTGTGTTTCCTATTAAAATAAATAAATAAATAATAACCGAATGTAAACGTATTCCAGATAAAAAAAAGAAGACGCGCTTGTATCAATTGAAATATTTTCGGTTGAATTTGGCGTTGGTGCCATTGCCATTGGCAATACTAATTTATCCGTCGGATTTAAAAACAGCGCGAAAAGACGAGGACCAGACAAAGAAGTGACACGAACGTAGCGCTGTTTATCCACGACAAAAGTCACGCACAAGTGGCACTTGGATAAACGCCGATACCTTAAAATCAATAAACTCCCGGACGTAGTCGCTAGGAAGCTCGTAGTCATCCCATCCTATTCCACCAACCTAGCCCGCGGCCGCGTGAGGTGGAGTGGTTAACGAGGTAATAGAGTTTAAACTGCCCCTCTTCCCAATTTTATACAATCCCTATGGTCCATAGCTTTCACTGTTCCCAATACATACCCTTTCGTTTCTCTAAATCACAAATCGCATGGCCCAAACCGGAAACCAAAAGAGTGGCTTTTGTCGTGACCGAATGTACAACGAACGACCTGTTGCCCTGAATCAACCTTGAAGAGACAAGCGGCAGGACCCCTTTTGAAAACGGTCCGAGATTTGAAAGATAATTATGCTGCAATTTTACCAGGACCATTGACTTTGTGCTAATCAAACTGTAAAAAAAAAAAAAAAAAAAGGCATTGACACATAAACATTTGGAGTTTATCGAATAAATCCGAATTGACCTAAATTTTACCGGCGGGTGTTTTTCGGAGTTTTCCAGATTTATCCGAAAACACGGAGCCCTATCTATAAACCTTTTCTGCAAGTGCGCCGCCATCTTGAATTGACGTCACTTCCAGTATGGGCGAAAACATCGTTTTGCCTTTTCCACGCCAATAGAAGGCATTTAGGATATAAGCGTAACCGTCACACTTTCTCTTTTTGCCTCCCCTTCATTTTTTTACTATTTGCAGGTTGAAACGTTGGATTATTTTTTCGTTGCCCATACCGGATACGCCTATTAGGTGGCTGGGGTTGAGAGTACACAGAAAAGGTCTATAGCTAAAGTTATCAGATGAATCCAGCAGGGGTGTATCCAGGAATTCTTTTCCAGGGGGCGGGGGCTTGAGGTGGCTGGATGTCCATGACTTGGGGTGCGGAGCGGGGAGTAGAAGGGGTCCAAATGCATCTGTACATTATAGAGTCGGCTGGCTTTCGGGCCCCATAAGCCTCCCCCCTGGCTGCGCCATTGATTGCTAGTGTGGCAGCAGGTTGGAGCACAGAAAGCTCACAGAAGCCCCATCTTTACCTGTGTTTGATGCCACAGCATTAATGGATTGCGGCGCACCTTTTTGGAACTCGCTCGCCATCTATTATTCGCTTTCTCGTTGTAGCTGTTACTGCCAAAGTCTGGCATTACTGTAAAATACCGCAGAAGAGCCCACTTCGCTCAAGCGCCCACTTTTAACATTTCCCAAACTTGGGAGTTTTGCAAAATATACGTGAACTGCCCAATTTGACCAGACAAGCGCCCGTGTCTACATTGATCCAGTTTTCGGTGAAAATGGGGTGGACATTCTCCCGGTATTTATGGTAGGTGTGCTTTCAATAACGGGGGCTTTAGGATTGCAGTTGTCGGCTATCTCACAGAGCCCTCTTTTTCACTATTGTAGAACGGCCGTCCAATCCGAACCATTCCAGCTGTTGTCCCCATCGCATTTATTGCAGCATGATTCTGGTTGTGACAGGAAACGGTAGCGCTTGCACAAAGAAGAAAGGAAACACTGCTCACTCTAAAGTAAAGCGACGTTCAAATTCGTGCCACACGTTACTTTGTGCGACCCTCTGTAAGCTGTAGTGCTGGTCTGTGGATCTCTAGTTGACCGGGTGAAATGTCGGCATTCATAATTTAACCGACGGATTCTTCGGTGAAACGTGGACAACCTCGGGGTGGTGGCCGTCAGTTCCTGGCCATCTTGCTGCATCGACGGTGAGCGATGGTACTGCCCCGGCCTCTCAACTGCTGCAGAGACCCCAAACGGCGGTCGAGGCAAACTAACTTCCCTCCGAACAACCATGATTGCACAATTCCAGGCCCAGAATATTCGCCTCTTATAACTCGCTGTAGTAGGTTGAGATAAGCGGACATTCGTTAAATCAGAGTGTAGGTCCTACGTTGGGGCGTCAGCTGTGGTTGTGAGAGGTGTGAACGACCGTACTGGGGTTCTGCCGACTTCTTTCGAGGCTGTAGTCGTTGACAAAGGTCTCTTTCTGACGGCCTCCAGCATTTGCAATTTCTGCTGCTTTGGTGTTATCCAAGCTCGACTCCCTACCGCTTGAATCCTGTTGGGGACTATGTTGGCACCCGCTTATGGTTTCCATCTGCCAAGTCACCATTGCAATTTGCCGTGACGGGGGGACCCTGGCTGCTTGTCGTCGATTGCGAGTTCGACGGTGTTTTAGAGCGCAGCTCTTAGGGTTACGAGGGTTACGAGGGTTAGTTACCCTCAAAAGGGTTACCTTCACGAGGGTCACGAGGGTTATGAGAGTTACCCTCACGAGGGTCACGAGAGTTACCCTCACGAGGGTCACGAGAGTTGCCCTCACGAGGGTTACTAGGGTTACCCTCACGATGGTTACCCAGGTCACGTGACCCCGGAAGGGGGGGGGGGGTCACGTGACCTGGGGATATACCCCCCCGAGGTCACGTGACCCCCCGTTGACGTCATAGCCACTGATGACGTTATCAGTGACGTCACTGATGACGTCACCGGCATCCGCAACGTCATCGTCATCATCACTGATGACGTCACCGGCATCCGCAACGTCATCGTCATCATCACTGATGACGTCACTGATGACGTCACCAACATCCGCATCGTCATCGTCACTGATGGCGTCATCAGTGACGTCACTGATGACGTCATCGGCATCGTCACGTGACCCCCCCCCCCCCCCCCCCCCGACGTCACGTGACGCCCCAAGGTCACGTGACTCCCACAAGGTCACGTGACTTCCCGCCCCCCGAGGTCACTTGACCCCCCCCCCCCCCCCCCCCCCCCAGTTCCCTTCCCTCCTCCTCCTCAAGAGCTGCGCTCTAATTCGGCGTTACAGGGAGTTGTAAACGGCTTTCATTTTTTTGAGTGCAAGCTAGTAGCCGTCGATTTTCAAACCAATGCCATCCAAGCTGGCAGTCTCGCGATGCGCCCGTGGTGGTGCCAGTTACAAAAAAACTGACCGTGGCGACGCTTCCTGTCGCGCGCGTCGCCGACACAAGGAGACGAAGACGCAGTTTTGGACGCGCTTTCCCTCTCACGCCAGACGCAGACGAAGCGACGGAGGGAGCCTCGGTTCCCGCGGAGGACCCGGATGCCACTCCGGCGCAGGCCGCCGGGCGCCGGACACGCAAGCCTGTCCAGCCGCCGGGCGGAGTGGTGACGCGCCGCACCTCGGCTCGCCAGGTGGCGTCGAGCGCCACCCGCGCGACTTGCGAGGCCCCCCGGCAGACGCGGGGCAGGCAGGCCGCCCTGCGACGCAAGGCCCCCTCGCCGGTGGCCTCTCCCGCCGAGACTCCGCAGCACCGCAAAGGTGGGGCATCCGCCCGTACGTCCGAGGGAACGCGGGAGCTGCAATGCTGTTGGATGTCGCGATCCTGTCGCGGAGGTGGCAGGCGCCCCTTCTGCTGCAGGTCTCCCTGCAGCCCTGCGGAACGCAAACATAAGCCACAACGTTCTGGGCAACAGCATGCTTGCTCCATCATTCGTTGCCACTCGGAAACCACTTTGGATGCATGGGCGGGATAGGACGGTCCAAGACCCGTCCCAGGGCAAGACTGCGGTCGCTGCAAGTAGCCACGTCACCGCCATGTTATGGGCGCCCCAGATCGGCACTTTCCCTCGTCTTTCCCAGGCTGAACTCATTAATTCAAACTCCAGGAAGCCGCACAGTTTGTTTGAATCGTCAAACATTCATCTAAATAGGATGATAGACAAATTTGTGTTATCAAGGGCTACGCGTACGAAGCAGATATTTGATGATTTCCTCTACGCAGGCCTACTAATTATAAGCAGGTATGTCACGCATAAAAGATTGGCGAAATGTACGAGATGAGTTTGTTCATTCCTCAAAAATGTTGTCTATCGTAGACTGTTTAGACAGTGTGTGACACCTCTAAACATAACCAAGTTTGTTCATCCAGCAAAAGTGTCGTCTGTTGTGGTCCATTAGCCCCGTTGAGTCAACTTCTTACCGAGCACCGGTGCACTGGGAGAAGCAACACCCGCAGAAGCGAGCTTCGCGGGTGTTGCTTCCCCGCAGTGCACCGGTGCTCGGCAAGAAACACGCCCGACCGGGCCGCCAGAAAGAAAAGTAGGAATTACGCCGGAAGATCGTTTTAATGAAGCGGCCTAAATACATTCAGTGATGCGATTGCTGCACCAAGCTGCGCCTGAGTACTTACCCTGCTTCATCCCGCTACATTTAACCGAAATGTGAGGCCACGCGCCAAAACTTTATTTCGCTTTATTAATACTGAGGGTGTGATGACTCTGGCCCTGCTGAACGTCCGGATCGTTATGGTAGGCTTGTGCAGATTTTCAGAACTTTCGATTTTAGCCACAAATAACCACTTGATCTCTCTGCCAGTGTCCAGCACTGACGGTACTCGGAATTTTCGCGGTATTTTGTGTAAGTTAGCTTTGTTGAGTGTGCTTCTCACCGCGCACCTGCGTACTGCAGTGAAGCAGCAACCGCGAAGTGAGCAACGCAGTTTAGCCTATCTTGCTTTGCTGCAGAGCACCTGAGGGCTAAAGGGAAAGCATTCTCCCGGGGCAGTACGTTAAACACACGCGCAAACGTCGGGATTATTAAAGAAACTTTCGGCCTTTTTACTCTGGTAAAGAAGGAGACTAGCGAAGCTCTACTATGGTGGGAATAAAGTAATGGCCGTCTGCAAGTCAGAGTGGAAAGGCTGGAAAGGTTGCCGCGATCTCTGAGCGACGGCGGCCACCAGAGTGCTGCGTCGACATTTCTTTGTGGATGGACACCATCCCAGGGAAACTAGCCCTTTAACAACTCCGCCGTAAAAAGGAACTTTGTGAGTGTTAATGCAGCGGCAGTAAAAATGACTGAATTAGGCTGCGGCCATTATTTCTGATAAACTGCGGTATTCTGGCGATATCAATTCAAAATTTGTCATTTAGCTAGACAACTCTCGAGAAAATAAATATGTACAAACTGCTTTATAGGTTTCTTTTTGTTTGAACTCTATCGTCTAATTGTCACCTCTATATACGTTTTATTTGCTCGAGGTACAGTCGGTAGAATAAAACTAGATTAGGTTGTACGAGGAAGCTCGGGAATTAACTCGACGACTTTGGCTGGATTGTTTTCAGAAGGCATACTTATCCTTCACAGGCCATTCTCTGTATTGTGAGGTTCCACATACAAAATGGCATTGATTTTCATAATTTAATGACAAAAACATTTTTTTTTTTTTTTATGGGAATTAAGAATTTTTTTGTTTTATTACAACCTTTAGAACTCGGAATAAAACATCTATTTGCACGCTCGATTCTTTTAGCATTATTTTAGTGGAACATACTATTTGGTTTGCATTTTATTTCGTAGCTGAAATGGCCATTCCCAGCAGTGCATACGGTCCTTCATGGACGAGCATCTCGTTGCCACTCCCAGTGCTTTTATGTGCAACTGAACGGCTGCTTCTGTGTTTGAGGAAATCAAACCTGCCGTTGCACGCAAGTGTGAAGGCAAAGCATGTTTGTGAGTTGGATAGGCCAACGCACAAATCTTAGCATAGGATATTCACGGTGCTGCGAATAAAAGTGAAATGCTCGTGCTCCAAAATGACTTCTTGCTGTTCCATAATGGATTTCTGGCTGCTCCGAGAGGGGCTACAAAATGACTGTAAATTAAGAAGATAGTGGGACAACCGAAATTTCGAAATGTGCTCGAATAACCGGAGGCACAGAATATCCGAGTTGGAATTATGGCGAGACTACTGTAGGCGGTCTGCCGTGACGCACCATTTTATGAGAACTCGTACGGTGACGCTCGACCGGGTCCGCTCTCGATGATGTCATCAAAACGCAGGCCATTCTTTACGAGTCTCAGTGAACGAGTCTCGCGATATGAGCTTCCGTTTGCTCTTACGCAGAAAGATGCTTTTTGAAACGAGAAACACCCGAGCGAACGAGCGTGCGGCTTCACATTGCCGCGGCGTGCAATGCTGGTGCTCGTGGCGTCGAAAGAATTTTTGTTTCGAGAAAAGTGGATAATATTATTTTAAAATAGGGATAGGACGAGCCCCGTCGAGAAGCTGGGTCAAGTGCCAAATATGCCGACATTGGCGAGAAACACTTTGGGCGCCGCGGGGATCTAGATTTTGAAACGGCAAAGTTGCAAAGATGGCGATGACAACGGACAATGCTTTGCGAGGTTTCAGCTGCGTTTGCATCTGTCTCGTTAACAGGCGGGGAAGGTCCCAAGATGGAGTTGCTCTACGTGGCAACGGAGCCACCGAGTGTGTCTGGTGTGGTGCTTTCCCTGGTGTCTTTGGAGCCAGCAGTGAACTACAAAAAGGGAAATTCCTGGTACAACATTTGGAGGGGATTTCGGAAGGAAGTGGGGAATTTGGTTCTAGCCCTGTCGCTCCAGATCTGCAAAAGAACTGGCACCCACCTTGTAAGCAGGTTCTGCCAGCCCCGATTCCTTGGTGTCTATTTGGAAGCCACCAATTGCAGTGTTGCAATGCACTTCCAAAACGAAGCTAGGGTTTGGCTGCCCCGCGTACACTGGGTGGCTCCCGAAGGGACTTGGGATCTGCTGCCGTCTTTAGGTGCAAGCTTCGTCGGAGGGAAGTCGAGCGAGATTTCCTCGCCCCCGCGGAACGGCCGCGTCGCCTTGCGCGTAAAGCGGTTTCCCCCGCAGGGTGGAAGCGGAAAAAGTCCGACCCCGAGGACCTCTCCCCGTCGGAGCCCGAGCTGGAGCACGACGATTCGGACTCGGACCCCGTCTGGATACCGGACGCAGCCAAGGTGAGAGGCCTCCCTCGCATGTGCAGAGCCTCGTTCGGTCCGTCGTAAAGAACAACATTAAGGCATACTCGAAATATTGGAGGATCAGAAGGGAACTGGCTTAGAAAAATATTTGAAAGCAGCTTTATAAACGCCAACCCCCAAATCCCCAAATTTTCTCCGTCCACGCTTGTCCCGCTACATTCAGCGGGGAAGCTGAATTGGTGTATAGTAGCTCATATGATGTCAGTTGACATCATGTGGCCTATACATGCCTGCCAACTCTTCCGAATTTTTCGTAAAATGTACAGTTTGGGACTAATTTTACGATTTTACAAATCTTGCTTCAAATTTTACAAAAAAAAAGTACCTATATGAAATATTTTTTTTTTTACATTTTTTTTTGTAAAACTTTTGCTGGTGGTACCTTGCACCGCCACAAGAGGGCGGTAGGTACCATTCATTGCTGGTGGCAAAGGGTCAAACAGGATTGTGTGGAACATTTATGGTTAAAAGGAAAAGTGGCGGGGGAGCAAACACTACTTGGCTTTGTGTATTTGTGGACAGGAGCAGATGCCAAAGAGGAAAACAAAAGAATTATAGAATGTATAGCAAGTGACATTAATGAACTAGGGAGGGGGTTTGAGATTATTATACTAGGAGACATGAATGCACACATTGAAGATATGGACGGGTACACGGATTCGACAGGTAACATGCTGCTAGATATGTGTGAAAGACATGACTTGGTTTTATGCAGCAGTACCGAGAAGTGTGAAGGGCTCATAACTTGGGAGGTAGGGAGTTTGCATTCGACGATAGATTATTCACTAATGTCGCATAGGATGTATGATAGGCTAAAGGTAATGAACATAGATGAACTTGGGGTCAGAAGCCTGGGTAGTGATCACAAACGGATCAAGCTGAGCTTTACGAGAGAAACCGGGAAAGGAAAGATGCAAGATGAACAACCAGATAGGATCTTTTACTCGGAGAAGCAACTGGAGATAGCAACCAAACAAATTGAGGAATTAATTTCTGGCGATACCACAGCAGAATGGACTTACACAAATTTAATGAGATTATTTGAGCTAGAGCTATCCAAGGTCCGACCTAGAGAAAAAGGAAGGCATAAACCCAAGAGCTGGTGGGATGGGGAGGTTAAGAACGCCATAGAGAGACGCCAGGAAGCATCCAGGGAACACAGACATTCCAAGCAAAGGGGGGAACCAAAAGCCGAAGTAGACAGAAAATGGGATAATTTCATAATTTATAGAAGGGAAGCATCCTGTTTAATCAGTGAGAAAATGAGAACAAGGGGGTCCCAATGGTTGTCAAAAGTGCACAAAAAGGATAAAAATGCAGCCAAGAAATTTTGGAAACATCTGAACTCCATGAGTAATAAGACAAGTTTAGAACAGAGGTTTATAGTTACAGCTCAAGGTACTCGACTGGAAGGGGATAAGGCAATGCAGCATATAGGGACAATGATGGCGGAAAAATTTAGAGACCGAAGGAATGAGGCACATGCTTTATCGCAGGAGAACAGACCGGTAAGTGCTATGGATTCGTTCGGACAAAGAGAATGGGAAAGGGCAGAGAAAAGAGTTCCTAGTAGCACCTCGACAGGCCCTGGCGGTATTCCCATTATGTTAATCAAGAACTTGGGCCCAAAATCTAAGCAAGCATTAAGAGAGGCAGTGAATAAAATGGTAACGGATGGGAAAGCCCCCGATGAATGGAGACTAAGCAGGATGAGCATGATATATAAACGAAAGGGGGACAAAGCGGACATAAACAACTATCGTCCTATAACGCTGACGTCAGTGATTTACAGGGTGGTGATGCAGATTATAAAGGATAGACTGCAGGCATGGGTGGAGAGCGAGGGGGTGCTGGGGGAGCTGCAGAATGGGTTCCGGAAGCAAAGGAGGTTAGAGGACAATCTGTTCTCTTTAACGCAGTGTATCGAAATAGCAGAAAAGGAACAAAGGCCCCTATGGCTAGCGTTTCTGGATATCAAAGGAGCCTACGACAGTGTAATTCAAGAGAATTTGTGGGGCATACTGGGTACATTAGGGGTAGAAGCTGGAGTAACTAATCTTTTAAAAGATATATATAATAGCAACAAGGTGCTTATAAAATGGGAAACAAATGTATCGGAGCCGATAGAGATAGAGCGGGGGCTTAGGCAAGGCTGCCCTTTGTCGCCTTTGTTGTTCATGTTATACTTACAGGGATTGGAGAACAAACTAGAGCGGAGCGGGTTTGGCTTCAACCTTTCTTTCATCAAGCAAGGTGAATGGATTAAACAATCACTACCGGGGCTGATGTATGCAGATGATATAGTGCTAATGGCCGACAACAAAGAAGATTTGCAGAAATTAATGGATATCTGTGGTACAGAGGGAGATAAACTAGGTCTTAAATTTAGTCAAGAAAAATCGGCAGTGATGATTTTTAATGATAAAGATGGTGGCGAGCATAGGATACAAGAGGTCATGTTGGAGGTAGTGGATAAGTACAGGTATCTTGGGGTATGGATAAATAATGGTGTTGAGTATCTAACGGAGCATGAAAAACATGTAGCGATGAAAGGTAGCAGGAATGCAGCCGTCATGAAACATAGGGCTCTGTGGAATTACAGTAGGTATGAAGTGGTGAGGGGTATTTGGAAAGGGGTCATGGTTCCCGGCCTGACCTTCGGCAATGCGGTCCTGTGCATGAGACCAGATATTCAAGCAAAGTTAGAAATTAAACAGCGGGGCGTAGGTAGGCTTGCTTTGGGAGCTCATGGAAATACGCCGAATCAGGGGGTACAAGGCGACATGGGATGGACGTCATTCGAGGGCAGGGAAGCTAGCAGCAAGATAGAATTTGAGGAGCGTTTGAGGGAAATGGAGGAAGAGCAGTGGGCTAGGAAAGTTTTCAGTTATTTGTACATGAGGAATGTAGATACCAAATGGAGAAAGCGAACTAGAAAATTATCAAGCAAATATTTGGGCGGCAGTGGGGGCGCCAACCAGGAATTACGGGTTAAGAAAAGGATAAAAGAAACAGAGAAGGGTCTGTGGGAAACGGGTATGCAGACAAAACCAGCACTGGAGACGTACAGAATGTTCAAACAGGAAATTTGCAAAGAAAATATCTACGATAATTCTAGGGGAAGCTCTTTGTTGTTTGAGGCCAGGACAGGAGTATTGCGGACTAAGACGTACCGGGTTAAGTACCAGGAGATGGACACTTTATGTAGTGTGTGTGGGGAGCAGGAGGAAACGGCTGAACACTTAATACTTTTCTGTAAAGGGCTTCACCCAACAGTTAACAGTGCCCGGGCGGATTTAATCAAAGCATTGGGTTTTAAAGACAGTGAAGGAAAAATAGACTTTACACGGGTAGAAATAACCAAGCGGAGGTTATCAGACTGGTGGCTAAAATCGAGGCAGGGGTGAGATTTAATCTTGGAATTCAAAACATATAATTAGATTTATAATGTTGGCTAGGTGGCGCAAGCCACCGCCCGATTCACAGGGTTTAGCCAGATCCATCCATCCATCCATCCATCGGGAGCGTCGTGTTTTTTACTATCTGTGTATCCGGTGGCCATGGATCCCAAACCAATCCTAAGCCCAGAGCCTTTGTTTGTGTGCTTGGCAGCGCACGTTGGTTCGGCGTGCTCAGACGTGGTTGGCCAGTATTGAGGCGAGAAGTGGGGCGTCTGTGTTTGTTGCACAGGAAGTCGTAGCATTCCCCCGGTCGCGGTGGCTTGGCGGCGCAATGGCGAACTTCAAACCTTAAAAAAGAGCTACTTTCTGGTTTTCCCGAAGTCCTAGACTTTGGAATTCCCGTGCTTCGTGCCGTCCAAAAAGGGAGAGAAGTTTGGATTTTGTAGCACGTGCATGTGTGATGTAAGTGTTTCGCACGTTGGCACGAGCCATACACATTGCTTCAATTTTCCCACTAAATCTTGCTGGAAAACTGGCGTGCCCTCTTCACCCAGTTTAAAATTAAGGTTCTTCTTCACTCTCTGAAACGACGGTCTAATGTCTTCTAAACACTTTAGAACTATCGCACCTTAAATACTCTATTTTATGCATTATAGGACTTCAAAAGTAAAAGTCGCTTCAAGTTTTTAAAAATCTTTTTTATGAGTTTTAATACATTTTCTTTTATCTCGCGTCAAACCATAATGGAAGGCTGTGACGCGGCCTGGCATTCTTACGCATTGGAAAGTCCAAGACTTGGATAGTACGAGGCTTTTAACGTAATGTTTGTGTTTTGTACCAGTGACAGATAATTTATGTTCTAATGAAGCTCTCAAACGTGATATTTAATATATGAATGTGTAGCTTGTTTGGAGGAACTAGACTTCCGGTTGGCAAACGGGTCGTTGCCCGTCACATTTCTTTATTCTACATTCGTGGCACCATGGCCGACGTGACATACTGCAAAGAGACCTCGGAATGAAAGTTCTCCAGTTAAAAGTTATTATGGACAAACTGAACCCGAATGAGATATTTATTGGAGCGAATAATTTAAACGTTAAATTACCCACCAAATGAGCTATCGTTTGCCGTAATGGCTTATGATGGCAGGCCCGTCGCCGCCGGAGGTTCCTGCGTTTCCTTCACCGGCTGGCCTCCGAACGGTTTTGGAAAAAAATCCACATTTGTAAGAGAAGCGCAGCATTGTTCTCGGCGTGTATTACAAACTTTGTTCGGAACCTCCGAGCTAATCGCACGATGCAATTGTTCAACGAAGTCTGAGCTGTGGTGAATGAGTGCAAAAAGTGCCAGTGGCAACATGTCTGGTATCGCGGGCAAAAAGATGTTTGTTTGTCAGTGCCACATGCTTTTATTGGCATTGCAAAAAGGACAAAACCAGTTGCATTTTGCCGCGCGTGCTTCATCAGTTGCTTCCCAACAGCTCCCTGTAGTGCAGTTTTAGTGAGTCTTTAGGGTAGTCGGCATTGTCACTTTAATATCCGACACACAATTCCTGGCCTGCGAGTCCATGCAGGCAAGACATTTTGCGAGGGCTTTGGGTCGGAGTCGACGTTCCATTGTCCAGGCCTACGTTGTCCGTTTAATTTTCCGGCATGCCACAAAAAGCAAAGAGTTTCTGCGGACCCTGCTTCCCCTCGACGTCCAAGGCCTCTGTGATAGCTAGAGCCCTGCATATCCGCAGATTATCCGCAGATATCCGCAGCAAACTGGCGGTTGCAGATAAAAATTAGACGGATTTTGGCGGATTGCGGATCGGATGCGGATGTCAGGGGTTGCGGCTGCAGATATCCGTGGATCCGGATCTAAATTTTTGTCCAGTGGCATTCAGTCCGTCGACTGATGTTTCATCTACAGTAGGGGCGGCCAAACTGTGGCTCCCGAGACACATGCGGCTCTTCACGTGTTAAAGTGCGGCTCGCAGCTCCCTCCCTCCCGGTCACACAAGCACTTCCTTAAAAAGAGAAATGGAACATGTTTTAAATCGAAAGAGAGGTTGCGGCTTGGTAGTGCTACTACTACCTTACCTACAGACTGCTTTTGGCTCGTGTACATTGAATGAATTTCATCTATTGCTCTGGACAAAAGTTTGTCCCTTTCCTCTTCCATGCGGCTCTGGGAACTTCCGTGGTTTTGCTTGCGGCTCTTAGGCCGGGTTGTCCTGGCCACCCCCGATCTACAGATTGCTTCGTCGACATGCAACATTTCATCGAAAGGCTTCCCGTGTTCGTTCCATCGAAAAACCTGAGACGTTTCGTTGCACACAATCCTGCTATTTTCGTAACCAACTTTTTGCGTCTCGCCTGGATTACAGGGGGGAGGGGGACATGGTTTGGTTAAGCACGCCTTAGTGAATCGCGCGCTAGCTTTTAGCGGCTTAGTGAAGAAATAAGTTGTCGACAAAGCGTCGCAGGGGCACGTGCCCACAAAACGTACAGCATCGATGAACCGTGTGTCCGTGAAAAGTTGTCCACGAAACGTATTTCCACAAAATGCGTTTCGAAGAAACGATAGGGATCCGAAGAAAGATGTGATTCTTACTGAAGATGGCTTCAGCTAGTGCATTTCATCTCGTCAAAAATGTTATGTATAGAAAAAGTAAAAATAAAGAATGCAGGGCATCAGTCGTGCCGAAAAAGCTCGTTCTTTGTCGGGGAAAGAGCGGAAAACTTTTTCGGGCAAAGAAAACCTTAAACGAACAAGTCACAAGAGAGTAGAAGAAACCTCCCCCTCTCCGCAGAGAGTGGTGTGGTCGTGATACCAAAAAGAAAAGAATGCTTTGACAGCGAGCGCGACCCTGCGCCACGGCTTGCAAAGTTTCAAAATTAGCGGCGCACGCCCATAGGCAGCCCTTAAATTGCCCGTTTCTTTTTTGTATGCTTAGAGTTCTAGCCAAGAAATTCTGGTAATTCATATTCGTCCGGTTACGACGCCAGAGCGCCAGCAATGCCAGGGGCTGCCGCTCGCAACCTACGTAGCCGCCCCGAGCAAAAAGAAAAAAACATGTTTTCTTTCAATATATGTATTTGGGCGCCTGCAGGCAGCGGTCTTTCTCGAAGAACACGTTAGTCGATCCGATCAGGCCTTGGACTCTGACTTAGCGGCGCATCTGCCCGCTGGCTGACACAAAACACCGTGTGAGACTCGAGGCGGCCGCATACGCTCGGTGACTTCACAGAAAGGATTTTGTCTTCCTACCACTGCTTCTCCTCCTCTCTTTTCTAACTTTTTTTTTTTAAGAACTTTTTTTCTTAGTCGTTCAGATTTCAGGGGAAAGTTAAGGGGCCACAGGTGAAAGTTTCCGATTCCGCGTGCGGCGGGGAAGAACGCGGTCGGCGTGATTGCCACTGATTTTGCTAGTCTAAACGTAATTGTAACCTCGGGTGGTTAGCAAGAACATCAACATGGTTCCCCATTTTGCGGATGCGGTTTGGATACGGATACAAAGTATGCGGATCGGATACAATAATGTAAAAAGTTTGCAGATGCGGTTCGGATGCCGATACAAAGTCTGCAGATGCGGATACTCAAACCGTTATCCGTGCAGGGCTGTAGTGATAGCATATCGTGCCATCCCATCGACACCACTCGCAAAATGAAGCACAGCTGCGCATCAACCTGGGTACATCAAGAGGTTCCAGCCATCATCACCAGAGATACTCAAACTTGCCTCGCGCGGTAAATCAAGCCAAGTAAACCAGGGTTGAATTTTCGGAAACTGAGCAAACAAAAACGTTTCATCCGCACCGCATCTACGCCAGACTTCCAACCAGGGCTATTTTTACTCGGGCACTGATACACAGCCAAGGAGCCGGGTGACGTTGCTTCTAAACTGGCACATGATTGGCTGTGGAGGCCCTTAGCCTTCCTCTGCGGTCCAACGCAACATGAAATGAAGTATGCAAGTGTGATAAGTTTACTTTATGTATTTTGTCTTGTAGTGAAAAAGCAGAAGACTGCTCCTTCGAAAGGTTTGCTAAAATATTTTTTAATCATTCTTCGGTGCAAATTACTTACTCGTTTAAAAAAGAATGTGAAACACAACGTTCAAAAGAGCTTTCATCCGCCTTTTTCGTGTAACGTCGAGTATGCGAGGTAAAATTATTGGCCTTCTATTATTCAAAATGAAAAAGCTGTCTTTCCAGAATATTTTCTTCTCTTAGGACCAGCGTCGATCCTCAGGGTCATGATAGAACTGAGGCGCACAACGTGTAACAGAGGCATCCACCTTGCACCGAACACATGAGAGCAAACGAGGACTTTTTCATTCTTCGTAATAAACAAACAGAGAGGTATGTTTCCCAGAAAGCTGTCTCGTTACATTCTTCCTAGCTATACAATAACGATCGTGAGTTGTCACGGCAATTTCTAGCAACGAGCCTTCGGCAGTCCTTGTGAAAAAGAGAGTGTAAAACGATATTTTGTGCCATTCTAATCTCGCGTGTGGTCTATACGTTTCTTTCGTATTTATAGGTGCGAGTCATCCGCTCCGTGTTGAGCAGACGATAGGATGCTTTTTAAGGACCTAAGTAGGACTAGCTAGAGCTCTCGTAGCACCTCGAAAGCTGCAAAGTCTGGTTTTAATCATTTGTTCGGCTTATTTGCTGGAATGCAGTGGAAGAGTCGCTCGAGCGTACCTCCCCGGTTTCTAGATGGTGTCGCTCGACCCTTTGCAGGGAGCAGCGGGAGCAGGAGTCGCCGCGCCGCCCCCCGCACCCGCGGCGACCGAGCCCGAACCGGATGCGAAACCGGTTCGACGCGGCAAGGGAGGCAAGCCGGCCAAGGTGGGACTTTGGGCCGCGGCACGGTCTTACGGGCCGACGAGCGGCGCAGCGTCGGAGGCAATGTAGACGGTCCATTTTTCTGAGCGCCGTTCTCTGGGGGCGCCTAACGAAAGGAGTTGTTGGGGCGTCCCTCTAAGCGGCCTCTCCGTTACGACAGACGAAGCCGGCCCGGCCCGGGGCGCGCAAGGGCGGCGCCAAGAAGCCCAACGGCAAGGGAGGCGGGAGCATTGACCTGGCTCCCGACAGCGGGTCTCCGGAGTCCCTGCAGCTGAAGGTGGAGCTGCCCACGGAGGGGGACCCGGCCGCCGTGCGCAGGGACTACACCCGGCGCCCGGGGGCCGCCCCCACGGGCAAGGCCGAGGCGGCGCCCCTCGAGATCAAGGCCGACGGCGGCGGCTTCAAGGTGAGCGAGCGTCCTCCCGGCCGCACCTCGTGCCTCGAGTCCTTGCGCCGTTTGGTTAAAGCATTTTGCTCGTACCGCTGGCATGCCGTCTTTGAGGTGGCCCTGGAACTGCACCTCGCTCGAGGCTTTGCGCTTTTTGCCAGATCCAGAGAACAGAAATGGTCCTTCGCGACCAGGGGAAGCTTTTCGAGCCGAGAAAGAGAGAATACGGTAATTCCAAGCGTCGTACGCATGGCGCCGGCGTTGTAGAGATCCCTAAGGTGGAGCTTGGTCGTAAGCGAGGAGCACGTTTAGGCGCTTGATCCGCCGTCCAGATTACGTTTGGCTCTCCAGGGCGGGTACCAAACCTCCCTCAATATACCCCGCTTCTTCCCCGTTATGTTGGCACGGAGAGGCCCAAAGGTCTGCTCACCTTCGCAGCATCACTTCACCGTTTGCAAACGTGGGCCTTGGACCGTAAAAATCGACGGCTGCACGAAGCCATCTAATCTTTTCGTCAAAGCTGTATTTCACGGGTCCCTTTTTCTCGTAATATTACGAAGCATCACTCCCTTTTTGTAAGAAATAGACAGGGGTGGAACGGCTGTGCCATTTGCACCATTTTGCGCCAGATGCATTTGTCTGCGCCATCCTGCGCCATTTTGTGGAAACTGCACCACAGCCAATACCTTTCGCCATTATGCTCCAAATCGCCCAACGTGCGCCAAAGAAATTGTATTTTGTCTTGGTTTCGGTTTTTATCGACTCGATTGGCAACAAGTGGCGCGTTTTGCTTGGTCGGCCTTGCAATCCTTTGTTTTGTTTGTTTTCCCCGTTTATCCCGAGTCGGAAGCGCCGTAAAAAACTCGGGGGGTCAGATTCCAAGCGCTACGTCACCTGCGACTGGATTGTTATTCCTCGACCATAAGCGGTTAAGCAAGTCGGCCGAGGTGAGGTCGAGTCGTTAAGCGTCAGATTGCCCGAGGCTCTGCGGCCCGGATTCTGGACGTCAACCAGTTGAAAACCCATTAGCAAAAGATTCCTTCTAGAACTTCACCGTTAGAAGTTGGAACCGCATTCCTGCAAGATAAACCTTGATTTGATAGAACTGAAACGCAGTCCGATCCCAAACCTTGCCGGCCAGCAGCTCTCACGCGAGCGACAGATCTGCTCGGCGTACTTTAACCTTGCTCCCGCTTATTGCTTCAGATACGATAACTTCGTTAATCGTAGTCTGCTGCTTCGATATTGAGTTGCACAATAGGATAAACTCAAACTTTGTTGCCCTATTCCTCCGCGCAACTGCACGTCCGTTGCTTACGCACGTCACGTGGTTCGCACATATAATAACTACGTCAAGCACGCGTGGGTTGTGCTATAAGCAGTACTGGTTTGCATTTTGAGCAGCTGAAGGCCACTCAGAAAATATCAAGGACACTACTTATTTATTTATTTCAGTACCTTCAAGGCCCAGGGGGCGTTGCAGAAGGGAGTGGTGGAAAACATAAAAACCAACAACAGGTAGTTAATTCAGAAATTTAACAGAGAATGAAAAATGCAGACAACGCAGGTTATAGAGAAAGTACGCAACACTCAATGGCGGATCTGAAAGTGAAGTCGTCGCTAGTCGTTGCGATGGAGGCGGGCAGGTGGTTCCATTCGTTACTAGTCCTTGGGATAAATGAATGGAAAAGCAAGTTAGTGCGACAATGTGGCACGCCTACTTGTTACGGTGGTCCGAACGAGGTGGGATGGCTCTTCAGAAACATATGGTACTTGCTTTTTGGTTCTTACAAAGGCCAAGTTTTCGCATCTGTTACATCCCATTTACCTAGGTTCCTAACCACTCATGTTCATCTGTGCTGCTAAGCACAATTGAAATTGCTCCCATGCTTGTCTAAGAGACAAGTGTAGGCGCAATGAAAACTGATCTGAGCTGCTCCTAGCCTTCTCCAGGGTGTAGTTCTAGCTGCTCCCAACCTGCTCCAAAACAGCTGTTTCAGCTACTCCCTTGGCTGCTCCCAAATACATTTCAGGAGTTCCACCCCTGAATAGGGCCGAAAAACTTGCCAGGGTCAGCAGCGGACGGCGATGCAGACGACCGAGTCGAGTGGGCGCGTTTGGCGTTCGTATTGATAGATGGCGTCGGGAGCAGCGTTTCAAGGTGTAGCCGCCCAGCGAAATAAAGCGGACGACACGCGGACGAAATACGTCGGTAGCAAAAAATCTGTCGTTACGACACCGCATTTTTTTTGTTTAGCTTCAGTTTTTGCTTTTATTGTTTGCATTTTTTAAACCGAAGGTACGCGACAAAAAGATTATCTTCATTTTACTAAATGACGGTCGTCGCGACTGGTCCGAATAAGGCGGTAGCGCCATCTATCAATACGTGTGCCAAGCACGCCCCGCCACTCCACTCAGTCGTGTGTGGCCCGCCGTAGACCCTGGCAAGTTTTTTGGCCCTATTTTTTACAGATGCGGAGCTACGCTTTGCAATTCAATATGAAAAAATGGACCCGTGAAATACACCTTTGCCAAAACGTTTAGATTGCTGCGTGCAGGCATCGATTCTTACGGTCCATTTTAGACGGAGCCTGGTGACTCGGGACGCCCTATGGACGTCTGTTATCCTCTCATTTGGCACACTCTCGGGAAAAGGACTCGTACATCATCTACCGCATTCAAACACCTTCCGTCTTGAACGCGAGAATTCGGAGTTTGCTCCAACACCGAAGATGCGGAGGAACTCCCGCTTACGCTCACACTCTAATAAGAGGAGACCTTGTGAAAGTTGCGCAGTCTCGGTGTGGCACATAGTCGAGTGGTGCCTCAAAAAGGGCGAAACGCGATAAGTGCACTTACGTTTGCACCTCATTCTCCACGCCTCGCGTTTTTTCTTTGGCGGGTGATCCGCCTCGTCCGAGAGATCACCCACCGAAACAAAAAAAACGCGAGCGGCTACGTTGGCGAGACGAAGAACGGGAACGAAAGGACCACCAAACACCGTGTGAGCCAGTTGCTGAGCACTGCGACGTCAAAAGACCACCGGTTTGCTTTGAACCAGAGAACCCCCTGCATAGACTTTTCCTTGAGGCAGATTCAAATGATGCCAGGAAACAACCAGGTGCCACTTTGCCTACAGTCTGTATCAACGGGCTCTGCCATATCGCTGAGAGGAGGAACAATGCCGTTCCTCAAGGGCCATTGCCATAGCCACCCCCGGAGAAGGACCGAGTAGGCCTCGAAACGTAGGGTTCCTATTTTTAGGATTTGGTTGGTCCTTTATTTATTAGATTTTGTCAATCGAATAACTTTGGGGGAAAAAAAATCACTTTGGCCTAATCTATGAGTTACTAGTTGAACGATGTTTGTTGGTGCGTTAACTTCGAAGCGAATTGGGGACTATGGAGAAAATGGCGGAGTTCAAGCGACGATTGGTCCAAACTTTGAGTCCCCCGTTTTTGTGTGCGGTCCTCGACCGATAATTCGGGCCGAGCGAGGCTCGAGTAAAAGTCTGAATTCTCGAGTAGTCCAAAAAAATGAATTTGTCCGAAAAAAATCTTAGTATTGTCATTTTACGCACTAAATGGCGGGAGAAACCGGTTGGCAGCTTGCTGAACCGTGTTTCACCTCCGCCCAATTGGATCGTCGTTGGCGTCGGACGGCCGCACGATAACCTGCACGGTAGCATTGATCGAGCCCTCCGGGAACGAAGCGTGAGCAAGACCGCTCGGGGGATTTCTTAAGACTGAGTACTGCTTGGGAAACCATCCAAAATGGTTCGATGCACATCGGGGAACTTTTTTTGAAGGTCGCTTCTCACCGGAAGCGACCATCTGTTAGATCGTTCTTGAACCAAACTCTGCAAAAGCACGTATTAAATATGGCTGCAACTTTCGTGGCACCTCCAGCGATGTGGTCGAAAGTTTAACTAAATAAAGCTGAAAGGAAACTGAAAAGGTTCTTGAAAAAAACGAGTTAGAGGTGAATTCTAGCATATTTTTTTCCCCGTGAATTTGCGTATCACGAGCATTGAGCCCAAATATACCGATCTGTGCGAGAAACAATGAAAAACAAAGCGCCGTTTGTGACGTCGTACCCAGAGGTTCCAACTGCCTCGCGCATGCTGCTAGTGAAGGCGTTTCTGTCTGTTTGGGCGAGGCTTACGGAAGGCACGGAAATGCCTAGCACTTTGTAGCGCACGGTTCCCTCTTTTCACCGAACGTGAAGAGAAGAAGGGGGCCCTATTTTGAAAGCGTTCTTGTGGGGCACATCAGTCTGGAATAGGATTGTGATATTTGGGATTGTGGAGGCCGTATGAAGACGATTTGAGTGTTTTTCTGTTTAATACAGAACCACTTCAGTTTTCCCTGAATGTCCATCATTTCGCTACTTTCCGTCGCCAGATTCAAATTGCTTACGGGGTAAAAACAAGTGGTCTTGAACGTGATGCGAGCCGAGAAATATTCCCTCGGAATCTTTTCTTTCCCGATTCTTATCCACGAAATTCGAGCTGCGTGTTTGGCGTGAGCAAGCTTTTGACGCTCGCCGCTTTTCTCCATGGAAGAGATGGAAGAAAGTGCTCGAGTCTCGTACCACCGGGCTCGCGAGCGCCGAGGAATAAATCGACAATGTTGGGACTTCAATCCGTTTGCTTATTTGCAGGCACGAGCGAACAACACGCCATAGAGAAAACCTTCAGAAACGAGATTTGGAAAAGCCACCGCGCGCAACCAAGCTCTGGTCCCAGCGGGACTTTCGCTTGCCCGTGATTTCATTGAGACAGCCGACGATGGGACTTTGCCATTCATTTCGGTTTCTTTATATTATACACTCCGAAAGATTTGGAATGTCTGTTTGAGCGCAAAGCACACGTGAGATCCAGTCTCCGCAATCTGTGTGGGGAATTGGGCCGGCGACGCGTGGCTGAAAATATGTTTGCAGCTAGGAAAAAACGGTCCGCGTCGTGGCACGTTGCACAACGAATGTGGTGCTCTTTTCTCGAGTCGTCATATTTGGAGCCCCGTCCTCCGCCGACGGGGTATTGTGACGGTTGGCTCTCGCGAGTGGCATGGGCAGCCAGCCACGGGAGGTTTTTGTGGAGCGTGGGGTCATCGTGGGCGACGGACGTGCGCAGACGGGCGACTACATCCTGGCCGTGGCGGACAGGAGCAAGACGCGGCCTCCCATCTGGCGCATCGAGGGCCGCTCCTTGCTCCAGCGCTTCGAGGCCATCGAGTCCGGGGACCGCCTCCTCTACCGCAACATCTCCTCCGTGAGTTTCTAGAAACGTCCGAGGAAGGTCGATTACGGCGACACCCTTGGCCGCTAATACTGGTTGTGTTCGTTTTGGCTCCTGGGGCTGTCGCCACAAAGTCTCCGGTTTGCCTTTCAGTTTTCGGCGTGGAACCCCTTGGAGCAGGCCAAGTACACGAGTATCACGGTCCGCGTGCACTCGAACAGCAGATCCGCCACCGTCGTGGAGGTGTTGGAGATCCACAGCAATGCCCTGGGTGGCACGGGCGGCGAAAAGTGAGTCGCAGCTTTTCTGCTTTTCTTTTTTTTTTTGGGGGGGGGGGTGTCGAGCTTCTTTTGACCGGACAGAGAGGGCGACCGCCGATGTTGTCCTGCCTTGACGCAGGAACGGAACGGAAGCCAGGAATGCCAGCCGGACTGTGGAGAACCTTCTGGAGAAGTATGAGGTGTACCTGCAGACGCTGCTGAGTCACGTGCTGGATCCTAACTTCCTCTCCGAGGTCCACAAGGAGAATGGTGCGTTCCCCCCCCCCCTGAGCGCAGGAGTCTGCCCTCTCATTGGGGAAAAATATTTTCCCGGAGGGAATCATCCCTAAAGGGGGGAAATCGAGGAAACAAATTTGGGCGGCTCGGAATTTTTGAATAGCTTCCTCCTAGCTTTGTCTACATGACCTCGAATGGCACTCGTTTCACGAAGGAAGTCTGCGAATGAAATATTTTTTTCGGCGAACGCTCGGCAGTTATTGCGAAGTGGAGATCAAGCAACGAGGTTGCATTCGATTTTCACGGTGCTCTCAGGTTGTCTACTTAACTGCCACCTTGATCGTGCTTTAAAGGGCCCGTGCAGCAATGTTTGGACTTGGGTCAAATAAAAGGGGTAGTATTTACGCGAATGCAGGTCGACCCATTTTTCGATTTCTGAAAATCTGAAGTGGGTGGGTCGACGTATAATCGAACCGAAGCATTCCACCGCCGACAAAAACGAAACCATCGCGATATCAAGAGCACCTTGGCTCGTTGCGAGTTCAGCCGGCTGTACTTGTAGCATTGCGCTAATCTGTGCGCTCATCTTCCGAGTCATGTGCGCAGCAATGTTTTCCCGAGTGCACCGAGGAATCTGGTTGGGTTCTCTTTCAGAGCCTTCTGTGCGCGGCGTCTGCTTGCAATTCATGTGGTGACCTTGAAGTTTGGTCTGAGCGATGCGGAGGTGTGGAGAGCTTGCCGTTCCACGAGGAAGTTCGACTGACCTAGTAGTAACGGGGTGAGGCTCGAGGGAGGAATAGTTGTTTTCACGTCGGGCAGATGGCGCCATGTAAGCTGAATACAGTGCAACTTGGTTGATGATACGAGGTTTTTGACGCATTTACTCACGTTGAAACGACAATATTTATAAAGTATGGCATTTGATTGAGGACATAACGCCACATCTTGCCAGCTTATTACAATGCATCCAAGCGTGCGTCACGTACCTGTTCCCAGCCACGAAGTGGCTGGGAACAGGGACGCAATTTGCAGCCACTTCGTGGCTGCAAATTGCAAAATATTTCCATTCTCTGCTTCGCTATTAAAGGGGCCCGGCAATCATATTTAAGTGTCCACCTTTTTTGCGGTTTCCACGTCTCTTGGGGTTCGGGCAATCCAGCGGGCACGGAGAGAGCAACTAAATATCGGCGCGTCCTATTTTAACCGGACGACGCGGAAACCTCCACCGACGAGGGCGACCCGTGTTGCCGAAAGCGCACGATATGTGACGTCTTTCGTCGTGGCCTTAGTACTGGTCAGAGCCGCTAAAAGCTCTTTTTTAGTCGAGATACAAAATATAAGTATCGCGAACCGTTTCAATTATGTATGAAAGTAGTTTTTGTTCACTGTTTTAGATCAGAAAATAAACGAATGCAGTTCAGAAAGTACGGAAACAAAAAATGACTTCTCATCATACTCGCCACCAAGCGGCGGAAAAAACGGCGCATACTAGAAAGGGCTAGTAAGATGAGGCACCAACGAACGGCGAATGTAGAAAGGTACCGGATATACGTGGCAGCGCTGCGGTCGTGTACCGGCTCGAGGATCCTATCGGTTCCGAGGGTTCCAAAGGCCTTTGGCGCGGGCTTGGCTGGCGATCTTGCCATTTGGCAGTATGGCAGCGCGAAGTGGCTCCCGTTCTGAACTGATCTTTACCCCGTGTTTGCTGTTGTTTGCGGCCAATGAAGTGTCATGCCAAATGCCGAATTAGTTTTTAATTGCGCAGCAAATGCAACGCGAGCCGCCCTGGCCGCCCGCTTCATACAGCCTATCCAACACGCGCTTTAGTGGCGCCCTCTCGAGCCGTCGACACGGAGTGCGGCAGCCGTGAGCGCTCGCTGAGCTCACTACGCCTCCTCTAGCTCACGGCCACTCAAGCCAGGACCTACGACGTCTTGAAGGAGGTTATTTCTTGCTTGTTTTTGTAATTCTAGTTTGCCTATAACTTTTAAAATAAAGTAAAATTTCTGAAAGGAAAAGTTTCATTAAGTTTCTACGCTCAGTGCGCTCAGGTTCGGTGCAAATTTAAAACCAGCCAAAAACTCCTTTCAGGGCCAGCAAAGAAAACTCAACATTTTAAAAGAAAGGGGTGGTTTCTCTATTCCTTTTGGTTAGACAAAAAAACATAAAAAATTAAAATCTCCAAATTCTTTTCAAGTTAAAATTGTTGAAATCACACAACACGCATCTCAGGACAGCATAAGTTGAAGTTTTGCACATCACGAGGCACTAGAAATTTTCTAAGAGGATTCGTCTTTCTAGTAACTAAAACTTTATTTTGGGGTCTCGTAGCGCTTTGTCTCGGCGGCAGCTGCCGCCTGGATATTGTTTTAAAGCTATGGAGGCAACGACGGGGCTCTCAAAACGGCATCGGTAATTCGAGTCCCGGGGGCGAACTTGTCTCGACAAAGCTGCGTGTGGCTTCACCTCGCAACGGACTGCGGGGAACGCTCCCAGCCGGTTCGGCGCTAGGAACGTGTGTGTGCCCTCGGTATCGCTGCCTCGCGCAACGCTCGGAGAGCTTGCAGCGTCCACCATGATCCCTCGCGAGACAAAGAGCTTATTTTGGTGGCTCTCATTCTCGCCGACAGACGAGTACTTCCTGAGCAACATGCAGACGATCGACGGCGAGAACGAGGTGCGGTGCAGCGCCCTCAAAGACGCCCGCAACTGGAGTTCGGAGCTGTGGAAGGCGGCAACCTTGTTCCCGGAAGTGGCGGTGTCCGACATGGAAGACACCAGCCCCACCTGCGAGGTGGGTCGCGCAGAGTTTTTGAACCCCTGTTCCCATCTGTCGTAGTTCTTGGGTGAACGCTTGGACCGCTACATTTAGCTGCGAGCCGTAGGGTGCTCGCACCGGGTTCTTAGCAGCCGGCGGTTGGGTAGAGTGCCACGGGGGAGCACCCAGATACTTTGTCCAGGGCGTGCGCCACCCGCTTCAAAGAAGTATTTGTTTTCCTCGATCGATTGTCTCTTGGAGCTGCACCCAAAAGGCTCTCGCGTTTTGTCAGCCTCCGTGGACGTCTAGCGGCGCAAACGTCGCTGCAGTGGGTGCCGTTCCAAAACAGGGCTGCGGCATCGAGCCCGCAACGCGCATGGTGGACTTCTCCGGGACGTGTTACAACAAGCTGGACCTGACCGAGACGTCCGCGGAGGAGGAAGAGGAGGAGAAGCGCACGTTCCGGCTCTGCTTGGGCTGTGCCCAGCCCCTGGGCTCCTACTGCCAGCTGCACCACTACAAGTTCCACGCCTTCCAGAAGTGCAAGGACAAGGTGGGCCTCGCAACGCCCTTCCCACGCGCTTCAAATCTTTAGAAACTTGGCCGATGTAGTGGTTTTCGACGAAGCTCGGTAGGTTTCTCGTGGAAACCACATTTTCACGAATTAATCGACGGATATTCGTCAGCCGTCCGACGTATCGCGATGATTAGCCCCCTATTACGTCGCCTGCACGGACTGCGTTGAGTAGCTTTTGCGCCTTTTCTAAAAAGAGTGTTAAGCCTGAAAAGGGAAACACCCAGTATGCCAACGATTTGGGCGATGCCACGATGGCGGTATCGCGGGGGCGGGGGAATCTAATAAAGAAAGCGGCATTTCTCCGGCAAAAAGGAAATGGACTGTTTGTTGTCCTCCAGGTCTCAAGCATGCAGACGGAGCAAAAGTTGAAGGAGTCCCATATCATCCTGGAGCGTTGTTTACAAGACGACGCCTGGGTCAACCAGGTCGGTGCATCCCCTCTCGTCGCCAACCCACTCCATTCCCCGAGCGTGCCGCCATTTTGTTGCCTAGTGCGGAGGGATTGCCTTTTCCCGGGCCTCAGATACCGGGGGGGGGGGAGACGGGAGCAGAGCGCGGGATCCCGAGCGAGTACGAGATATAGCTAGAGAAACAATAGGTAGAGACCTTGCCATTTTCCCGCATATATTAAGGCATCGCCATTGATTTGGGACCACCCACGGGACGTCCACGCCCCAACGTTGGGAAGTGGCCTCGACGCAGAAAACCTTTCCCTCCAGATTACTAACTTTACGCGAGACGCAGCGTCGAGGGGCTCGGGCGACGTTGTCTCGCCTCGTCGCAAACTGTTTGAATGTTTCTGGAGGACGGGATTTGGATGGGGCCTCCTCCTGGCAACGGTAATTCTAAGCAACGGCTAAGGTACTCCGAGGCGTAGCTAATTGTGCGACTGTAGGCCGGCCGAAGCCTGCGTTTGCCGACTTCTGGGAAACTCCTCTTGCAAGCGAAACTCCGAGGGAGAGTTCATTGCAGTCGCTCTCCGATTTTTCGGACTTCGCGGGGACTGAAAAAACGTCCGAGTTACGGGGTGTTTGCGCGCGACGTCAATCCGCCATTTTGTTGTTAGTCTGTTTTTCCGAACATATTTACCGATGTAAAGGATTACGTCGCAGCCGGTTGAGGAGATGTCAGCGGTGTCAGTGGTAAGATCCAAGCTTCCGCGCTCTATGCATTTGAGCGGTCATGGAAATCCTCGGAATGCTGAAGTTTGGTACACATGAAATTTCGTCGGGGAATACGCCTTATAGAGAAGTTAGAAAAATCGGCAGATTAAAAAGCTCGCCTTTATTGCGCCTAAGCGGGCTTAAAAAAGCCGTAAATAGTGCCTCGCTTTAGGTTACGCCTGCGCACCTTGTGTCACGTTCGGCCTCCGTTTGCGTTGGGCAACTTTCTCTGAGCTCGAGAATGGCCGCCTCCTTTTCTAGCTTTATGGTCGAGTACTTCCCGCGGTTCTTAGCGACACATTGCGGGGGGGAAGAGCGGATGGGGCAGTGACGTCCAGTCTAGTCTGAATACACGATTCACCGAGACATTATTGAGATGACGAGAGGTGCAAGTCCACGACTGAAATGGCGAATGTGCAAAGCAAAATGGTAACAACATTGATGATAATAATCATGCGCGGGCTAAACAGAGAAAACAAAAAACCGTACAGCGTCACCTAGCAGTAAGGCTTAGCAGTACTCGAGTAGCGCTGCCAAGCAAAGTCGACGCAAGGCCAATCCGTGCGTAGTCGACATAAAATCCAAAATGGCCACTTCTCGGCGGTGTTTCCCACCGATCGGTCGCGACGATTTTGTCCGAAAAATCGAACTTTCGAACTGTCCGAAACATTGGTCTCGAATGTGCGCTGACGTACCTGCCAAGGTGTCTTATATTACCCGAGAGACTCCCAAATTTGAACCAGTTTGTACAGTTGTACAGTTGACAGAAAAATCTCCCGGAAAATGCAAATTCCCCTCTTCAACCCCCTTCCCACGCTTAAAATAGGAGTTTTTGCCGTCTCAACTGACCGCTGCAATGATAGCGAGGCCCAGCTGTATCTCGCTAGCATTAGCAACGCGATATAAATGTAACGAAGTTGTCTACGTGTAAGTTTGTTGCAAATATTTTTAATGCGAAAGCATTCGCCGTCCCATGGAGCGGAGCCGGCGTTGTTTGTTACCACAAAAAGCGGAAGAGAAATTTTCTCGGCGGAACGGCTCTTAAAATGGCTGCAACGTAGTCGGTGCACGGTTCCGAGGAACAGCGCACCGACGGAGCAGCGCCGCCGCAGCAGCTCACACCCGCTGCTCGGCTGGCCCCTGCGGAGGATAGCGGGGCACGCAGCTTGTAGGAATACGCTACGTATACGAATACGTTTGCATTCCTACGCTTATTTAAAGCGCCGCTCCCCCCCCCCCTGCTTAGAAATTCTTCGGGATTTGGTTTCTCCCAACTTTGCAGGTACGCGCTATTTTTATCGGGTAGGTCGCAGTTCCTCCTTTAGGCGCGAAATATCGAACGAGTTGGTGTCCAAAAAGTCGGAACGTAAAATGTGGGAAATATTTCTGAATTATTCCCCGGCATTACGCGCATCCGAATGAACTTCGTACCTGGGAGCTGGCTTTACGGGAACTTTCCCTCGATGGGGCAACGCCGACCGAAACCCGATAGCGCTCCCGGCCCTTGCAGATGTTTGCGGATCTTCAGGGCCTGTGGGAGACGTGCACGCAGCCGAGTTGACTGCCCGGCGACGCCCCCCGCCGCGGGACCCCTTGGCGAGGCCCCTCGCGCCTGTGTACAGTCATTTGAACGTCTTCATGTGAGGCCTGTCAGACAGGGCACTGCATTGGTCACGCATATTCTATTTCTAAGAGTGATTCTACTTGGTTCTGTAGTGAGTAGCCAGGGGATCAATAAAGCGTACCTCTTACCCCCAGCGGGCCCCTCGGTCCACGACCCACTTCATTCCGATTCCGCCCGCTCAGGTCGTCTGGACCAAACGTTGTTTGTCCGGGGAGTGTGCTGGGATTTCTTGCCTCGCAGCCTGGTGACAGGTCTGGCGAGCTTTATGTAATTGCGTGGTTTAGTACGCAAAAGTCTACATAAAAGTGGTGCTATTGTAACGAACATGTTGCCCAGGCGGGTAAACTACATTTCTGTTCCGGTACGTGCGCTTACCCAGAGCGCCCGAAACAAAGGGGCTCGGAAGCACTTTTGTAGCAATGGCGCTTTTCAAGTTGAGTGATTCGAGGAACATAGAAGGGCACTTTAGCGTCTTTTAGAATGCCACCAAACGTGTACGGCGGGAATTCTCAAATGGGACCCTTTGGGTGCCATCGAGTCCTTCTTGGGGTCCCCAAAGACAGTCGGTCGAGCGGTAAAACCGTTTTTAATGGAGACCGGCTGACCCACAAAGCTACCCAACCATATGCACCGAGTGAGAAGGGTCGATTATTCTCCCTTTAGAGCCTCAAAGTTGGTTTGTATCCGTTTACTTTTCCTTGTTTGTTATTGTAATCGTCCCCTACCGTGTCCTCCCTCCCGGTTAATAATGTCTCCATCATTTCTGTTGAGAACGACTGGTATCATTTTGAATCTATATCTCAATCGTTCCCAGTTTGAGGGCCCTTCTACTTTAAAGGCCAATCTACGAAACGTTTTTCCGCAGGGTAGGGAAATCCTCCCCTTGATGGCGGGGGACTCCCTTTGTTGCTGCCTGTTGGGGCTGAAGATTGCAGTAGGGCTGGCAAGGTGGATTTCCCTACCCGACTCAAAACCTTTTTGTAGGTCGGCCTTTAAAGGGGCACTGACGCATCAGAATCATATTTTTTTTTATTATCCGAAACGATTGAAAACGATGCCGGGACATTACCCTCGAAATTTGAAACTTGGGAATTCAGTATTTCTTTATTAAAAAAAAAACAATTTACAAATGCCGAATTTGAAGTTCCCGCGCGATCCGCGCCGGTGCAGTGAGTCAAATTTTGCGGTCTCCGGCGACTCGACTTTCTTTCCGACCTCCGCTCCACCGCGCCGTTGCTACGGCGACCCGAAGCGAGGGGGAGGAGGTGAGGAGGCGGGATAGAAGGGTGCTAGCGCGGGAAAAACCGGTTGCTCCCCGACTGGCCGATAAGCCTCTGCTCGAGCGCCGCCAAGTTTTCAGAGGGAGGATACAAATCCAGGAAGCGACATCACACCGAAATCTGATTTTCGGTATTTCAAAAAGAGGGGCCGTAGTGCGTTCGCAGTTGCGTTAAAAAATATGTTTTACGATTGCCGTTATTAAATGTTATAGAAATGTTACCTACGAAGCTTCTAAATTTCCTGATTTTTGACGTCATCGATCAAAAGAAGCGAGGAGGTGAGCGCGAGAAATATAAACGTCAAAAATAAAAAGGCGCGTGCGCGCGCGGGAAAATTTTTTTTCGCGATGCGTTTTTTTTTTTGCGTGTCTATGACTATAATCTGCATCGTTTTAGACAATAAAAAAATATATGATTTTGATGTGTCAGTGCCCCTTTAGCTTTGAAAACATACTCCAACGATCTCCGGGAACATCAGTCCGAGGACCCGGCAATGTAGGCTGGTTCTTGGAACCCTGGCCAAGTCGTTACTGCGAAAAGTATACATTGCACTGAAACAAGCTGAATGTCGTTATGACTTCTGCCGAAGGGCCGATTTGGGAAAATCATTAACGTTCAGTATAATTGGTTTACTATATGCCTTCGAATAATTAACTTTGAGAGCGCAGCTCTTGGGTGCCCATTTCCGGCTTGAGCGCCGTCATTGCAAGTTACATTATGGGACGTTTCCCATAATGATGTCGCGTCACATGTGACATTACGAGGTTCACGAGTGACGTCACGACGGTCACGAGTGACGAAGACGGAGGAGGAGAAGGCGAGATGCCAGCTACCCATTGTGCAGGCCAGTAATATTGCCATTCATAAATCACGGGGATTGTGGTGTACTCGTTATGCAATTGTAAAATCTTGGTCTGCTGGGCAAGTTGGTAATTGCGATTCGTATTAAAATAGCGTGTCCCGTCTCTTTTTGCGCTCTTTTCGTACGAATGTCGCTATTCGAGTTGCCATCTGCGTGGGTACAGGTCTCTGCTGTACCCATCGATCTCTCCGACACGTCGGATGAAGTTGGGAAACTGTGTGCCGCCAAGGTCGACAACCGCTTGACAGTGTGGAGCTTCCAGATGTGAGAACTAGATTTCTTTTCTCTGGACCAGCGATGAGCGAGAATACCACTATATATATACAGGGTGTTCTTTTTTAAGCTTAACAGATTTGTTTTAAAAAAGCCGTGAAAATTGCACTTATGCCGCTTGTGGAGGTGAGTTATACGGCCACGGGGACATATTATAGGCGGCTAATCGTAACGATCAGTCGGATAATTAATTAATATTCGTTAATTAACTTTTTAATTAATGAAAATAGACTTATGGTTCCAATTGGAAACTTGCTCAGCGTCATCAAAAACCACTAAATCAGTAATTTTCAGAAAGACTTTGAGCGCGTGGGAAGCGTATTAGCGCACTAAAGTTAATACTCGTGGAGCAGGTACAAAGCTAGCGGTTGCGGTAAGGCGTCCGCGCAGTTTTTCCGCCTCTTATCTAGCCCCAGCTTTGTACCTGCTCCACGAGTGGTAACTTTAGTGCGCTACTGCGCTTCTCACGCGCTCAAAGTCTTTCTGAAAATGACTGATTTAGTGGTTTTCGATGACGCTCAGCAAGTTTCTAATAGACCGATCTGACGAGGAGTTGCGCGACGCCACCGCTGCCGCGGTGCATCCTGGTACCTGTAGTTCTCCCCAGTTTTCCGGCCGCGTCGGCGCGCATAGTACGCCCGGCGTTTGGAAATTTTCGAGTTAGCACGAGACTTTTAGCAGGTGTTGACTCACGGTTTTCAATCGGTGGTTTCACATGTTGTATGCCACGGAGCTACAATAACAGCACCAGGTAAAAAGGCCTCGGATATTATGTCTTCCCGCAAGAAAGAAGCATGGCAAAGAAAGGTCGACAGAGCCGGACAGAGCGGCAGGAAAAATAGCGTTTTACGATTTGTTTCGCGATTTGCTTCATAATTTATATGGGTGCTTTCATCTCAAATCATGCAAGAAAAAATGTTGGGTCTTCAAAAAATTCTCGAAAAAATATATGTTGTGGGCTAATTCTTCATTAGAACGAAATGGGAAGCGTTTTTGAAGAAAAAAATGTTGTTCTCGAGTTATTATATTTCATTTGGCCGAAAGCGGATTCTGAGATTTTGCCGATTGTCAGAGGTCGCATATTTGAGATTCCCTCTACGCTCATATATGAGCCGCACAGTTATCAAACTTTTTTTACTTGTTTTACACTTTAGGTACAATTTTTTAATTACAATTGAAAAAAATAGTTTTTAATATTTCGTAAAATAAAAATGGTCAAACCTAGTCCCTTTGACAAATATTTGCCGAACTTGAGTGATTATAACTTTTGTTTTGTTCAACGTTTTGGCATAAAAAGCACATAAATTGAAAGCTTAAGACATTTACTCTTTCAGAAAAATATAATCGGTATTGTCAATCAGGTGTAATACAGTGAAACAAACCTCTGAAGAAAAAAGGAATCGCGACTAGCCCGTCATCAGCTTCGCCCGGTTTTCAAGCGCATCAAGTACAAGTTTCACCCGCCATCGACGACAGCGCTTTTTGGCCTTGCTTCGGCGAGGTGACAGTTTCGGCGCCTATCTTCGCTGATTTGCTCCGCTCATCGACAGTGGCAGAACCACCATCGTCATCGAACGTTCCGCTAACCTTAAAAGCGGGAGCATCTTCCGTCTCGCTCTGTGGGCTTGGTGGCAGCGTCAGGATGCAGGCCATTTACGAGCCACTTCTTTTCGCCACGCAGGTGCGTAACTCTCGCTGTCTTTTTTCGAAAAAAAAAAACTAGCAATGTTTGCCTGATGCAGCTACCGAGCCCACTATGCTGTTTGAACCTTTTTTGTGAGTGTATTGATGTGGTAGGCTCTCTCCTGTTATTATCCGGCGATGTCGAGGTAAACCCCGGACCTGACCCTGATACCGCAACTACTCGCAGTAAACAGTCGAAACAGATGGCTCTTACTAGTACGCAATCACAGGCCTCACTGGACGTCATCGCACTTTTAACAAAACTAAGCGAAGGGCAGGACTCACTTTTACGTGAAATGCAGGCCATAAAAAAGAAAGTATTGTCTACTGAGCAATCTCTTTCTAACCTTTCCGAACGAATAAGTGGTCTAGAAAAGGAATGTTCTTCCTTCTCTTCAATTCCAACTGAGGTCCAGACCATACAGTCTAACATGTTTTCAATGAGTAACAAAATTGCCTGCCTGGAAGCGCGTATTGACGACGCGGAAAACAGGTCTCGCCGTAACAATTTAATTTTTTACGGCTTGCGGGACGTCGCTGGTGAATCTTGGCAAGATTCTGAAAAGCTGATAATTGATACATGTTCAACTCGTCTTGCAATTGACCTGGAGCCACCGAGTATCGAGCGCGCCCACCGGATTGGCCGTTTTTCTTCCGAAAAAAAACAGACCGATAGTTATGAAGTTTGCGTCAAGTAAATCCAAAGAATCTGTATTTTCTAAAGCGCGGCTTTTCGAGGGAACGCAGATAAGTGTAGGGGAGGATTTTTCGCCAGCCGTTCGTACAGCCCGTAATCACCTTCTTGCTTTTGCACGCTCAAAATCACGCGCCTTTAGTTTGCGTTTTAATAAACTTTTTATTCGAGATAAGCGGTATTTTTATGATAGTTCTGTTGCCGAGGTAAAAGAATGTTCCCCATAACTAGTCCCCCGACCACCCGTTGACTTGATGGCCAAAAGTGTATCGCCAAAAAGCGAGAAAACATCGTTTTTGTTCACTAATATTCGAAGTGTCATTCCGAAACGTGACGAGATTTCTGCACTCATATCCACAACTAACTGCGACTTCGTCATCTTAACCGAGACATGGTTATCATCAGCTGTCGATGATAGCGAAGTATTTTTTTTTATGAATAACTTTACTTTATTTCGCGCCGACAGAAGTGATAGGCGAGGTGGCGGTGTCCTAATCGCTGCCATAATTTAAAATGTTCTCTGATTAACGTGGCCTCTTCGCTCGAAATGTTGTGGATTTGTTGCCGCGTTTTCTCGTCCCCTGTTTTGATTGGAGTATGTTATCGCCCACCGGGAAATGACCCATCATTCGTACCCATTCTTAACGACCACATTGTTTTGTTGAAGCGTAAATATTGTAACGCCAAAATGTTTTTATTTGGCGATTTCAACTTTCCTGGTATTAATTGGTCTACTGGATTACAGACTAATGCAGTCGAGCGTGATTTTTATGATATGCGTCTTAACTTAACCCTTTCTCAAGTAATAAAAGATGCAACGCGTGTGTCCTCCCAATCATCCACTATACTAGACTTAGTACTTATAACTGCTCCTGAAACGTTGGATAGTATATTCCACCTTCCCGGTATTAGCGATCATCAAGTAATACTGGCTAACATCAAGCTCTCATTTAAAAAGAGTCCTACTCAGCAAAAACTAATAACACTTTATGACGAGGGAAATTATGAAGCTATTAACACTGAACTACAAAATTTTTACGATGCCTACGAGGTCGGTTTTCCAACGGGATGTTAATGATAATTGGCTTTTATTTAAGGATGCTATGCGGGATCTCATTAATTTATATATACCAACGCGTCTAATTAAGTCAAATCCGCAGGCACCATGGTTTAACTCGTCACTAAAGCGTCTTAATAATAAAAAGAAAAGGTTATTTAGGTCGGCAAGTAGATATAACACCCCCGTTGCGTGGAATAAATACAACTCTGCCGATGAAGCATACAGGTCTGCTTTAGAATCCACCAAACTATCATTTTATTACCAACGTCTGCCAGATATGCTAATAAACACCCCAAAACAGTTCTGGAAAGTTATCAATCCATCTCCAACAACATTAATTTCTTTAATTGACGAGGATGGAATAAGCATCGATGTTGAAAACTGTGCTAATATTCTTAATGAAGCGTTCAATTTGGTTTTTACAAAAGAAATTGTTGGTAATCATCCTGTAACTTCTGCCTATAACTTTCCACTTCTGTCAGCCGTCGAGTTCGATGAAGAAGGCATCTACCATATAATCAAGAATCTGAAATTATCATCTTCAGCTGGTGTCGATGAGCCTAATTCAAAAGTTCTTAAAAACACAAATACTCTTACTAGTAAAATATTAACCCTTATTTTCACCCAGTCACTAACTACTGGCTGTATTCCTGACGATTGGAAAGTGGGGAAGATCGTTCCTATCTCAAAAAAAGGCAACAAGTTCTCTCCTTTGAATTATAGGCCCATCTCGTTAACATGCATACCCTGTAAAATCATGGAACATGTAATCTTCTCAAAGCTGGTATCTTTTCTTGAAATGAATAAGTTCTTTTATCCTTATCAACATGGTTTTCGGAAAGGGTTTTCATGCGAGTCGCAACTTTCCGCTTTCATTCATAATCTACATTGTAATCTTGACAATAACATACAAACTGACGCAGTTTTTCTGGATTTTTCCAAGGCCTTCGATAGGGTTCCCCATAACCGACTGATGCTTTCCCAGCTTAACTTAGATGCTAACGTCATTTAACTGCTTCCTTACCGGTAGAACCCAGTTTGTACTCGCTAACAACCACTCTTCTTATCTTTCTCCCGTCACGTCTGGAGTACCTCAGGGGTCTGTTTTAGGTCCTCTTTTGTTTTTAATATATATTAATGACCTTCCAATATCAGTAGCTTCTAACATTCGTCTTTTTGCCGATGATTGCGTAATATATCGTAGCATTATTTCTCCCGCCGATAATATTATCTTGCAGAACGACCTAATAACCATCGAAAAGTGGTGCACAGACTGGCAAATGTCACTCAGCGCTGATAAATGCATGCTCCTTTCTTTCCACCGCCGCACTAACCCAATATGTCATTTGTGTATCGCTTAAATAGTTTCGCCCTAACATCCTGCACATCGTATAAGTACCTTGGTGTATATCTCACCCCAAACCTCTCATGGGCAACTCATATTGAGCATCTAATTAAATCTACTAACCGCTCTTTAGGTTTCCTCAAGCGTAACTTAAAGTCAGCCCCACATCACCTCAAACTTCTCACCTTTAAAACACTTGTTCGCCCTAAATTAGAATTTGCTTCATCTGTGTGGGACCCTCATTAGTCATATCTCTCTTCCGACGTCGAAGCGATTCAAAATCGCGCAGTCAGGTTCATTCATTCAAATTATTCGTATAACACTAGTGTCACAGCGTTGAAGAAACAAGATAACTTACAAGATCTCAGCATACGCCGCAAAATAACCCGTCTTCTGCTCTTTCATAAACTATTTAATGACGCTACTAAGTGTGAGTCATACATTCAAGTAGCTGCTGAACGCCATCTCCGCAATTACCATCCTCACCAAGTCATACCTGCAAAATTTAAAACAACTACTTTCACGAATTCATTTTTTGTCAAAACTGCTAACGACTGGAACGATCTTCCCCGTGAAATCACTTCACTTGCTGACCCATTGAAATTTAAAACAGCTCTCCTCTCATTTTTCTAACTTGTGCATATGTTTATGTTGTCCATACAGCCAGGATTGCTATCATCAGTATACCAGTCTAACTAAACACCAGTATCATATTTAGAATTTTTCTACCATTTATCTAGCATTTTTTTAACCTTTCATTATTTTTTGTGTGCGTTTACTGTTTAATTTTTATTTGTATTGTATAATTTGCAAGTCCTTATTTGAGTGTCTATTTGTTACACTGTTTATTTTGTATTATCTACTTGCATTTGTTTATTACACGACCACCATGCCCACCCCTTATGTAATACCCCGCAAGGGGTCCTTAAGGTATGGAAATAAATAAATAAATAAATAAATATTCAGTCAATTTTCTCAAAAAAACCCTTTTTTTTAATTTTTTGTACGGGAACCTTTTAACATAGTTTTGAAACGTTGATAAAAATCAGAGTGGGTATTTGGTTTTTTGATGTAACGCCATGCGTTTAAAAACATAATATTTTCCACTCTGCTATGCTTGACAATCTGGAACGTTACTGATTGTTTTACACGGCTATATATTATTTGATGACATCTGACCTATTGTATTTACGTCTTCGTAGCAGAAAGGACACGTAAGCAGTGTGTTGTGTCTATGTGTGTCACGCAGAACATAACTTACGCGTCCTGCGTGTTTCGGCAACCTTATTCTGCACGTCTCCAAATATCTAGACAAAAAAAAAAAAAAGCATTTCCAAGCTATCTTCATATTTCACCTCGTTATAAGCATCACTATTTAAGTAGTAGTAATCTAATTGGATTGTTTTTAAGTAGTGAGGTTTCATGTTGATTATGAGAATTCGAGTGATGATTATGTTTGCGATTACATGACACCAAAAGAGTCTGCATTTTCAGGAAGAGAAACGGCTTAAAGCCTTCACACACATGCATCCTATCCTAAACGGATTCGCGTGCGTCTATGGGCTCCTTGCACTGACGTCACATCGCATACTTTTAAACACCAAGTAAAAGGAGGGGAGGGAAGCTGCCTTTGTAAGAATTTTGAGTGACAGGTTAATCTTCTATGATCTTCTGGGAGGAGAATAGCGACGCCTGTGTTTATCCGCGATGCAAAAAGGAGAATCCTGATAAGAGGGGAGCTCCTTCTTCCACTTTTCTCTGGAGGGCATCGGCCTAAGCCGATGCCCTCCGGATGGATGGATGGATGGATGTTAATGGCTATTCCCTTTGTAACGGGCGGTAGCTTGCGCCACCTAGCCTAAGTCTAAAAAGACAAAAACGTGATTCCTCCCGCCCTTTTCAGACCAATTTTTCTCCCCCTATCACCAGGCAGTGTGGGATATCACCAGGATGACCTTCGGGGGATCGGGCAAAAAAACTAAAAAAACATCACCCCCTGCCTCTTCCCCCCGGCGAGGGAGTCGCCAATTTTCCTCTGGTCAAACCTTTTCGGCGTTACCCCAGCACCGGACCCACTGGGAGACAGGGTTGAGACTTTGGGCCGGAGCCACGCGGGAGGGAGTCCCAATTTTCCTCTGTCCCGCCTGTTCCCAGCTGTGCTAGTTAGTTGTCCATCATTTAATTTTCCCTAGATAATTTCCACCAATCTTCTAATCGTCTCTTTGTCACTGTAATCTTTTTCTCTACCATCCCTCCATCGTCGCCAGTGAAACCCAGGGCCCCTCCAGCATGGAGAATAGAAGGGTAGGAGAGGGCATGACGTCAGCCGCGTAGCCTCCACAAGGCATGCTCCCTTGACGCCTCGCCTCTTTCGCATTTTCCTCCTTACACTCACCACATCACGCGACCGTAGCTAGCCTTCGTCTAGCTATGGTGTACTAGAACACACCACAGCCTAGCCTTTGATGTCATAAAACCTACCGGACGGAGCGCGCAAGCCTGCAAGGAATCCTCCTACAATCAACCATCCGTCTCGCACGTGACATGTCACGCGCACCAATCGCCAGAGAGATCTGCGGTCACGCTGGGCACAAAATCGTTTAAACTTTTTATGACTAGGCTTCACCAATATTGCAACGTGCCCCCTCCTAGTACTTCTAACCTCCTTGCCCTCCAGAGACTTTGTGGACAATGTGGCCAGACCTTGATACCAGCATGTCTAACTATGGAGAATTTTTTTCATGCAAAGAGTTATTTTAATTTTGTGAACAGCTGCAATTAAAAGAAACTAATTCTAATCACTGAAGAAATCGATAACTTAATTTTTTGTACTGTATTGACTCCGTAAGTGTGACGTCATGGGTCCAAACAAACCGTTGCTAGGGTCGTTGTTATGGACAAATACATGTGGCTAGGTTTCGCTACGGAAACCGGACCGTTCAAAAATCGGGAGTAAGATTTAAACTTCTAAAAATCACAGATATAGAAAGCTTGAATGCCATATATGTTTCGACAGAAGTGTGCCGGTAACCTCTTGTTTCTGAAATATTTACGACTGCAACTTCCGGTCCTCAAGATGCCTGCAGCAGACGACGAATGCAAGAATGCCGCCTGCCACACGCCCGCCGACCAAGCCGACGCCGGCGTCTGAATCGGGTGAATAAAGATGATATTCTGATATTGCATTTGGTTGAAATATAATGAGTTTCAGACACCTATAAGAATTCATAGTGGGGTGCTATGGAAAATATGGTTTATCGAAAGTCCGGGCGTCGATCAGTGGCGTCGATCGAGATGATCGTCTGCTAAAAGATCGCACCCGTGGGAAAAGCACTTCAGCAGGTGATCGGTAGAGATCACTGACCTCTATTGTACTAGGCTGGATCGCGGATCGGGAGCCTGTCGGTGTCGCCACCGCCGGCCATTGCTTGACACCAGGCAATACACGCAAGTCTATGGGAGAAACGCAGAAAAGTAAGCATATTGAAGCGTGCACGGTGTGCTGGGAGGCGAGTATTTTATGGTGCGCTGCGATCCTTATGTCGGGAGTTTGGAGATCGAATCGGTATTTGTCAAACGTTCGAACGCCGATTAAAAAAGTACCGGAGCACCTATGGCTGAGCTGGCAAGCTTGCTCTCGTAATGGAGTAAACAAAGAAAGTTGCCGTCAATAGGACCGTCCTCGGGGAAGCCCAGAAGTTGATGAATGTCAAAGAAGTACCATCTCGACAGTAGCTCTCCGGGAGTGAGCGAATTCCGCGTAGCAAATCCTTCGAGCTTGTCTGCTAAACCCAACTCACCGACTCCGCGGTACCTCTAGGTAACTCTCGCCTCATTGAGCTGCTGTACAGCGGAGTCACTCTCGACCAGAAAATATTTATTTATAAGAACTGCGAGGGCTGTCAGTTTTAATGTTTGTGCGCAAGCTGTTTGACGGGCTTATCGAAAAGCATCCAACAGGTTTCAGTGCCGACAACAGCTTAGAAACGGGGGAAACGGCAGTTTTTCTCGTTCTTCCCATAGAGTCCCATGCATTGGCTGGTGTCAATCAATGGCCGCCGGTGGCGACACTCGGCCCCAGCTGCCGAGGCCGCGGTCCGCGATCCAGCCTACTGCAATAGAGATCAGTGGTAGAGATGCAAGCTACCACCATTTTCCACAGGAGTGCCGCCATCTTGAATTGTCGTCACTTCCAGTATGGGCGACGACAAAATAGTAAAACGTTTCAACCTGTAACTAGTAAAAAAATAAAGGGGAGCCAAAACTAAAATGTGCGACGGTTAGGCTTATATCCTAAATGTCTTCTATTGGCGTGGTGACGGCAAAGTAATGTTTTCGCCCATACTGGAAGTGACGACAATTCAAGATGGCGGCGCCCTTGTGGAAAAGGTCTTATAGACCTTTTCCACAAGGTACCATCCATCCATCCATCCAAATTTTGTTTGCGGACTCGCGCTATCAGAGGGTGCTTCGCACCTGGTTGTTTGTAACCATCGCGTGGAGAAAGATTTTTGCAGTTTCTTCAGATTTCCGCAAAACCCCAAAACGCGAAAAAACTGGATAAAAAACTAGGTGAGTTTATTACAGATTGTACTCTCATCGCGGGTTCGATGGAAATTTACGATAAGGAAAGAGGAACATTTAAGACAAATATACATTAAATGTTCCTCTTTCCTTATCGTAAATTAATAACCAACACGCTCAACCATCTACATTGATGGAGCACCGAAAGAGCACATCCACTTAATTTAATGTATACAAAAAAAAACGCAATTGCGATAGACATGCAATATTTTAATAACCTGACAACCTCAATATTAATAATAACAAACGACTTACCTCGACGGTGTACGATTTGTTTTTCATGCTGGCCTGCACTACGCCGGTAGTGCACTTCAGGTCGTCGTCGTAAATGATTTGCATGACGCGGGTTGATTTTACGGAATTTTCGCCCCTCTAAACAAAACTAAGTTCTTCACAGAAAAAAATAAAAAAAACGCACATTGCGGAGGCTTTTGCGGCCTTGGCGATGCACTTGCATGCAGCAAATCTATCGTGTCGTCTGCTACCGAAGCAGAAATGGCTTTCATCGTTGCAATTAGCGGCGAGATGTTTCGGTGGCGCCCTCCTATGGTTCCCCCTTGTGACGTCATTACCTTGCCATCCTCGTCGCCACTGTCACGATCTTTCTCGAACGTGGACGAAGGGGGCCGAAGCACCCGCCGAGGAGAGACGACACGCAGCCTGGTTGTGAGGGTGGACGATGTCTGGCCGGAGCGCGTGCGCTCAACGGCGTTTATTGGTGCGGTGAACAATGTTGCCCGCCGAGCCTGGCGGCCACAGACGGGCGGACTGGAGGGGGGCGCCACTAACTTGTCACACGAACAACAAGTTCGATGGTGTTTGTAAATAGCATGGTGGAAGCCTGAAATCATTGCGCTCTCAAAGCAACACTGCCAACACCGTCGAAATTAAAGTTCTTTCATTCCTCTTATTTCCGTCGATGGTATAGCCTATCCGACGTCATAGTCAGCTTTTGGGCCAATCGTGGAACATAGAGTTATTACAATAAACGCTAGAGGCTCAGCTGGCGCTAGTGTGCTGTTGCATTTTGAAGCAGACAGCAAGCAGTCAGAAATTGACTTCCGGTAATGCATTTCTATGGGAAAAAGCGAGTGCATTTTCTCTCTTCGCTCGATTATAAGAGCAAATATAACGAATAATGTGTACGTACTAGGCACATTGGAACATTTCTCAGTCACGCAGACGAAATAATTGGTCAGTTACAGCGTTTTATTTGAAATTCGCGGCATTAAAAACGGTGTTAAAACCAGTTCGTACGTGTATTTATGTGCACTGTCGGACACTGTTAGCGCGAATACGGCGTCGACGCTTTCCAGCATGGGGGATATACGTGCCAAACGAACGTACGACATGTGGAAAACCAAGAGAGACGGCAAAAAGTACGCAGTAACACTGGTAAGTAACTCCTTGTGCTTGCAGGCGATCAAAGTAAGTTGAAAGTCACGTAATATAGTCCGGTTTGCAATAAATAAGTACCGCGCTTTATTCTTTCTGCTAATAAATATGCACGAAGATGCTTGTTCTGTGTTCAAATCATCACACGCACGCTCCAAATGTTTGCAAATAGGGGGAAGCCGGAGGACAGGTGCGCGATAAAAACAGCCCGACATAGGAAATAATAAGAAACACACCTTTCGTAGCCCACGTATTTTATTCTTTACGTATCGAACGTTTTTTTTTTTTTTTTTTAACCACTCGTAAAGATGCACGACGGGGTCATTTTTAAATAGTGAGAGGACGGGCATATTAGCAATATATAAGCACCACCGGAATGCTGGCGAACTTTGAACACACTCTACATTCCTTTCGATCGTTATTTTGCTTAGAATCGTCGCTCGTTTCTACATACCTGCGTTTGGGCCTGATATATAGCGAAGTTTAGCATCGTTCAGTGGTAAAGGAAAAATGCTGTAACTAAAGCAATTACACTTTCACAGTATTAATAAAGGTACATACTACCCGGTACAACCGAAATAACAAAAGTTATTCATGTTATCTTCTGGCGACGAGACAAAATTCCTGCGCGTTTTCCCATAGGAATACACAGGAAGACTGGAAAAGTAGACTGCATGCTGTCTGCTTCAATTTGCAACCGGAAGTCCCATAGACACTAGCGCCAGCTGATCCTCTAGCGTTTATTGTAATAGCTCTATGTCGTGGAAGGCAGATGAGCCCCTCTAGAGTTCCTGTATAGGCCTACCATAGGTAGCTATACACGTTTGCAAGTCCGGCTTCAGGGCGCTGCCATCTTGCCTGTCTGGGGTGCGCTTGGACCAGTCATAATCCGATTACGAAGCCTTGCTAAGGCGTCGTAATCGGATTATGGCCGCTCCCGAGAGCGCACCCCACTGAGGAAGATGGCGGCGCCCTGAGACCGGACTTGCAAACGTGTATACACGTTTGCAAGTCCGGCTTCAGGGCGCTGCCATCTTGCCTGTCTGGGGTGCGCTTGGACCAGCCATAATCCGATTACGAAGCCTTGCTAAGGCGTCGTAATCGGATTATGGCCGCTCCCGAGAGCGCACCCCACTGAGGAAGATGGCGGCGCCCTGAGACCGGACTTGCAAACATAACCTCCTTGCTTGCAAACGTGTATACAGGAACTCTAAGCCCCTCTATACGGGGGCGCCATCTATCCCCGTGCGAGCGAAGCGCGCTCGGTGCGCCGAACATAATGTGACCACCGCGCGAAACAGAGAGTCATCACCTAAATGTATTTCTTCCACCGTGGGCGGAGCCGAACGGATCGTCGTGTCGCATGCAAGGTCGGAAGCGTGTGTCTCAAACTGTCGCGTGCAGCAGTTCGGAGCGGCGTTCGGACTGTCGGATCGGAAAAAATGTCCCCGGAAAGAAAAGTCTCCGGACAAAAAGGCCCCGGGTGGAAAGTAGGAAAAAATGTCCCCAAAGTATTTTCTATCTCGTGGTTTCGCTGATCCTCATGGCCTTCGGACGGTCCGGTCATATGCCCTTGGGGAAAAAAAGGCGCCGTGTGGCAAGTAGGATAAAACGGCCCCAACAAATAAGGAAATATACGATTCCGCGAGGTACACATCGCGACACTGTTAGTGCGAACACAACATCGGCGTATTTTCACATTTTACTTAGAATATTAGTGGAAACAAAAAGAAAAAAAACGTTTGCATTATATTTCCGAATAAGCACTCTCAGTACCTATAATAACTTTGATGACAATTAACCTTTCGTATCTATGAGAAAGGCACGAGACACATGTGCAAAACATCCATCCGATCCGACGCCCGATCCGGCGGCAATACGACTGTCGGAAGCGTCCAGTGCTGCCGATACCAACGTTACTGCCCATACATCAAATGCGGTCCCGAAGTGGCAACAAATGACGTCACAGAAGCCGGACTGTCATGCCTATCGCGATCCTGGCGGTTGGCCGTAGAAATGCTGGCGAAAAGCACGAGCGAACGCGAGTGTCGCTGTCGTCACGGCGTCCCAGGCGTCCCAAATTCCGGCTGCTGTAGCTTCCGTGGACTGCCACAGTGAAGAGCGACCTGCAGCAGGACAGGCGTCTGCCATATATGCCACAACTCTTGAGACGCCGCCAGGATCGCGACCAGCGACAACATGACACTTGTATGACGTCATCAGGCGAAAATCGAGGGATCACTTTTTTTGGGGGCGGTAAACACACCAGTCGGAGACGCGTTCCAGGCACCATAGTACTGGGTCTGGCGGAACGAACAAGAAATCGGGACTGACCTAGGCGACGAGAAGCCGGACGCGTGAAAAATGGCCCCAGGAAAGAATGCACGCGCTAGCGAGAACGAGCTCCTAATTTCGCTCGTCCGAGCTGAACCGTCAATCTATGACCAGAGATCGTTCCGTTGGAGCGCTTGGGTCTCATGGGCGGAACCGAACGGATCGTCGTGTCGCATACAAGGTCGAAAGCGTGTGCATCATATAGCCCCTTCCCCTGGCAAATTACCAGTTCTGACGAATGGTACTTACCTGAAGTTAGAGCGGGAATTATACGAAGCCTATGGAAGCACTTACTATCAAGTTCACAACTGCTTTCCCTTCTATACCGGAACTGACGTCAACGTTTCAAAGCTATTTTGAAAATAAAAAATAGGTGGCGCCCTAGGCGCTCCCCCTTAGGGAAGTATTCTCCCCTTCCGTCTTCATCTTTCCGAGTTAATGGTTACAGCACAGCTTGCGGCTGCATTGAGATGGTGGGGCCCCCACAAGAAAGATAGAGTATAGGCACTTGTGCACTCAGAACACTTTTATTTCCTGTTCTGGTGATGGCACCTGGTTGGAGCTCTCACGCTATGCGTTACCTCTGGTGCCATGTTGAACCACCTCGACCTGCGACAGGGAAGAGAATGTGATAATTTACCCCGAAAATGGGCAGGGATGTGGTGGGAGTGTGAACTTGATAGTAAGTGCTTCCATAGGCTTCGTATAATTCCCGCTCTAACTTCAGGTAAGTACCATTCGTCAGAACTGGTAATTATACTTCAGCCTCTGTCGCACTTACTATCAAGTTCACAACTGCTTGTTCAAAGCTTTCGCATGTGTTCTCAGCACCTGGGTTCCAAAGTGAGCCCGGGTATCTGATTGCCGTCGGTAAAAGCGGTTAAATGTCGCCTCGGAGGACCAGTCGGCTGCTGCTAAGATGTCGGCAAGTGGTACTCCGACCTCCACAGCTTTGGAGGTGGCCGCTCCTCGCGTTGAGTGCGCTTTGAAAACCGACGTGTCAATGCCCGCAAGCGTTAGTGTGTGTTTTATCCAGTGAGCTACTGTGTCCCGTGCTGCTGGGCGGAAAGGCTTCTGCGTAGTGAGCAGAAGCTGCGTGTGGGCGCCTCGGAGTCCTGCAGTTCGTTCGAGGTACACCTGCAAGCATTCCACTGGACACAATTCCCGAACCTCTTCGAATGCTGGGAAGAAGAGGGTGGGAAGGGGTTTAGATGCCCCAGAAGTCTTTCTGAGGCCACTGAGCCCAAGCTCCCAACCCGCGGATTGTTTACGGATGTGGCATGTTGAAAGCAGGCACAAGTCTGACGTCCTGCCTGCTGAGGCAAGGGCTAATAGCATAGCTAGCTTGCTAGTGAGCATCTTGAGGCTAAGATCCTTGTTAGGACCCCACGACTGCAGGAGGGTTGTCACCGTTTCAACCCTCCAAGTTGTGGGGTATCGGGGTTTGGGGGGGTTAGAATTAAACACTCCCTTCATAAGGCGCACAACTGATGGGTGTTCCCCTAGAGGGCAACCGTCAAAGTTATGCAAGATCTGAGACAAGGCAGAACGGTAACACCCTATAGTGCGATACGCCAGGCCCTCCTTAAAGAGGCTAGCGAGGAAGTTGAGCACCTGTGTTAGAGTGGGAGAAAAGGGATCAACAGTCCTTGAATGGCACCAGCGTTCCCACCTGCGCCAGCAAGAGGTGTAGGTGAGCTGTGTTCCCCGCCTCCATGATGCCTCAATGAGGTGTGCAGCCTGCTCCGAAAGTTGGCTTTGAGTTTGCTGGAGTTGGTCAGTCTCCATGCTGCTAGTGTCAGGCTTCCCGTGCTGAGCATTGGATGTACCTGCCCGTCGTGGCTGCGCAGTAGGTTGTGTGATTGGGGAAGAAGACGCGGTTCCTCGTATGAGTGGTGCAGCAGCGAGGCATACCATGGCTGAGATGGCCAAACTAAAGCTACTAGAATGAGCGGACTGTTGGAGCTCTGCAACTTGGCAATGCATCTGCTCACAAGGCTGAACGGTGGGAAGGCATAGAGGCCCTGACCCGTCCAGTCCTGGCTGAGAGCATCCACTGCTGCCGCCTGAGGATCCGGCTTCCAGCTGTAGTAGTGCCTCACCTGGTGGTTGGAGAAGTCTGCAAAAAGGTCCGTGTGCACGGGGCCCCACAGACAGTTGATCCTGCTGAATGTGAACGGGCACAGCTTCCAACTGCTGGCATCCATCACTCTCCTGGATGCTTGGTCTGCATCCGTGTTCATGTGCCCCGGAATATGTTGCGCCCTGACTGATATTCCCCTCGCCCAACACCACGACCATAGCTCGTGGGCTACCCTGGTGAGTTGTGGAGAGCAGGTGCTGCCCCTCCTGTTGATGGCCGCTACTGCTGCTGTGTTGTCTAGCTCGAGGAGGATGGAGCCCCGAGACACATTCTTTGCCAGCGCCTGAAGGGCCAGGAAGGCTGCCATCAGCTCCAGGGCATTGATGTGCCAAGTGGATTGGAGTGGTGTCCAGTGATGCCCGATCGTCCACCCCTCCGAGCATGCTCCCCACCCCTTCAACGAGCTGTCCGACTGTATTGTCTGTACTACTGGGGGTGTCTTGATCTGGCCCCTTGGGGTCTTCCTCAGTGCTCGGATCCACCACGCTAAGTCCTGCCGCGTGTCCCTGGATAGTGTAAGAGTGGTCGTGTATGTACCTCTCTGTAGGGCCCGTCTCAAATCTGTTTGAAGGTTCCTGATATAAAAGGAACCCTCCGGCAGTACCATTAGGCATGCATTCAGTTGTCCCGCCAAGCTTGCGACTTGGCGGGCCGAGATCACCGGTTGCTCTAGCCTCTGCTGTAGGTGGTCTAACAGGTTGGCGAGTTTCTCTCCAGGGAGCTCGAGCGTCAATCGTCTCGAGTCTATCGATAGTCCCAGAAACAACAAGTCCTGGGCTGGTGTCAGTACCGACTTCTCCAAGTTTACGGCAAAACCCAGGTTTTGTAGGAGGTTCACGATTAGATGTCCCTGGTTTGCGAGTATAGCCCCTTCCCCTGGCAAATGCCGAGCGCTCCGCGCTTGTCGAGTGGTTGACCTCCGTGAGAGATCGGTCACGTGATTTATCCCAGTGGCACGCGCTGCGAAGCAAACCGAGCGCTCCCAGCGCCACCGCTTCCAGAGCGTCTGCTCTCGCTTTTGAACAGTTGCGGCTTCCATTGCTATCTTGCTGAAAGCATGAAGTTCTGATCGGAACTTTATGCTTTGACAAAAAAAAATTTGTTCTTTACTACTTGATTAACGGTGACCTCGACGTTAAGACACAATTAATTTTTCTTACAGTCATATATATAAGCCCGATGAAGACAACTAGAAGGATGATATAAAGCAATACCAAACACGTATGGCGTAAAGCGATCGTCATTTCCGAAGGCAACTTCCATCTGCGGAGTATTTGGCGTGTTGTCTTCTAATTATTCCAATTACATTACAGAGACCACAAAACGAACAAACGACATACCTAGCTCTTCATCCAATTAGGCGCGCACAACGCCTTCGACGTAACGCGATATCTTGGGCCTCTTCGCTGGCCAGCCAAACGACTCGGTAAACACTTCGCCGAGAACGGCTGCCTCGTCGTCACTCGAGCTGGAGCTAAGCTGGTATCTTCGTCGCTGTCACTGCGTTTTATTAGACCTCCTGAAATTAACTCCAACGATGTCATCGCCGCAGTATGCTCGGGCGAGTCGGTCATGACGAGGGGAACGAAAACAAGCACACCAAGGGAGCCCACCCAGCGATCGAAACAAGCCGCGAAACTCCTTCACTCCCCCGCGGGAATGTCGATAACGAAACGGAAACGTTGCGAGATCGAACTCGTCCGAAAAAGGCTACTACTCCGGTCAGCTCGACGCGCTCCGCCACTTTTCCACGGAGCGGTTGGAGCCGCCCACAAGCGGCACACGAGTTAGTGTGTATGATCTCTATGGCACACGGAGCGATTGCTCTCATCTCGCGAGGGAAACAAGAATCCGCTCGGCGAGCGCTCGCTATTTCGCTATACTGTTACGTGCGGCAGTTCGGAGCGGTGTTCGAACTGTCGGATCGGAGGATTCTGCCGTTCATGTGTCTCGCGCTTAAAAAGAAGAAAAAAAAATAGTGATTGTTTGTTTGTGCTAAGTTTTGGCTAGAAATGTTATAAATGTTTATTTCGTAATAAAAAAAAGACAAAAACAGAAACACTTGAAATGCAATGTTGCAAAATCAGGAATGACATGACAGACTCTAGATTCATACACAAAAGTCAAAAGCGGATCGTGCGGCAGTGGAAAAAAAATGTCCCTTTGGGGACATTTTTTTACAGAGTAGTACAGTAGTACAGAGTAGTACACAGTACAGATTGCGTGCCACACTTGTCCGGAAATATCATCGACACGTACGATGGGGACGAAACTTCTTTCGAGGGCATTCCTCCAACGAAATTGGCACTGCATACCCGCGAGTGTGGGATGGCATTTCAGTTCGTCCCATCGACGCTGACACATGTAGGCGTTACTGGTACGAAAACAAACGCAGAGCGCAAAGCGGCAGTGTAGAATATGTCAGCCGTGCCGACACAGTGGCAGACATGATCGGGACACCAAATTTCTCGCGTCCTACGGCACGGTCCATCGTTGTCGCTGTCCCACAAAACATCGGCCAGGTGAAAAACTGTGAAACTTTGTCTCCACGAGATACGACGCATAACTATCGAAGCACCTAATGACGCAGCACAGGCAGCACTTCATGCTGTGAACCCAGCGCAACCCCACCACTCCGACTTCAATGCGTACCAACGTACGCGGCGTGGTTTCGGTTTCGTTTTCTCTGGGGTTCTCACTGCCTACCTTCGGTACCGGCCGCGCGGCGGCGCGCCAGTCGCGTCACACGGAGTGTTTGTGCGCAGCGCTCCTGCTCGGCCCTCAAACAGGAGACGGCCGCTGTTATCATAGTGGGCCTCCGGTCCAATTGTGTCCTTGTGAGCGCTATAGATTTGGAGTGAGGATTTCTTGTTTGCCTCCTCAACCCAGCGAACGGCCTCCGTTCGAGTTCCTCTACCCCCGAGCAGAGTCGCGCATTTGTTTTCCCCGCCACGCAGCTATTCGCCGAGATCGATCACGTGTGGAGCAAAGCATCCACCGCCGTGCAGGAAAGCCACCGCTACGGTCGCTCCGCCGATGTTGCACGCGCCCCAGCGTATGTTCCCCTGCTTTCGCCCCTTTCTCCTCTGTTTTCCATGCGCGGCGGCGCGCGCGCCGCTATTGGCCGAATTCAGTCACGTGACGAGCAAAGCATCCAGGGCTGTGCAGGAAAGCCGGCGCTGCGGCCACCCACTGAGGTTCTGCTACCATAGGTAGCTAGGAACTCTAGTCTCCGCCTCTTTGACCCGTCGCCTCACCTCACTTGCCCACTTACTCGCAGTGGCCTCTATGACTGGCTGTGTGAAGAATCCATACTTCTTACGGAGCTGGTTGATCCGCTTCGTCCGCTGCGTCTGCACGCAGTTGACACTGATGTAGTCGAACACTCGCCTTGCCCACCGATGCCTGTCCATATGGAGAAGTCGTCCCCGGTAGGCTAGTTTGCTCGATGCCTCTCGTGCCTCAAACGTCGACCACCCGATGTCTCCCTGTATGGCCTCAACCGCCACGTTGCCGTGGCAGTTCAGTGCTTGGCGACCGACATCTCTCTGCCTGCGTTTTATGCAAACTCGTGAGTCAGTCGCAGCACAGCTTTCCACAATTCCTTGACCATCAAATATATCTGTTACAGATCCACATAATGCGCCGGCGTAAGATATTTTGCCCTCTCTAGGCTGCCTGTCGAAGGTGCATTTGGTATTCGTCACAGTAGTCGGGCCCATTCGTTAGTGTGACTCCCAGGTACCTATACTTCCCAGACATCGTAACGTCTTCCTGATGCAGCTGTAATTTATTATTTACAATGCCATTCCCAGAGAACTGCACCACTGCCGATTTCTGCTTCAGAGCCAACACGCGGACGATGCTTCCACGCAAATATCTGCTAGCTTCTGCAACGTTCATGTCCCCCGCCGACATGAGGACGAGATCATCCGCGTATGCAAGACCCGGTAATGTCCAGTGTGTCACACATCCATCTTCTATGCGGCGGAGTGGAAACCCCGGAGGTTATTAATTTGCCCTCCATTTCTGCCGTGTACAACATGTACAGTAGAGGTGAAAGAGGGCATCAGATGCTTCAGTCCCCTCTTTACATTGACACACATCATACGCCTCCAAACACGGCTGTAGCAGTACCTTGGTCGTATAGTCGCTGTATCGATTCCGTCCACTGGTCAGGCATATGTGTAGTCTTTCGAGGCAGTGGAGCAAGGACCCATCTGGCACGCTGTCGTAAGCCTGTTAGCGACATCCAGGAAGCAGCATATGAAGTCGCTGTCTTCTTTTCTGGCTATCTCTATGATCTGTGTTAAAACAAAGAGGTTATTGTCATGGGCGTACCAACCCGGGGGGGGGGGGGGGGGGGCAAAGGGCAAAGGGGGCACTCGCCGCCCCCCCCCCCCCCCCCTCCCCGACACAGCCGCCACTTGGCAGGGCAAACACTGGTTGGCGGCACCCAAGGGAACCCAAGGGATACCAAGGGCACCGCCCCCCGGCCTGGGGAGGTCTCAGGTCTGGTATGCCCCCCCCCTCCCCCTGCTGACGTCACGGCCCAATGTTGCTTTAGCAATCGGCAACCCGCTGGCCGCCCGCTAAGGAGCAGCGGCTCGCGGCGGGTCGCATTTTTATTATCGGCATTAGTTGAGAATTCGGCGTCCCACGGACGTAAATTTTGGCTGGGGTCGTATTTTGTGTCACTACAGCGATACCAGTAATTTATTTCTCGCGGTGGTGGCACGTCGGGCGCACTTCCGGTCTCGGGCTGTGGGCCGAAGTCACCATGGGGGACGTGCATTCCTGTGTTGTTTTGAAGGAGACAAAAACCTGCCTTCTCATCCAAACGCCGCGACTGGGGCTGTACCAAAAGAGTCAGGAAAAGTTTGAAGGTTAGTCTTCATGTGTTTTCTACCTCTTCGGTTCGTCCAAAAACGCTGATAGGTGCCGCGAAATAAAAAAAAAAAAAACCAGACGCCGTCGGACCACGATCGCTTGTGCGGGAAGCATTTTGGGTTGAATACTTGCGGTCGTAAGATTGAATTGCTTAGTTCCAACACGAAGGCGGAAAACCGCCAAGTTGTACGGACCATCTGCGGACTACGTTCGGTGCGTCTTCAAGTTCAAACGGCTGCGTAATCGTTCCAATTATCGTCTGCTCTTTCCAACGTTCCTGCTCGTTCAAACGACAGCGACAAACGTTAAAAGAACTTCCCGGACAAGACGTCGAGGTGATGCTCATAACGTTGCCACGAAGTCGCACGTTTGACGTTGTCGGCACCCTTCGTTTGGACGACGACACCGACGTCTAAGACCTTATTTCGACGTCATCTCGACGTTCTGTGCTACCTCTATGTCCCTCACAAAGTCGGACCTAAGAAACAGGATGTCCCTTTGAACTCTCCAAAACGTCCTCCATGTAAAGTTCGCTTTCCTTGCGAAGAACGAATGCTGTAAGGACACCAACCCTACTGAATTTTTTTTTTTCGCCCATTTTAACACGGAAGTCACGTGTGAGGCGAGTCAGCCGACTACAAGCGACTGTTTCATAACTATGGGACTGTAAAAACGCGTGTGGTACTTTCTTGAGTTTGAAATTTATTTTATTTGAAAATACTGCCGGCCAACTTTTGAGGGCCAAGGCACGATAGACAAACATCAGAAACCATCAATGAGTCGAATGAACAATAAACAAGAAGCTTAGTCATTGGTGAAAAAAAACAATTCATCAACTGCACTCGCAAATGAAGCGGTAGAAGCAATCGCCGTCACGCTTGGTGGCAACTCATTCCACTCATTAACAGAACGAGGAAAAAATGAGTTCTTAAAAACATCTTTTCTGCAGCGGAACTCAAGGAGCAAATTCTCGTGCTTCTGCCTTGTAGAGCGACTCGCGTTATACTGCAAATAATCATCAAAATTTAAACCAGCGTTATTATGAATTATGTTATGCAAAAATGTCAAACGCTTTACTTTCCTTCGACATGATAATATAGACACTCCGGAGGTGGTATACAATGGTGACACGTGTGAATCTTTGCCGTATGAGTTGTAAATAAACCTAAGCGATTTTTTTGAAGGCCTTCCAATTGGTCAATAAGCGATTGCGGGTCCCATACAACGTCAGCATATTCCAGCAAAGGACGAATCAGCGATTTATAGGCCGTCAGCTTTGTCGCAGGAGTACAGTGACACATTTTCCTACGTAGCGACCACAATTTACTTGACGCTTTTGCGACAGTCTGCTCAATATGACTAGCCCAGCTTAAGTTGGACGTGATAGTAACACCTAGATACTTGTATTTATTAACTACTTCTAAGGCATTTGAATGAATAGAATAAGAAAAAAAGATAGGCACCTTCTTCAGTGTAATTGACATCTGCACACATTTCTTGACATTCAAATTCATTTGCCATTTTTGACACCATAATGAAATCATTTGAATACTCTCCTCTAAGCATTTTTGGTTAGATATACAAGATATATTTGAAAACTATACACAATCATCAGCAAAAAAACGGCACTGTACCGAGGGCTTATCAACTCGCAGGTCATTGATAAAAAGCAAAGAACAATGGTCCGAGTACCGAGCCCTGGGGCACTCCAGAAAGAACAGGTAACTCTATTGATTCAGCATTGCCTACGCACACAAACTGTTTACGATTTGTAAGGTACGAGTCTATCCACCTCAATAGGCCGATCATTGCCCAACACTTGCTTCAATTTGTGCAGTAACTTTCGATGCGAAACCCTGTCGAACGCCTTCGCAAAATCTAAGAAGACAGTGTCGACTTGACCATTGTTATCAATCACTGAACCAAAATTGTGGACCGTATGAAGCAGCTGTGTCACTGTCGAAAAGCCTCTTCGGAACCCATGTTGATAATCTAATAAGAAAGTTTCAGATTCTAGAAAAGTTACAATGTGCTTAAATATGAAGTGTTCGAGAACCTTGCTACATGTACTCAACAATGACACTGGTCGGTAATTGCAAACACTTTTTTTCTTTCCACTTTTATATATAGGGACAACTTTGGCTACTTTCCAATCTTGAGGCACGTCACAAGTTTTAGAGCGCAGCTCTTAGGGGCCCGTTCCCGGCTTGAGCGGCGTCGCCGTCGCCGTCGCCGTCGCCGTCGGCGTAACCAAGGTCATCCCAAGGTCACGTGACCCCCAAGGTCACGTGACCCCTCCCAAGGTCATCTCAAGGTCACGTGACCCCACGTCTCCCAAGGTCACGTGACCCCTCGAGGTCACGTGACCCCTCCCAAGGTCATCTCAAGGTCACGTGACCCCAAGACCCCACGTGACCCTTTGGTCACGTGACCCCCAAGTCACGTGACCCCTCTGAGGTCACGTGACCCCCGAGGTCACGTGGTCTCCTCCCCAAGGTCACGTGACCCCAAGGTCACGTGACCCCTCCCAAGGTCATCTCAAGGTCACGTGACCCCAAGGTGACCCCCACGTGACCCCCAGGTCACGTGACCCCTCTGAGGTCACGTGACCCCCCTCCCCGAAGTCACGTGACACCCCCCCCCCGAGGTCACGTGACCGCCCCCCCGGAGCATATTAAAGAATAAGGGGAGGAGGAGGGGTCTACCCTCCCCTCAGTACCCTTCACTCCTCCTCCTCAAGAGCTGCGCTCCAATTCGGCGTTACAGGGATTTGTAAACGGCTTTCACTTTTTAAACTGCAAGAGTAAATCACGTAAAGAAACTTGGAACACCATTCAGCGTACCTTCGTAAGAAAGCGTTAGGAATTCCATCTGGGCCACTCGACTTTCTAGTGTCTAATTGCAAAAGACTGTTAAAAATACCTTCTGTAGAAACCACCAAATCACTGATTCCACAACTGTCACGATTAAATGAAGGCAACATGCAGTTATCAACGGTGAAAATAGAAGAGAAAAAAAAATGAAGCTCACTTGCTATGTTCGCTTCATCGGCAAATGTCTGCCCGCTATTAATAAGCTCCTTAATCATCACCCTTTTTTTTTTTGTCAAATGAGCCCAGAACTTTCTCGGATTTTCTACGGGAAAGTTGTGCATCGTGAAATTAAAGTAACGATATTTAGATGTGCGCACGAGGGTCCGTAGCTCTTGGCGAAGAGAAGGAAGCATAAATTTTAAACTTGGTTGGAACCTATCTACTCGATTTATCTTTCGCTTTAAGAAAGGCGCCGTGTAACGAGCTTTCGGGGTCACGTCAACAGGTCCCCAGGTGGTCTAAATTAATCCTCCACTGGAGCGTGCCAGATTTCGTTGGTTTGGCACGTAAAACCCCAAATTTCACCCTATATGCAGACGCAGTGCCCTCGTTTTGAGCTCGTATATTCGAGCGCACGATTTTTTGGGCTCAACAGATATCTTACGTATAGCACTGCTTTGCAACGGGATATAGACCGCATTTCAGACTGGTGTAAAAGTTGGCATATGAATCTAAACATTGATACATGTCATCATGTGCGCTTCACAAAGAAAACTAAACCGCTGCTTTTCTCATACAGCTTGAATGGCACTACACTTACCGTTACCCCAGAGGTAAAATATCTCTGGATAACCTTTACAGAGCGGTTATCTTGGCAGTCCCATATTAGCAAAATAACCGCTAAAGCGACTGGTATGTTGTATTTTTTTGGACGCAATTTTAGAAGCTGCCCTCCCAAAGTTAAGGAGACATTGTATTTGACAAATATAAGGCCTATTCTTGAGTATGCTTGTGTACTCTGGGATTCCCAGATACAGAATCTGTGTGACGACCTTGAAAGTGTTCAAAACAGAGCAGCGAGATTCGTGACCGGAAATTATGATTATACTGTAAGGTCGAGTGTCCTAAAAGACTGTCTTGGTTGGCAGCCGCTAAATTGCCGAAGATCCGCTTTACGTTTAAAACTCTCTCATAACATTTATAATAACAAAACGGGCATAAACGGGGGATCGTTCCTTCAGTTGCCTCACTTCATATCACGCGGGGTAGATCATCGGAATAAGCTTCGCGAATATTCGTGCCGCACTAATATCTTTAAACACTCTTTTTTTCCTATTACCACTCATCAATGGAACTGTCTACCCGAGTCGCTTGTCATGGTATCATCCAACAATGTGTTTTTTTTAGACTTATTGAAGAGTGCCTGTACCTTATCTCCTGATATGTCAAATGTATTAATAATTGTATATTGCTTACTATTCTTCTTGTTCTTTCCACTAGCAAACTTTGTGTCACAAAACCTAGAGTTCGTTTATTGTTTTCCTCTGTCTGTATGCCCCTCCCCCCCTTTTCTGTAATGCCTCTGGGCGCTGAAGGGTATATCGAATAAATAAATAAATAAATGACTACTTCTGGGATATATCAATCTCTCGCATTTGACTATTTTTTGGGCTACACCGTCTGGCTTTTGGCGGTTTGTGCTAGAACCTACCGGACAGCCCTGTGGACCATTTCCAGTGGAGCGCTCTCAACTGAGCTAACCAGGAGTTAGACGTCAGTAGAGCAAACGGATTCTAACAGCTGCCACCAGTCTATCACCAACGAGGGTGAACGGCCTGCATTTTCAAGATTAGGATGACAATGCAGTTAATGCAAAGGTGCGAGCGAGCTGGACAAGAATAGCGATAATAATCCCTGGAGAAGGGGAACAAATGACAGACACAAATCAAGAGGGTAGGGCAGGAGGAAGGAAGGCTGGGGACGAGGAAGCAGACGGAACGCTGGAGAGAGGTTTCGCCCTCTCCAGCATTCGTCTGCCCCGCCTTCCTTTCCCTCGCCTTCTTGAGCTGGAACTGCGCGACTGAAAAAAACCCGCCTGATCCTGTCGTCCTTGGTGACCTCATCGCGCACCCTCCCGAAGCGATCTTGCAGATCATCTGCAGTCCCTTTTGGACACTCGTCTGGGGTTTGTGGTGCTTCGCAGTGCTGGAAACGAGCGTAACAGTTGATGCTGTCATCGATTGTCCTCGTTCGTACCTGACCATTTTGATGGCACCTGGATAAATGGCCATTTTTGTATTCAACAGTGGAACCAAAAAGCGAAAACCACGGACCACATCTGGCCAGGAAGGCTGACCCGAACATTTACAGCTTCATCGAAGCTTGCAAATGGTGGTTTCGTGAGGGCACAAGGGGGTCAGCAAGAACCTTTCTGATGGTAGCATTTCCCTGCTCGACTTCCACAACAAGGCGATGACGTTTTCTGGTCTATAATTTCTTCCTGTGTGCGCAAAAAATCAACGTTTAAAATTGCAAAAAAAAAAAAAAAAAGCCGCTGTTATATTTGTTAGCCTGCCTGATTTATCGCTCTCCGAGATATCTAGTTCACTATTAGGGAGTTTTAAAATAACTTGCGCAGGCGCTTTTGGTACCCTAAAAATAGCGTCGCGATATAAAACCTGTGGCGACGCCCATTTCAGCTTTTGGTTTTATTTATTTACAGAAAAAAAACCTGCTTCGCCGTGAGGCATTATTGCAGGGGGTGGGTTTGATACAAACACTTTTGTTTTAGAATATAAGTAATACACAAAAAAAAAAAAAGCAAAACACTTTCTATGGATCAATAATGAAATTAAATAAAAACATACTGTCTATAAAAACACTACACAATTGAAAATTCAAAAAACCAAATTTGCCGCAAGCACATCTTTCGGCAACCTATTCCACTCTTCAATGGTTTTCGGAAAGAAGGAAAAAGCAAAGGTGTCGGTGCGGCAAGAGTACGGTCTAATCTTCTTGGGGTGATCTGCTCTTTCGGACACATAAAACGGTTCATGTAAAAACACATCTCTGTTAATTAATAGTCTATTGTTGTAGATATCATCTAAAATTTCATCCTAAACAATTTTCTACGCTCACTGAGTTTCTCCCAATGTAGGGCATGTTTCATGTTAGTGACACTCGCTCCAAGTTCGTAATAGTTTAGTACAAATCTAGCACATTGATTTTGTATCTTTTCAAGTTTGTCTATTAAATACTTTTGGTGTGGGTCCCAGACAACTGAGGCGTATTCCATACACGGACGGATATATGTTAAGTATAAAGTTTCTCTAACTTTCCTCGGGGCTTGCCGAAAATTTCTCCGTACAAAATTAAGCATTCGTATTGCCCTTAGGGCTATCATTTCAACATGTCCCGTCCACGTTAAATCATTAGATAACATAACACCTAGGTATTTTACATTCGAGCTAGGTTTAATTATTTCATTATTTATCATGTACACGGAAGTAGTGGGATTTTTTTTCTTAGTAAATTTAACATGCACGCACTTTTTAACATTTAGGTTAATTCTCCAATTTTTACACCATACAGAAATTTTATCTAGATCACTCTGTAAAGTATTAATATCGTTAGAATCATTAATTAATCTATAAATAACACAATCGTCCGCAAATAATCGAATATACGATTGCATGCCAGAAATAATGTCGTTTATATAGATCAGGAAGAGCAGAGGACCCAGTACCGAGCCCTGGGGGACACCAGACTCGACTTTTACATACTCAGATTTTTCCCCACCGAGCACGACACATTGCCCCCGTCCACTTAGGTAATCTTTAATCCAAGCCAGTACGTTGCTATGCAGTGACAGTAAGCTAAGTTTATAAAATAACAAATCATGATCTACAAGGTCAAATGCCTTTCGAAAATCCAAAAACAAACAATCCACCTCGTCTCTAGCGTCAATGGCTCCAGCAAGAAAATGAAAGACATCAACAAGTACTGTGTTACAGGATGCTCCAGTACGAAATCCGTGTTGATCTTGAATAAGAAACTTTTCGACGTTTAGATGAGCAATGAGATTACTATAAATGACATGTTCCATTAGCTTGCAGCAAATGCACGTCAAAGAAATAGGTCTATAGTTTTCCACACAGTTTTTTGCTCCTGACTTGTGTATAGGCACCACATTTGCCATTTTCCAATCAGATGGAAGCTTTTGTTCCAGTAGAGATTTATTAAAAAGAACACACAAGTAATTTGCCAACTCTTCAGAACAGTTTTTCAATATAACCGGAGAGATGTTATCCGGTCCGATTGCTTTCTGGACATCAAGTTCTCGCAACAGCGAGGCTATGCCATTATATGTTATTTCAATGGGTGACATGACATGTTTAATTTTTTGTTGCACGTTTGGGTGACAGCACGTTGCAGCAGGTTTAGAAAAAACAGATTCGAAATATTTATTCAGATGCGTTGCCTTTCTTTTTTCATTTTCGATAAGTTCATCGCCTACTAAAAGAGGAGGAACAGACGTATCGTCCTTGTTATTTGCTTTTACAAACTTCCAAAATTCTTTAGGGTTCATTTTAAGTTTATTTTCTAACTGCTCGTAATACGAGTCTTTGGATCTTTTTATTGTAGCTTTAAAAAGACTATTTATGTTTTCTAATTTCACCCTATTTGATTCACTCGCCCTATTCTTATATCGAAGGTATGCTCTTCTTTTTCGTTTAATAATCTGTTTCACCTATTTTGTCACCCAGGGCTTATTCTTAGTTTTTGAGGATTTTACTCCGGAGGGGATGTATTTTTCAACTAGGTCATGGATTTTACATTTGAAGATGTTCCAGAGTGCATCAATACTAACGTTATCGGATTGTTCTAAAAAATACGAAAAAAAACTAACAAGTTCGCTTCTTATGGTATCATATCGTCCTTTATCGTAATAAAATATTTTTCTAGCTTGACATTTATATTTATTTATTTTTGAATGAACCAAATCAGCTGTCACAATCTTATGATCAGAAATGCCCGGTAGCACACAAACATTGTCTATGGCCCCCGGTAGGTTGCATAACAACAAATCCAATACATTTAACAGTCTCGTTCCCTCCATGACGTATTGTGTTAAGTCAAACATTTCCACAATGGCACTCAATTTAGTATGAAGCGTGCTTCCTGAGTAGGTCGCCTTGCCGTCCTCCCAAATTAAATCGGGAATGTTAAAATCTCCGCCCAGAAGGATATACTCTTTTGAGGATGCAAGGATCAAATCAGCTAGTTCATCTAAGCCGTTACTGTTCTCGTGTGGAGGACGATAGTATACACCAACCGATAAATGTTTACCGTCTAAACACATCTGGCACCATGCCGTTTCTATGGTTACATCTGGTATTGGCAAAGGTGTAGTCGGAACACCTTTTTCCACAAGGACAAACACGCCTCCGCCGTGCGAATTTCTATCCTTTCTGTAAACAGCATAATTCTCTGGAAATACTTCGTTTGATCCTATAGTGTCATCCAACCAGGATTCCGTCCCCAAGACAATCGTAGGTCTGACCGTTTCGATTGAACCCATGAATTCGTCCACCTTATTTTTTATACTGCGGCAGTTAATAATCATGACTGTGCCCACCTCCGTGTTTCTCGTGGTCACAACAGGCTTGTTTGCCCCTTGTATGTCACGACGATTGGAATTGCCTAGGTATGATGAACGGTTTGCGCCGTTATACTTTACGTTTAAGCTTCATTGCCATGGGTGCCTGGTTTGATGCCGATGGAATATCGATAAGTTCTCTAGACTGAATATTGTCGACCTCACGCACAATGTCAGATTCATGATCAAACATAAAGCACCCATCGTTGATATGCAGTCGGTCCATTCGCAACCTGAACCGGCTGTTTTGCGTTTTCGCAAATTCCACTAGTTTCCTTCTTGCCAGCTGAACTGGCCTAGAAAAGTCATCACTAACAGCGAAGCCACTATCTTTAAGCCTGTATCCGGAAGATAGGACCGCTTCTTTGTGTTTAAAAAAACAAAACTTAACTACAATGGGCCTTTTTTTAGCTCTGTTGAACGCTCCAATGCGATGTGCCCTATCAATATTGTCCGGATTTATCTTTATGCCCATCTTTTTGTCGCAAAGATCGATAATGCGAGATTCCGATTCAGCCCACGTTTCCTTATCTTTATCTTCCAGTCCGAAAAATACCAGATTCGATCTACGTGAACGATTTTCTGCATCATTGCAGCGCGACTTTAGAACAGCGAGTTCAACTTGCGCAGTTTCCAATTTTGAATCGTTATTTTGTGCAACCTGTATATCCGGCTGAGAGGCCCTAAGCTCTCTCTCAAGCGTGCAGAGCTGTTCCGTTAAGTCAGATACTTTTTTGTCCGCACCAGAACGCCCTTCTGAAATTTCCCTCATTTTCTGGGCTAGCTCATCTTGTATATCCGACTGGGAGGCGTTCAGTTTTCTTTCGAGCGAAGTCGAAGTCTGCGTCAGCTCGCGCTTGTCCATGGTGATTGTGAAGCCTCGCGTTTTCCTCGGCCGCTGAGATGACGAGTGGCAGGCACGAGGAATCCGGCACGTCATCGAGCGACAGCAGGAGCTGAATAACAAAGAAGAACGGAATGTAAGATGACCGCATCGTGGTAGTGCAGCCGTCCCCACTAACCTAACCATCTCATAGAATTAAAAAGGCTGCCATCAAAACTATTATTGCCTTTGGAAGTGCTCCTCTGGGCCGCTGACCTGAGCGGTAAAGTTTCGTGCCTACTAATACCATTTCAAAATAAAATTTGAAAAAAAAAAAAGAAAAAAAAGCGCCAACGTCGTGTTCGCGGTAACAGTGTCGCGCTGTGTACATAGTCCGTTTCCCGATTGCGCGTTTTGGAGGCCCTTTAGTAGGAGCATGTTACGTTGAAGCCTCTCTGAAAGGGTCGTATAAAAGAATATGCGTTAGCAACGAAACAAATATTTCAGAACCCATTAGTGAGCAGAAAAGGCGCGCAGACCAGGGTTCGAACGATGGAGACTTTTCGCGAAAAGGTTGAGATGTACAGGACGTACAACAAATGGGTAGAAACGGGACGAGTTGGAACGCAAAAGGTTCCAGTAACATAATGGCGCTTCGGGAATGGGTCGAAACGGAAAGGGCGTTTCGGGAATGGGCCGAAAGGAGAAAGTCCGCTGAGGGCGGGGAGGCTCATGATCCCACGAGTTCCGAACTGCAACGATGGCTGAACCGAGTGAGCGAGCTCGGAGAGCTTGGGCGTGTCCACGACGCCGCAGGGTTGGACGGCGAGCGTTCCGCAGGCCATCGGATGGCGCGGGGGCGGACGACGACCGCGCTCCCGACCCGACGTCTATTTCGAGAAGCCTGGAGCGACCTTGCCAAGGTCGACGCATTCCGGGGAGGGCCGCACCTGCTCGCGCCTATTTGGGGCCCTGCAGACTGCGTCCTCTCGATCACAATCCCCCCTTCATCTTTCGGCAGCCGTGGAAAACAATGGCCTCGCTTGTGCGTCGTCAGAGTGGGCGCGTCTCCGACACTGCCTTGGAAGGAAATTTAAATGGAACATCGCCCCCAACAGGAATTCCCTCTCACCCACGACAATTTTTCTCTTCTTGCGTTACACTCCCAGTTTCAACGCGGTGACTAATCGATGGTTTGGTGATACAAAAAAAGATATAGCTTTTTGAATACATATGAAATAAGTTGCAGGTCACTCGAACTAACGCAGCATTTCATTGTAAACGTGTCGCGCCGACTTATTAAGGATGACAACAGCGATGCAGTCCTCAAATTATAAGCCGAGTAACTAAAAATACCGTACAATTTGAAACTGAGGGAAACAAAGAAAGAAACGACGAGGTCATGCGATCATTGTGTCGGAGAGTGGTCCCAGGAAGATCCGATTCAATTGCTGAACTCATCGATTTCCCCATTAGACAGCTGCGTTATCAGTTTCGGCCACTGCTCACACAGTAGTACGGTGAGGCACACCGTACAATGGCATGCTTACTCGCTGGCACGCCAACCTTTTGCTAGGCTCCCAATCATCCCGAATAATAGACGAAATTACGAATAAAATAAGCAGAGTTAGATCATTATGGCCACACAAATGTATGTGAAACGAGCAGTCTACATCAGGGGGACCTCATTCGGGGTCTAATACAGCAGCTCGTTAGATCAAACCCCATCTGCTAGATGTGTGAGCTCCATGATCTTGGCAGACACTTCTAGTTCCTAACTAAACCCGCTTAAAAGTCCGGGAGTTGTACCCAGACCGCTTACGTTTGCTTTGGCACGCCAACTTCCACACGTTTGTACGATCGTTTTATTCTGCATGTGGCCGATTATTTAATGTCCTTTGACTTTTCAATCTATGGAAATTCACAGACTGAATAAAAAAAACTTATTGTCTATAATCAGGGTCACGAGAATATATTGAAGGGTGGGATTTATAAAGTTTGCTAGATCTATGGCGGGACAATATTTACCCTCCAAATCCAAGCAGCACCAAATGTGTTGGCCACGAACCCGCGACAACTTATGAAGGGACTAATGACAAACGCACGAAGTCTATAATAATTACAGACCTATCTGATACTCTGACCCAGAAGCTTGAACAGCAAGCACACAAAATAGATCTAGAATGCCGAAGAATGAATGAAAAAAAAAAAAAAAGGAAAGACGTTTACAATTCTCCGTAATGCCAAATTAGAGCGCAGCTCTTGAGGAGGAGGAAGGGAGGGTATAGAGGGGAGGGCATGCCCCTGCTCCTCCCTTTCCTGCTCTCCTCCCATTTAGCGGGAAAGTTTCGCTAAATTTTCCGCACAATTTAGCGGGAAATTTGCCAACATTAGAGAGTTTTCGAATAGCGCACGCTAAAGCTTTGCGCACGGAAAGAATAGCGTCGTCGCCACTGCGCATGCGTCGAACGCTAACCACGTTTCGCGCTTTGCGTGCGCTAGCGTGCGCACGCAAAGAGTCTTTGCGCTCCTCTAAGGAGGATTCGTGATGAGAAGTTGGCTAAAACCGAGACGAGCACAGTTAAAAAATGGCGGCTCCCAGGCTCATGGCCTCGTGCAAGGAGGCTGAAAATTCTATGAGGGGGTGGTTGCAATACGCCTCGCAAGTGGGCTCATTTTTGTCTTCTGCGCATGAGAAAGGAAGTAGCGGTGACGTCAAAACGCCGAGCCCTGATTGGCTGATCGCGACCCCCTATCTCAGCGTCGTCTCCTCCTTTGCAACGTCGTCTGCTCGCAACATCGTCTGCGCCTGTCTTACCTTTCCTGCGACTTTCGGAAGTGCAGGTCTTTACGAGCGAGCTCGAGTTCGCCTTTCAGAGAGGGCAGACGAAATAACCTCAGCGGTACGTTGTTTTTGTCTAACAACTAGCAGACGCGCATCAAGGAGGGAAGTCAAAGGACTCACTGGTGAGGTGTCCCGAGGCGCCGAGGTTTGTTTGCGAAGAACCGAGAGTGAGCGTGTTAGTGTACGCAAGTTCCCTCCCAAATACTTTTTCCCTCCTTTCGTGAGCGGCGAGACCCCTCATTCTTTAACGGCGCCGGCGGGTTGGCGCAGTTAACGTCGTCTGCTTTACATCTGCTAGTCAAAGCGATGGCTGCTTTACCTTTCCTGCGTCTGTCGGAGATTCACCGCTTTTTCACCGGCGAGAGTCACCGTTGCCTCGGGAAACAAGGAGATAACAAGAGGAAGAAATTGACCCTTAATCTAAAATTGAGGTCAGCGATCAAAGTATAATACGGGAAGGGTTCACATGGGTCGCGCGGGCATATTTCATTCAGCACGCCAGCCGGTCGTGGGCAGACGGTCGCCGAGTCGCGGAGTGCCTGCTAGGCCTAACTGCGCAGCTCGCTTGGTCGCGTTCGGTGGTATCGTGGCTATTGGAGCTTTTCCCGGGTGTTTGTGGATCCAGCGTTCTTGTTCGTCGTGGTCTGTTTGAAGTACTTTTTACTTTTTTCTTGCTGCTTGACGTCGGGACGCGTGAAAAGCGCACGTAGAAAAATAAAAGTCCGTTGGTCGTCGCGACCGCGATGCTGTCGGCCATGCTCATTTGATCGTAAGTGCGTAAGACAGCTTCGGAGCTGTCGTAGGGTTTCGTCGTAACCTGCGCAAAACTTACGAAAATTTCGTTTCGTGAATACGAATTTGTTCTTAAGTTCTGTCTTACGCACATTTTTGGCGTAAGATCGTTTCGTGAATCTGGCCTCTGCCCTTCCGAAAGTCGCAGGAAAGGTAAAGGCCCGTTCACACTCTTGCGACTGCTTGCGACCTCTTAAACCTGGGTTCCTTAAAACTTCTTAAACCAGAGAACACACTGGCGCCATCTATTGGGAAGCAGTGTAAACTCGGCGGTCCGGCATATTTTTTTTTTATTTCTCGCGCAATATCCTTTCTTTTTTGGCTCGAAAAACTTTTGTCAATGTTATAAACGAGCCTTTCTATGGGTATTACGCACATTTGACCTCGGAAACCCCGCAAAACCTTCGCTTTTGTGAAATGCAGTTCTAGGGTCACCGCATAGATGGCGCCACAATGTCAGTGTGTTCCCTCATTCTAGAAACATTTAAGAAGTTGTAAGAGATCTCGTCTCTCTCAGTCGTACTCGGTCGCAAGAGTGTGAACGGGCCTTTAGACAGACGCAGACGACGTTGCGAGCAGACGACGCTGCAAAGGAGCAGACGACGCTCAGATAGGGGGTCGCGATCAGCCAATGAGGGCTCGGCGTTCTGACGTCACCGCTACCCCCTGCGCAAGAAGCAGACGAACTTGCCCTCCGCATAGGTTTGAAGCCATAAAAAATTGAAACGACTGTTTGGCCAACGTGACCGTGGGATCTCTCTGTCAATTGGTGCGCGTTTCATGTCAGATGCGAGATTGTTGATTGTAGAAGGATTCTTTGCAGGGGTTGCGCGCGCTCCGTCCGGTAGGGTTTATGAGATCGAAGGCTGGAAGCAAGCAAGCGGTTGAGGTGGATCACGAGCAGACCGCTAGTGGTGGGACGATCAGGGCAATCGCCGGAGAAAACGAAAGCCTGGCGTCGCCGGGACGCTAATTTCCGCCGGCCACGGGATGGGCGCTTGCAGCGTGGTCGGCTGCCGCGATCGGAGTGGCTTTTTCTTCAGCGGGGGTTACCTTTCACCGGTAAGCCCTTGGCGTATTACACACACATAGTTTTACGATAACAGGAATCGACCAACAATTCTTTTAAATTTCCGACGCTCGCCGAACTGCGGAAACAATGGATTTCGGCCGTCGGTCGCGGCGGAGGCTGGACCCCATCGAAGTGGAGCGTGGTGTGCTCCGTGCACTTCCAATTGCCAATAAAACATCACCTCGAGTCACGTAGAGCTGGTTCACTTTATCACGACAGCAATAAAACGTCCCAGTGGACGACCTGCATAGCGGTCGCAACGGAAAGAAAAAGCCAAACGTATTTTAGCGTGATATAACGGGAGCGATGAGAGCGCAGCTATGATTTGCAGGCGGGCGCGGAAATCATCGCCGCAAAAATGCGCAAGTATTGGTCCAAACTGTCAGGTCGACAGAGTTACGCAATCATGTATGCATATAATTTATTCTGGCTTTGGCTACTGCAGAAATTAGTGGCTAGAAGATAAAGCGAATCCTCCCCGCAGATGCACGCAGACGTTCATTACCCAAAACACGCCACCAGGCAATCGTTACAGCGCTGATGTTCCACGTTGAATACTATCGTTTCCAGGGTGGTAACGGCCTGTCGAAAACATATTGCATTTACTTTATAGTTGAAACGGTCACGTGCTGTGGTCACGTTGGCCCGATCACTAAGGGGGGTAAGCAGGAAAATGAGAAAGAGGCGAAAGGGAACATGGCTTGTGGAGGCTAAGTCTTTCCCCCTTCTACCCTTCTAATTTTTATCAGATCTGATGTTAAAGTCCAGGGGGATGGAGCCTCGTCAGGTAGCTTCGGCAACCTTTTGCTCCTCCCTCCCCGGCATTTCATATGTCAAATAAACTTCAATTCAATTCAATTCAATTCAGTTTCAGCCAGCTGTAAAGAGCAGTCTGGCAACCCGAATAAGCTAGTTTCGTTACAAAACAAACTCGACGTATGGTGTCAGAAGTGACTGGTCCCGTAAAGAAGAGCGGTAAACTAAGAAAACCGTACAATGGACGTGCTCAAGCCTCCCGAGGGTCTGAACTTGACAGGAAACGTAGCGGAAAACTGGCAGCGGTACAGACAACGTGTGGAACTGTACCTACAGGTGACGCAGGCCACCAAGCGAACCGATGAACAAAGGGCAGCCATTTTGCTTCATGTGGCGGGACCCGATGCCATCGAAGTCTACAACACTTTTACCCTCGCACCTGAAGAAGAACAGGACTACCAGACAGTACTGAAGAAGTTTGAAGAGTACTGCAGGCCCCGGAAAAATGAAACATTCGATCGGTACGTTTTTCGTTCACGAAAACAAGAGAGTGGTGAGCCGTTTGAACAGTTCGTGCGAGAGCTACAACTACAAGTGAAATCGTGCAACTTCTCGACTTTGTCGGACTCCATGGCACGAGGTCAAATCGTATGTGGAGTAACGAACAAAAAAACTGCGAGAGCGTCTGTTGCGCGAAGATCTGACGTTGGAAAAGGCCGCTCGGAAGGGCCTATGAGGTTCTTCAGGCACAAGAATGAAACTCTCGACGGTCCCCGACGTGTCGACGCAGTAGACAAAAAGAAGAGAGCGGGCATGCATGAGCGGAAAGTCCAACCGACGGGAAAAAAATTGTCCGAAGTGCAACCGGAAGCAGGACCCACGGAAGTGACCGGCGTACAAAAAAAAAAAAAATTGCAACAAGTGCCACAGGATGAATCACTTCGCCGTGTGTTGCGAAACGAAGGCGTTGGTAGATGAAGTAAAAGAACAGGACGGCAGCGATTTTGCCGTTCTTCAAATCAGCACACGCAAGACTCAAAAAGGAGATGAGTGATTGGTCAAGGCCCCAGTAGCTAACAAGGAAGTGGAACTAAAAGCTGCCACAGGGTCCAAGGCAAATCTTCTACCAATTTCACTGTTCCGAAAGCTACACAAGACAGCGAGCCTGAAGCCAAGCATTTCATTCCTAAAAAGCTAGAACGATGGTGTGATTGCACATCAAGGGAAAGCACTGCTTGAAGTGAAACTCAAAGGAAAGAGCGCAAACATTGAGTTCTTAATCGTTAAAAAAGGACGCTAAGCCATAGGGATTAGCAGCTAGTTGACTCCTGGGGCTGGCAAGACTCAAAAAGGAGATGAGTGATTGGTCAAGGCCCCAGTAGCTAACAAGGAAGTGGAACTAAAAGCTGCCACAGGGTCCCAGGCAAATCTTCTGCCAATTTCACTGTTCCGAAAGCTACACAAGACAGCGAGCCTGAAGCCAAGCATTTCATTCCTAAAAAGCTAGAACGATGGTGTAATTGCACATCAAGGGAAAGCACTGCTTGAAGTGAAACTCAAAGGAAAGAGCGCAAACATTGAGTTCTTAATCGTTAAAAAAGGACGCTAAGCCATAGGGATTAGCGGCTAGTTGACTCCTGGGGCTGGTCCAGCGAGTGCACACGGTGAAAGAAACTATGGCCCAAGAAGTGGAACAGAAGTTTTCTAAGTTGTTTAAAGGACAAGGGTGCACGGGACGGGAGTTTAAGAAGCAGAACCAGTGGTAGAGCCGACGAGAACAGTGCCACAAGCTCTGAAAGAACCACTTAAGAAAGAACTCCAGAGGATGGAAGAGTCTGGAGTCATCACCCGTGTCAGTGAACCTATACTGATTGCGTAAGTCAAGAAAAAAGGAGGGGCTCTTAAAATCTGCACGGATCTAAGGCAGGCGAATGGATGTATCAAACGGTAGCACTACCGAATGCCACGCCGTGAAGACATCGAAACAGAACTGGCAAACGCCAAGTTCTCAAGGCTGGTTGGGAATAGTGGGTATCACCAAATACCACTAGATGAGAAGGCGTCTCGAGCGTGTACGTTTGGTACGCCATTTGGACACTACCGATTTCTGAGACTACCATTTGGCATCTTATCGTCACCGGAAGTCTTTCATCAGATCATGATTGAAGTTTTTGATGGACTTGAAGGAGTAAGAGTGTACGTGGATGATGTACTCGTATGGGGTCGCTCTAAAGAAGAGCACGACAAGAGACTATGGGAAGAACTCAAAGCAGCCCAAAGAGCTGAAATGACCTTCAACAAAGAAAATGTCAATTTGCGGTCCAAGAAATTAGCCACCTGGGTGACCGAATCACTAAAAATGGAGTGGAGCCGGATCCATCACTAGTTGCGTCAGTGCTTCAGATGTCTACTCCTCAAAGCAAGAAGGGAATACTGCGGATGCTGGGAGTCGTCAACTACAGGGTGTCACAAAATAAATAAATAAATAAATAAAAAAATTAGGGTTTTTATTTTTATTTTTTTTTATTGCAAAAATGAACTTTTTCATTCTTCGCCCGAAGGTAGCGCTAGAGGTCACAACCAGGTGTCAAAGTTTCAGCCCGATCCGATAGCTTAATCAAAAGTTATGTGATTTTCTGAAAATTTCTATGGAAAAATGACGGCCGACGGAGCTTTCGAATACATGGGGCTCTATGGCACCAGAAACCGAAAACGGGCAAAAATGGGCTCCATTTTTCCATTGAAATTTTCAGAAAATCACTTATAACTTTTGATTAAGTTATCGGATCGGGCTGAAACTTTGGCATCTGGTTGTGACCTCTAGCACTACCTTTGGGCGGAGAATGAGCGTTCAGCGAAGCCTATAGTTTTTTTGTTGTTTTTTTTCTTTGCAGTAAAACAAGCCTTACAAAAAAAAATTTTGTGACACCCTGTATGTCGGCAAGCATCTGCCATACTTGTCGCAAAGGACAAATCTTCTGAGAAGCCTCATCAAGGATGATGTGAAATTTGAGGGACTGAGGCTCACGAAGCAGAATGGGACAGACTGAAGAGAACACTGACTAACAAGCCAATGTTAGCATTTTTTGACCCTGAAAAGAAAACAAAAAAGACAGCTGATGCATCGCTGTACGGACTGGGAGCGGCACTTTTACAGCTCGATGATATGGAGTGGCGTCCAGTACAGTGGCGTCACAAGGGGGTGCGGGGGGGGGGGGGGTGCGCGGACCGCCCCGGATGCAGCGCTACAAGGGGTGCCGCGGCGGGCCGCGAGAGGGGGGGGGGGGGCCGCGGGCCACCGCCCCGGGTGCCGCTGACCCTAGTGACGCCACTGATCCAGTATTGGAGAGGAAGAGCGACCGTGACGGCCCCAAGCGGTTAACTTTAGAACTACACGGATGGGGACAAGAAATACAATGATTCAGCGCTCGGCCGACATAACCGAACCCGGCGTCAACGTTCGGCTGGAGCTCGTGTTCTCCGGTGAGGAGGAGGGGCTCTTTTGTTTCCACTCGGGCCTGCATGAACAGTGCAGCATGCACGGTCCCAGCTCCGCACAAAAGCTGAAGTCGCTTCGTCGATTGTTATTATTTTTTACATTAAACTGTGCCCCGGGCTCTATTGTAGAAGATGACATGGACATGCCCATAAGGCCTGTTGGCCTGTGCGCAGGCCTTGTGTTGAGTAAACACCGAGGGTGGGGACAACAAAGGGGTCAGAGCTCTCCCTATAGTTCGATCTCCTGTCCAATAGCATATACGTCACGAGTGATGACCGACTGTGAAGTGAGATATGCACAAATCGAAAAAGAGACGCTCGCCATCACGTTTGCCTGTGAGAAGTTCTATGACATCATTTATGGTCGCAAGTTCACACTGGAAAAACCGACCATCGACCATTGATCTCCATATCAAGGAAAAGCATTGGAGATATGCCACCTTGTTTGCAGCGATTTTCTATTCGTCTGATGAAGTACGATCGACTTTGACCAGTGCTATCTACTTGGTGCTAGTTAGGCCAGTAAAAGAGGCCAAAACGAAAGTGGTAGAACTGGATGATGTTGAAGTATACGCTGTCAGCATAGTATCCACAACACTCAGTCAAGCGACACTTCAGAAACTGCAAGAGGCCATGGAGAGTGATGACGAACTACAAGGAGTTATCGCACGGATCCACCAGGGTTAAGAACAACCTACCCAAGGGATACACATCAGAGTTGACTCTGGTCAACGGTGTCCTGTTTAAGGAATCAAGAGTAGTTGTTCCGAAAGCTTGCCGTGCAGACATACTGACAAGACTGCATGAAGGACACTTAGGCATGAGCCAATGCAAAGCTCGTGCTAGAACTTTAGTATTCTGGCCAAGAATGAATGCCGATATTAAGTGATACATATCGAAGTGTGCAGCTTGTCGAACATTTGCATACCAGTGACCTGCTGAACCACTGAACCACTGCTGAACGAGAGAAGTGCCCAGTAAAGTGTGGGAGAGGGCTGGAGCTGATCTGTGCCAACATGCAGTATCGTCGTACCTCGTGATATTCGCGACTCCAGCGACCTATAGGGGGCGCCACCACCCAACAAACATGGCGGCTGAGTCCAGGTCGCGTCGGCTCGGCCGGGCTGCCTGAACAAGTGGCGCATTCAATTTAACAGATGTTCTTTTGTTTAATGCCAAATTTTATAGGTATCTGAACTGAGATGGTTACGTGTGGCCGGTGCACATAAACTTGCAAAGCATAGTTTTGTTTTCCCGTTGTTTTTTGCTCTTTTCATGTCAAACTTTCGTTTCGGAGATTTCGTTCGAAACCGAAACTATGGGCTCCGGAGAGACGGTAATAGACTTTAATCAGTTTTGATCATCTAAGAAAAGCGGCGATGACCACAGAATTGTTCTACCGAGAGTAATTTTCAGCAAACTCGCATGCCTCGACCATGCGACTTATCTGTCCACGAAATCGAGCTTTTGTGCGGTCAACAACACAGGCTGCAGGAAAATTATGAAAATTGAGCGAGAGCTTCTTGAGCCGAGGAGCATTTTAACCCGCTGGCGCCCCACAACGCAGCTGATACTCTTATTTCAATTCTGGTTTTAGTAGCAATCGAGAATTCATTTTGACGAGCGGGTTATGTATTATATTACGAACTGTATCCCACTAAAGCGATATTAGTATATTCTTCGGGTTGAAATATGAGCTTAGTTGACTAGCTATTAGATGAACTGCTGAATAATATTTGACAGACAGAGAGATACTACTTAAACTCAGCCAAATGGTTCTAACAAATGCGGACGAACTGAAGAGAGTCTTCATCGCAGATTCACGCAGAACCTCTCTGGATTGAACTTGACCTCGAATCCTGAACGGAGAAAATGAGCATTTTCTGTGGCCGGTAAACCTGAGCAATGTAGACGTATATTGCTGATGGCTTCGACGGGGGTATAATATAAATATTGGAGGCGCGATAGATCATAATGCCGTGACTGCTTCTAACTTTGCGAGACGCGTCCTCCACCTTTTGAAAGCAGACAATTTCCCTCATTAATCATATGCAGCGAGCAGGTTTTCCTGAATCAAGTAATTGCGAAATCAGCCCAACTCCTTCAGTGTGGTTCAGAGGCTTTTTCGGCGAAAAGCAGCCAAGATGAATAGCCAACGCACCGACCGGCGTGGATGGCACAAACTTGAGGCTAATCAAACACAACCAAACTCAAGAAAAGCAGCTGTCGAACCTTCCCATTCACTTGACTGCAACGTTGGTGTTCCCTCCAGTGAAACACCTGGTCTGTCGTCCTCAGTCCACTGTTCTACATCCTTATAAAGAAACCACTTATCAGTCACCAAGTTGTCGTTACTTTGAATGTGATTCGAGACAGACAAGAAATCGAAACGGTTTTCCGTGAATCCTCCCCATCCAGGAAATCAAAAGCACGCGACCGTCTGTTGTGGAGTAAACGGCTTTCAAACACGCGATGGAAGGAAAAAATCTACTAAGGCTTCACCACACTAATGAACACTCATGCCAACTTTCGGACCCTCGTCAAATTACATTGTTCGCCACCGCGCCGACAACACGTGTCCGCGAAAGCCACCAGAGACGCAGAGGGGCGCGGAGCTACCTGGACCGGCCGGTTCCCGGTTTTCCCGCTTGGTGGCGTCCGTTTTGCTGGAGTCGCGAATATGACGCCTCCTCCAATTACCCTGAAGTGGTGCAGCTAACAGAGACTAGTGCTGCTGCAGTGATCGACCATATGGAAAGTGTTTTCGCCAGACATGGAATCCCCAATGAAGTCTGCGCCGACAATGGTCCACAATTTGCAAGCAGAGAATTTGCAGCATTTGCAAGAAAGTATGACCTCGAACATATCACCTAGAGCCCAAGATTTCCAAGAGCGAATGGACTCGCAGAAAAAGGGGTCCAAGTAGTCAAAAGGATTATAAAGAAAACTCAGTATGCCAAATAAGCTATTTGGCTAGGGCTGCTAAACTACAGGGGCACACCACTCCAGAATGGAAGGTCACCTTGAGAGTCATCCATGGGGCGACGATTGAGGTCTTGAATGCCAGACTTCTCAGCAGTACAAGGACGGAAAGTAGAAAACACAAAGAAAATGTCCCTGCTGTTAGGCATTTGGAGCCACTCGGCACTGGACAGACGGTGCTCTGAGAGATGACGGAGAGTGGAAAGTCAAAGCACAAGTCAAAGAGCAAGGGGTGCCAAGATCCTGTGTGGTGCAAGCTGAGAATGGTGTTGTGTACAGCGAAACAGGCAGCATTTACTTGTGAGCAAGGAAGCATTTGAAGAAACCATCTCCGACTCTGAGGACATGGATGTTCCACCACAAGTGCCCAACGAGGACAATGTGCAGCACCAAAAAACTCGTGACCATGATTGTGAAGTAATGGATGGTCCTACAGACCATCCAGCGTCGGTGCCTGTGGAACCTCCCACTAGAGTGTCAAGACCAAAGAAGATTGTGAAGCTTACTTATGACGAACACTTCAACCCTGCAGGCATGTTAGTCAAGTTGTAGTGTTTCAAGTTTGTTCTTTATTTAGAAAGGGAGACGTATCAGATCTGATGTTAATGTCCAGTTTCAGCCAGCTGTAGAGAGAAGTCTGGCAACCTGAATAAACCAATTTCGTTACAAGACAAACTCGATGAACTAATCTCCTTGGCCTCATGGCTGCGGCAGCTTTGACGGCGACGTGAGCGCAACGTCGGCGGCATCCTCGCCATTCCGATTTTCAATAAGAAACGGCATTGTACTCGGTTTGGAAAACCCAGTAAGGTGGGCAACGATCACCGGCCACTATGCTTGCGACGCGCGAACATTTCTCGGCGAAGGTATTTCATTTCATATCATTCATTGATCCCTTAAATGCCCAAGTGGGGCTTTACATAAAGGGGGGGGGGGGGGGGCAGTCTCTGTACGATTCAGGTACACAGTACAAACAAGAAAAACGAACAAAGGATAAAACACAAGTGGGCTACGGGCCATAAAAGGTGGCAAGTGCTTCTCTAAATTTTGAGATATCCGATATCGTTACTATTGAGTCTGGTAATTCATTCCAATTATTAATAGAAAGCTGCAGAGAAGAAAATTTAAATATATTTGTCCTAGGAATGGATAAAAGAAGCTTGCAGGAGTTATCTAAGCGACGGTAGGTGTGAGGTGCAGGTGTGCAGTATAAAAATCTCTGCAAAGGGAGATGATGGCAACATCTATGTAGAATGGTTAAAGCGGATATCGTCCTACGTGTTTTTAGAGAGGGGAGGCCAAGTTGAGTTTTAAGATCACTGACACTATCCGTGAAATTATAATTTCTATGAATAAACCGTACCGCTCTCGGACTGTCTCTAACATCTCTTCTAGAAATAACTGATGGGGGTTCCAAACCGATCATGGCGTACTCCAGCTGGGGACGAACAAGTGAGGCTAAAAAGTTTAGTTTCCTTAGAGGCAAGAAAAAGGTTGCGTTGCAGAAAGCTGAGCGTCTGGTCAGCTTTGTTGACAATGATAGTTACATGACATTCCCAGAAAGACGGCTTGTTAAGTAAACCCCGAGGTACTTATAAGTTGGTACATTTTGTAGTGTGAGCTACACCGGCCGAGGTTGAGCAGTTTCGCGTGGCTCGCATAACGAGCCGTGCTCCGTGCTGCGCATGCGCGAGGAGCAGTGACGTCACACGGCGCACAGCTGGCGCGCCGGAGCCGCCGCCGCGCCCGCCTCGCCGGTCTGCGCATTCACAGGAGTGACGTCATACCCGCGGCAGACGCACTGGCGCCGCCGCGTGCCCAGCTGTGCGCCTCCGTTGCGCAGTAGCCAAGTCTGACGCTGCGCCGGAGCCGCTTGATAGCGCCTCTCATTTTGTGCGCATAAACTCACGCTACGTATATCCTGGCATAGCCGAGCTAAGCCACCGCAATTTTTGGATCTTATTACCGGAAAGGTACTATTGAATGTCTACTGTATTACGTTTCGTAGTAAACGTCGTTTGTTTAGTTTTATTTACGTTTATTTGCATCTGCCACTTTCACACCAAGATTCGATAGCGTGTAAATCATGTTGGAGTTGCGCACACTCAGAGGGATCGGTTATTTTAGAATACACAATAGAGTCGTCAGCATCTAATTGAAAATTAGGGAAGGCAGATCATTAACGTAGATAAGAAATAACAAGGGAGCCAGCACGGTTCCCAGAGGTACTCCAGATTTAACTACTGTAGAAGACGAGCAACTGTTGTTAAGGGCGACGTATACTGTATTCGGTTTGAAAGGAAATTAGCTATCCAGTTGATCAGAGTTTCTTCCATTTTAAGCGAACTTAATTTAAATATTATATTCTGACGAAGAACTTTGTCAAACGCTTTTTAAAAGTCCATAAAAATAGCATACGTTTCAGTACGAAGATGAAGGTTTTTATGAATGTCTGTTATAAATTCAAAAAGCAGGGTATCACAAGACAGAGACCGCCGGAAACCGTGCTGGTCACAAAAAATAGGCCATTGTCAACCACGTAGTTCATAATTTTTGAGTAAACAATATGCTCCATCAACTTACTTGCAACACAGGTGAGGGAAATGGGCCTAGAATTGGTGGGGCAGTCTTTGTCACCGCTCTTATATATTGGACTAACATGTTTCCAGTCAGGGGGTACGTCACTGGAGTCGATGGACTGTTGGGATAGATCACATAAAAGAATACTGGAAACAGGTTAGGTTAATTCGAACAATTTAGTCGATATATCGTCCGGGGCAGAATTATAGGGAAGGCTATCAATCAGTTTCTCGATGCCAAACGGTGTAATAGAAATAGGGTCCATACTGGTTGCGATTGTATCTTGGGGCGTGTGGTTGGGTAAGGAAAAGGACTAGCGCGCCAAAATAAGAGTGAAGTGTCTCACAGCTTTCTCTTTCCGAGAGCTCATTTCCACCCGAGTCAACGATGCGGGGGGATGGTCCGATTTGCTTGGGTTTTATGCTTGACCAGAATTTCTTGGGCTTTGTTTTCAGTAAATGGAAAAGATCTATGTTAAAGAACTTATGCTTTCTTCATTTCATATTTACATGTCGCATTCTCGGTATTTAGACCACGCTGATGAGGTTTCAATGAGCTTTGCGCGACTACAGAGCCTTTGCTTTTTACTGAGAAACCGTTTGAGACGAAGAGAAAGCCAGGGTCGCTCGGTACATGACCCGATTGGAACTCTCGGAACAAATGTGTGCGAGGCTTCTGTTAGTGAATTCCTGATTAGGATCCGATTTTCATCGACAGTTTTACTTTGAAAGCCCTCTAGAAAGGTATGCATGAAACGTAATAAATGAAGAAGAGCATTTTGGTCGGCTCGAGGATAACTAAACCCAGTGGTTCGCGAAGGTCAGTACACGAGAGCTCTCTTGCCGAGGCGACGCAAGCGGACAGGACCGCCGGTCAACCGCTCGCATCGCATTCTCGCGTTTTAAACAAATCTCAACTGATACTCTGAACCGAAAAACTTGTATTTCCGCAAGTTACAGCATTTCGTGCGTGAAATAAAAATGGTGACTTGATCTTCGTAACGCTGCAGGCGCGAAATGCTTGGGCTTTTAGGTCGCGGCGGAGAAATGCTCTTCGAGAACTCTCTCGCGTAGCCTGCGCTCACTCAAGCGCTAAATTTAACGCTAGCGTGCGCTGAAACTAAGTACGTCATTCTAAAATTCCCTATTTTCGTTGCTAAATTTAGCGGAAAATTTAGCGAAAATTTTCCCGCTAAATTCAGCGGGGAATCTGAATTGCTGGAGTGTTTGTGACCGCGCTTCCCCCTCCGCTAAGCCCTCCGCAAGGAACAAGTTGCAACTGCGCCTGCGCGCCGATGGCCTTGACTGTAGACAACGTTACTAAAAGACTCAGTTGGGAAACTGCCAAAGAGACTGCTCTCAAAAAGTAGCCCCGATCTGTCCTCGAGAACCGAGCTAATGGCGAACACAACGCCACCATTCCTCCCGCAGCGGCCACTCGAGGAACTGCACGGGACGTCTATTTTGGATTTAATAGACCCACAGCTAGTTTGAGTACGCCACCGCTGCCGACATGCATCGAGGGAGCTGTAGTCTTTCTGCACGCGCGACAACCCTGCTGGAGGTCTGCGCGAGCAGAGCACGAGGCGGCATGAGCTGTCTCGTGAACTGGCGTCTGCCTCCTACGAACTACAGTTGCGGCGGCGTCACGCATGCGTGGAACGCTTGGTGGGATCGGTCTATCGGCCATTGTGGCGCCGAAACAGATACAGCGGATGAGGGCACAGGGGTGCCACCCCCGTCTCCCCAGTGGACGCGCCTTGGCTTACTACCGAAGTTAAAATGCACCTAGGTCGGGACGCGCTACCTGAAAGCACCGCTGAGGCATGGCTGTATAAAAACAATATTAATGGTGCCGCAAAACCTTGCAAACTAAATATCTTAAAAACATCACGCGCCCACTATTATGTACTAAACTCCAATAAATTTCATAGAAAAAGAGTATTTTCCGTTTGTTTTTACGCAAAAACATGCTTTGTAAAAAGTCAACGTGACCACAGTACAGACAAATGATAAAGAGGGGCGCTGTTGTCGTATTTAGCTCGGTCTCGGTGGACGCCAGTGGCCCAGGTTTCGACGGCGAGTTTCCCAACTGAGTGTTTTACCAACGTTGGCTGTAGAGTTCCGGGTATCGTAAGGGGTTGCGGAGAGCGTTGCGGGACTGCCAAAACCATCTACGAAAGCTCCCTGGTGTTGAGGTCACGTGACGTCAATTTTAGCGGGGAAATTTCTCTCCCAAATTTAGCAGAAAAATTTCCCGCCAATTTTAGCTAAATTTTTTCCGACAAATTTAGCGGGAAAATTTTACCACGGTGACGTGACACGTGACGTCACGTGTGACGGAATTATGGGAATGCAACGCGCGGTTCCGGTAAGAAAAAAAGGCGCATGGTTGTGCCACTTAACTCCAGATGGCAGGCACAACAAACGGAAGTAAAAAGGAAATGGAACACTTTTATAACATGTCGCCGAGAGGCATCCAGTTTGATCAATGCGAAAATTCAGAGAAAGGGCGAGGAATGGATGAGTAATGTAAGCAAGAAAGATAGAAACGCAGCCAGGAAGTTTTGGGAGCACTTGAACTCACTCGGTGAAACGACGCAAGCTAGACAGAGGTTCATTCTCTCGCATCAGGGAGATCAACTCGAGCAGTGGTCTCAAACTCATTTGGGCGTGGGAGCCAGATAGCCGACAGTGGGAAGGCCGGGGGCCAAAGTTAGACTGTGTGTGTGTGTGTGGGGGGGGGGGGGGGGGGGGGGGGGAGATTTAAAAGAGAAGACACCTCGTGCTCTATGCTTTTTGTAAACTCAGTTTGGCAAGTTCCATTTTTACGTTTGATTTGTCTATAAGACTACTCTGGGCCCTGAAGTGATGTGATAACAATAATTAAAATGACACCGCCCCGCCAACGTGCTCGCATTTTTAATACAACAAAAGAGCAAGTGCACTGCCGTTCCCGTTGCTCCATTCACACAGGAATTAACGAAGCTCAAAGTGTCTCTAAAAACAATCAGTTATTTGACAGTTCTTGCTTTCCTGACGATTTCTATACAACACCCATACACGTCTTTTAACAGTGACATTGTTTTAAGCCGAGAATCTCGAGCTCATAGCTTTATTTTCGGCAGTTGCTCCTGCTGACCTACAGTTTGCGCATCCGAGACGCATCCTTCAACAAAGAGCTCGCCCTTGGAGCCGGAATTGTTGCCATTACAAAAAAACTGGGAAGTAAAAGATTAAGCAAAACGAAGTGCGAATGAGCAAAGATAAGTAAAACCTATATGTCAATACGTTAGAAGAACGGAGTGACTTTTTGAGCGAAAACAAATCGGCGAGATGAGATCACGATGACGCGTGCCATTTCTAGCGCTCGAGACATGGAACAGAACTCGTAGCCGGTTTCCTGCGGGCCGCGTGTTTGAGACCCCTGAACTAGAGGGAGATGATGCGATACGATAGAGGAGCAGTGATGGAGGAGAAGGTTCGGGAACGGGTACATGTGGAAGATAGGAAAACCGAAGCAAGTAGCAGTCCAGCTCGTGATAACGCGGGTTTTGGACAAAGAGATTGGGAAAAGGCGGAACGAAGAGTCCCTAGTGGCACGTCGACAGGCACAGATGGTATCCCAATCAAACTGGTGAAGAATTTGGGTCTTAAACCTAAGGCAGAACTAAGCGAGGTAGTGAGCACTATGATGACAAAAGGAAATATTCCAGAGGAATGCAGGCTTAGTAGGATGAGTATGATATATAAGGGGAAGGGATATAAGAACGATATTAGGAATTATCGTCCCATAACCGTGACACCAGTTATTTACAGGTTGGTAATGCATATTATAAAGAACAGACTGGATGAATGGGTAGATTGCGAGGGCATACTGGACGAGTTACAGAACGGGTTTCGGAAACAAAGAAGGTTGGAGGACAATATATTTTCTCCAACACAGTGTATAGAAATAGCGCAAAGAAAACCGACAGCTCTGGCTGGCATTTCTGGATATCAAGGGTGCCTACAATCTATGACAATCTGAACCAAAGGAACCTGTGGGACAGGTTCCCAACTTTCTAACAGCAATATTAAGGATCATTTACAAAGATAATAAGGTGATTATAACATCGGAAGGAAAGACAACGAGGAAAATAGAGATAAGACGAGGCCTATAGGTGCCCATTATCGCCTTTGCTGTTTATGTTGTATCTGAGAGGATTGGAGGATAGACTAGAGAAGAGTGGGCTTGGATTCGACCTTCCTACAGTAAGTTAGGCCAAAAAATTCAGCAATCCTTACCGAGATTGATGTATGCGGATGATATCGTACTAATGGCTAACAACAGGACAGAGTTGCAGGAATTAATGATTGTGAGGGTAAAAGCGCTAAAAACAACAGACAAGTAAAAGAAACGTACAACACAGAGCGCTACTTGCAACTGAAATATATATATACACCGTGAAATATATATACACAAATATATATACACCGTGAAATCGCGACACGTACTTCAGAAATATGCGACATCACCCAATCAGTGTTCGTCTGTTCACTATCTACTTTAAGAAAGATTTCAAAAACGCAACCTCAGCGCGTTCCTTCAACGCACTCAGATATGAAAAAAAGCTTCGGATATCTCCCTTGTCATTGCGTTTCGGTTTCGAGCCAACATAATGGTGTTGTCAAACTTCGGGACACACCCAGACCTGTCACAATGCACAGCCAGATTTCCCGAGGGTGACGATCGAACTGACAGTGCATGCTCCCTGAGCCTATCGTTTATCCAACGTCCCGAATGGCCTATGGTATACTTTGCCACATGATAAATGAATCTTGTACACCACGCCCTCGTCACACTCCACATACCTGTTCTTATGTTTCTTCTGACAGACACCGACGCGTGTCTCCCCTCGTCCCACTTTTCCACACAATCTGCCCAGTTTTTGAGGAGCTGAGAGTAATACGGGAACCCAATGTTTTTGCCCCACTTTCTTTATACTGTGGCTCACCTTATGAACATAAGGTATTACAACTGGTCTACACCTCGGCTTCTCCCCTACAACACCACATCCTCCCCGTAGTTTCTTTATCAGGCCCTCTGCCACCCCCACAAGAAGCGTAGGTGGAAAGCCTCCTTCCTCTAGCTTTAATATCTGCAAACTGAAGCTGTCTTTTATCTTATGTGGGCAAGACTTCGTCAAGACAGCTCTCAGGCATCTAGAGGCAATGCCCCTCTTAATTACTTTTGAGTGATTAGAATCAAATGGTAACACCCTCTTCTTAGCCCTAGGGCAATAAAACCAACAGACACGTGAATTCCCAAATAAAATTTTAAGATCCAAAAACTGTAAGCTATCATCCGCGGGACTTTCACTGGTGAAACTGAGTCCTGATGCACTGTCCCTAAACACCCCTAACATATTAGAAATTAAGCCTTTCCTTTCAGAACCCTTCTTCGAACGAAAAAACACCAGGTAATCGTCTACATATCTAAAAACACGAATAACTTCTTTATCTAACCGGCTTTCAATATCTCTGTCACACTTCGCTAAAAACAGGTCGCTCAGCACGGGCGCCACGCTCGTCCCAATGCGCATACCCTGCTTCTGTATGAGCTTTACTCCTTCATGAACAACATAGGTGGAGCTCAGATAGAAGCGTAACAATTCTAAAAACCCCTCCTCATACACGCCACACTCATTTTGAAACTTAAAACACCAAACGCTTCAATAGCTTCTCTAACCGCCTCAAAAAGTGCCTCGTGTGGGATAGAATAAAAAAGGCCTTCGACGTCGAAAGAAACCGCGTCACAAGTACCGGGATTTGAATCTTTAAGGAATTCCACCACACTCTCGGAATTACAGACCCTAAAAGGATCACGTAAATGAAGCTGCGACAGGTGTCGTTGAAGGTAGGACGACACCTCTGTGGTAAGGAGTAGTGAAAAATCAGCAGTCATGATTTTAACGATGATGAAGTTGAGAGGCTGAAGATTGTGGGGAATAAAAGGAGGGAGGATTACGCACCTTTACGTCCGGGGACCTGTCCGGTGCTCAAAGGGGAAATCCACTGTCCGTCCCACCGCGCGGCCGACGGCTACCAGCGAGGGCGGTCGCCGCGCCGGGTTCGGCCAACGCCATGCCAACAACGAGGATCCCGGTATCCAGCAGCGTTTATTGAGCACCAGGGGTCCCCAACAAGACACTGCGGTCAAGTGAGCCGTGAACAGAGTGTGCCCGCAGCGCCCGCCGACCTGAGAGCCAAAGGGGTAATGGCGAGCGGAGTCATCGCCGGTCGGGCGAGCTCACGCCGCTACCCGTCGTCGCAGGAGTTCGGGGCCAGGGCTCTGGGCAGACGGACGTCCACAGGGGACGCCGACTGTCAGAGCCAGGGGAGCGTTGAGTCATCGCCGGTCGGACGAGCTCACGCCGCGACTCGACCCGTCGCCCGGAGTCCAATCCAGGACTCCCCGACCACACGGCCGTCTACTCGGAGGGCAGGCCCGACTCTCCTCTGCGCAATCTCCCTGGTCCGCCCGAAATCGGGGAGACGCGCGGAGGAGTGCGAGAGAGTACGTCAGCATGGTGACGTATTCTCTCCGCACGATACGGAGCGACCGGGCTCGAAGGCTTCGCCCGGAACGTCCGCGGCTCACGCCTTCTCGGGGGAGGGAAACCGGTGGCTCCCACAAGATACAGAATATTACAATTGAGAGAGCTAGTAAATACAAGTATCTAGGAGTATGGATATGTGATAGTGCAGACTATCTCAGTGGGCATGAAAAGTATATAATAGGCAAGGGCAACAGAAATGCAGCTGTAATGAAAAATAGAGCACTTTGGAATTACATCAGGTATGGAATGGTGAAAGAGATTTGCAAAGGGGTCATGGTGCCTGGTTTGACGGTTGGAAACGCAGTGCTATGCATGAAATCCGAAGTGCATGCGAGACTAGAAATAAAACAGCGCGGAGTAGGTAGACTGGCTTTGGGGGCACATTGCAAAACGCCAAACCAGGGAGTACAAGGAGACATGGGATGGACGTCATTTCAGAGCAGGGAAGCGGTGAGCAAGATATAATTGGAGGATCGGTTGAGGCAAATGGACGGGGACCAATGGGCACGGCAGTTTACAGCTATTTATACATGAGGAGTATAGACACAGAGTGGAGACAGCGCACTAGGAAGTTAAGAGGAAAGCTTTTAGAGATACGGAAGAGCAAGTTCAGGCCACAGAAAGAGATCGGTGGCTAGAAGGAATGCAGACAAAGACGGCTCTGGAAAGCTATGCGGAGGGCAAGTTCGTCTGCTTCTTGCGCAGGGGGGTAGCGGTGACGTCAGAACGCCGAGCTCTGATTGGCTGATCGCGCGCCCCTATCTGAGCGTCGTCTGCTCCTTTGCAACGTCGTCTGCTCGCAACGTCGTCTGCGTCTGTCTTACCTTTCCTGCGACTTTCGGAAGTACAGAGGCCAGATTCACGAAACGATCTTACGCCAAAAATGTGCGTAAGACAAAACTTAAGAACACATTCGTATTCACGAAACGAAATTTTCGTAAGTTTTGCGCAGGTTACGGCGAAACCCTACGACAGCTCCGAAGCTGTCTTACGCACTTTTTACGATCAAATCAGCATGGCCGACAGCGTCGCGGTCGCGACGACCCAACGACGAAGTTTTTCTACGTGAGCTTCTGACGCGTCTTGACTTCAAGCAGCAAGAAAAAAGTAAAAATTACTTGAAACAGAGCACGACGAACAAGAACGCTGGATCCACAAACACCGGGGAAAAGCTCCAACGGCCACGATTCCACCGAACGCGACCAAACGAGCTGGGCAGTTAGGCCTAGCAGGCACTCCGCGACTCTGCGACCGTCTGCCCACGACCGGCTGACGTGCTGAATGGAATATGCCCGCGCGACCCTAGTGAACCCTTCCCGTGTTATACTTTGATCGCTGACCTCAATTTTAGATTAAGAGGTCAATCTCTTCCTCTTGTCATCTCCTTGTTTTCCGAGGCAACGGTGACTCTCGCCGGTGAAAAAGCGGTGAATCTCCGACAGACGCAGGAAAGGTAAAGCAGCCATCGCTTTGACTAGCAGACGTAAAGCAGACGACGTTAACTGCGCCAACCCGCCGGCGCCGTTAAAGAGTGAGGGGTCTCGCCGCACACGAATGGAGGGAAAAAGTATTTGGGAGGGAACTTACGGACACTAACACGCTCACTTTCGGGTCTAAGCAAACAAACCTCGGCGCCTCGGGACACCTCGCCAGTGAGTCCTTTGACTTCCCTCCTTGATGCGCGTCTGCTAGTTGTTAGACAAAAACAACGTACCGCTCGAGTTATTTCGTCTAGTCGAGTACGCTTCGAAAGTCGCAGGAAAGGTAAGACAGACGCAGGCGACGTTGCGAGCAGACGACATTGCAAAGGAGCAGACGACGCTCAGATAGGGGGTCGCGATCAGCCAATCAGGGCTCGGCGTTCTGACGTCACCGCTACTTCCTTTCTCATGCGCAGAAGACGAAAATGAGCCCACTTGCGAGGCGTTATGATTAAACAGAAAAATTTATTGACGAAGAAAGCATTTATGACAATTCTAGTTGAAGCTCATTGTTGTTTGAGGCGAGGACGGGTGTTCTGCGAGCCAGAACATACAGAGCTAAGTACCAGGAAATGGATACAGTATGCACTGCTTGTGGAGAGGAGGGCGAGACGGCTGAGCTCTTCATACTCTACTGTAAAGGGCTTCACTTGCCTACCGAAGACAATATATATTTAATAAAGTCATTGGGTTTTACAGACAGCGAAGAGTGGATTTCAAGACAGTAGAGATTACCAAGCAAAGATTAAGTGAATGGTGGCAGAAATCGAGAGAAAACTAGGTATTTTCAACTGATGGCAAGGGGGTTTAATAGCCTCACTTTCTTTTTAGTGCGGAGTGAATATAGTTTTCACATTTAAATATTCTAAGCTAAAATGATAAAACAAAATGGCTAGGTGGCCTAAGCTACCGCCCGATCCAAATGGCTCAGTCGGATTCATCCATCCATCCGAAACTGAAAATGACGAAAATGAGTAACCCAGGTGGCGCTAGTCACCGCCCAACTTCTCGTCTAGACACCCCTAAACATTAGTGATGGACCGAATCTGCCTAAAGTTCGGCAAATGCCGAACTGTCGAGGAAAAGTTCGGCGAAAACTCGGCAAACGGCTGCGCACGCACGGGAACGCGACGGGGCCATGGATTGCAAATGGATGCCGTGCGGTCACCACCAGCGGTTACAGGCGCGGAGCTAGGCGTCATGGCGTGTTTGTCAGCCTTTGTGAGTGTGGCTCTGTTCAATATTTTCCGCCTCAAGAACAGAAAATCAATCAGTCCACTGCGCAAGTGACAAATGATGCGGTACATTCTGGATAACGTGATTTTCGTTTGATCTTTCCAGTGAGGCAACGAGGTAGTTGCAACATTGACTGACAAGTACGTGAAAGGAATACTTCAACGAAATTTGAAATATTCCCGTCGTGTTCAAAAATAGGTTGAATTTGATCCACAATATCCGTAAATGACAATCGCACGTTTGTATTTTGAGCCTGGTGGCTATATTTTTCGTTATAAGGCGCGAAACACATGTACGACGAAACCGTCCGAACCGACGTCCGACCGCGCAATACGACGGTCGGAGGCGAGGGTTTTCAACGCTCTCCGATGCTACGAACACCCTCTCCCCCCAAGGTCATTCCGGCAGTCCGCACGGCCCACTCTGGCAAGCGCTCGGAGAAGGCCCAGCGGAGTCCACGCGACATCCAACGCAAGGTCGTCTCAAGACGAGCAAAGCTACGGCGAGGCTGACGTCGAGAGGATGGCCTAGTCGTTCCAGCCACCGAAGCGGCTGCTTTTGTACGAATTTTGAGTGACGGGTTAATCTTCTATAATCTTGTAGGGGGACAATAGCGACTTCTGCGACACACAAAAGGCATTATCGGGAAGAGGGGAGTTCCTCCTGCCCCTCTTCTCTCGTCGTGGCCGGAGGCGACGTCATTACGGAGGAATACGCAGGTCCGTGGTTGGTTCGTGGACCTGGCTCTACATCCCATGGTTGTGACCACCTGGAGCTGAGTTGCTTGATTTGACATGCTTCTGAAGGTTTCCAGCTGGACGTAGAGGGAAAAAAGAAAGGAGGGGAGAAAAAAAAGCACACACACTCACACTGCTGGACTATCAACCATTTACTGAAAATCTTCTTTTCCATCGACACGCGTTAATTAAAACGTTTCGTTTTCAAGTGTAACTTCTTTTTCGGTGTGATCCCTGATGGACAGCGTTCATATGCTGCTGCTGCACACCCTGGACGCTCCCTGCAGATACAGCTTTTCTTTGGTAAATAGAGTAATGTAGGCGACGCTTACGCAGTCGTCCCCGTTCGACTCAATGGCCAGAGACTCTAGGATCTTCCTTTGCGAGCTGGTTTTTGTGTCTTCCAACGACGGTAACGTTTGAGAAATCAGGAGCCCATTGGCATGCTCGACAATGCGCCGGAAGGTGACCAGCTGACGTTAGTGCGCCCACGGAAGCTGCATGCTCCCTGATGTGGTCATTAACACAACGGCCAGTTTGATTTATGCCCAGTAGTGGCGTCTTAGTAGTGGCGTCCAGACGCCACTACTAAGAAAAATCTAAAAAAAAAAAGCGCCTTTTTTTTTATGGCATCTGGGAGCGTGCTCCTTTCGTCCGAGCGTCGACTCCGACCTTGACGGACGCTGGCTTGAACAACGCGCCAGTGATCTCTCCGCTTCAAAACATTCATAGAACTCTTATTTCAGCCGTTGAAGCGCGAAGCTAGGGCCAATGACGAAGCAGTGTCCAAGCAACACCCGTAGCTCAAGTGCCGAATTCTACATGAGGTGGCGCACCCACAAAGCGACTTTAAAGGGCAACTCCGCTCAATTCCGAAACATTTAGGCTTGCATGTGATTCCATTTCACAAAGCACTACTAAACAGCTCTACGTCTTCGGATTCGCGAACTGTGGAATATTATTTGTGTAATCCTAATTTAAACAGCAGCTGAAACCGAAACTTCGGTTGCGTCAGGCAACATTGGTCTCGTGTTGTCAGAGTCATGGCCACGTCACTTCGAACCACGTGGTCTTGTGACGTTCGCGGGGCGGGGGGGGGGGGGGGGGGGGGGGGGGGGGGCGAGGGACAGGACACGCGAAGCGGGCAGTTCGCTTCGCATGGCGTGGACGGTGGACGGTGATGGCCCGGGGGAGAGAGGGAAGGGGAAAGACGAAAAAGGAAAGGGTGGAGCGGAAAAAACAGACCGATAAGCGCGCAGGGCAGCGCAAACTAGCGCATCCGCGTTATGGTGATCACGTGGACGCCGTTCAGCCTACAACGGGAGGAGAAACTCATGACGTCATCGTTCAATTTCGCTATGAGAAGTAAAAACAAAACGTGAGAATGACGTAGCCATGCCTCTGACGTAGTGGCTCAACGTTGGCCGCTCTAACACCGCCGCATTGACTGCGCTGACGATTGCGCCTCACGTCGCACGCTAGAGTTGGCAGATCTCGGCGACTTGGCTGACTTGAAGGTTTGCTGGCCAGTTTATTAAATATATAGACGGAATTAGGTCGTAATATTTGACACGGGGTCTTTCTATGTGATACTGAAGAGGGCTACATAGTTTTCTAAATATCAAAAATGAAGCGGAGTTGCCCTTTAAAGGGACACTAACAGGGTATTTATGCTCGCCGAGGTTTTTAGTTGTACGTGACATATGAAAGCCCAACTACCCGGAACAAAATTTGCGGCTCGAAATTCGGTTTCTTTCCGCCCGAAAACCGCCGATCGAGAACTGGCCGGTTCGAGTCTCGCTCACTCTCTTTTCCGTGGTCACGGGCCGTTTTCTAAGGTTTAGACACAACCACCAAATTTAATCAAAGTCGTCGGTCATTCGAGGCACACACTCGACATTAAAAAGAAAAACAAATATGAAACCCATTTTTCGCGGCTTCTAAAAATCTGCAAATACGTTGATTGAAAAAAGAAGTTGCAAAGAGAACCGGAAGCATTGCGTGCGTTCACTGCGCCGCGTTTCGCGTATCGTGGGACTCGCGGGGACGGCGATGGCAGCGGACGACGGGCGTAGGACTTCAGAACTGTCGTTCGCTGTACCGGCGAATTCTGTCTGCCCTCGAAAGAGAAATTGGGGACCGATCAAAAGAACTGATATTCATCCCGACCACCAATCCGATTTGCACGAAGACGCCGCCGAGCCGTCGCTCCCTTCTCGTGGCTGAAGACATCGCTCGCGCAAACGTCACGCACGAAGTGCGTACTTCGAGCTGAATATGCACGGCTATATTTCTTTACTAGGTGGTCATTCCATCCCAGGCGTGACGCTCGACCATCGCCGATTCTTTCGAAAAAAAATCCCAGGGGTTTGCTATGTGTTGAATAGTCACTTGCCTAAATACTTTTGTCCACAAAATGTTTTGGCCGCACTAGCGCTGTTTGAAATTCCCGAAGAGGCGCGAAACTAGACACAAGTAAAAAAATTGCCAAAAGTACACATCTTTAGTCATGAACGCACAATTTTTTGTGTCCCATTCTACTGGCCTTATTGCTTCATATGAGGCAGATTTTAAATGACATAGTGTTTTTTTGTTTGTTTTTAATTGAAGACAAACTGGTAAAATTGTTCCGTATTCGAGATTTTTTTGGTTTAAATTGGGGAGTCTGTATACCCGTGCTAGGAGTGTTTTCGGCATGTATTGTAGGTATAGTTTTTGTATGAAATAGCTTCCTACCGTAGAAGGAAAAAAAAAAAGAGGTTTTTGTTATATTAAAGCGTAACGTTGCGCAGAACGGCATTTCGGTTTATATTAAACTGCGAATTTCGCAGTGAGCTGGTCCAAGTAAAAATATGCCCGACCACTCAAGCGGTAGAACGCCATATGAACCTGTGATTTATAAAATTTAAACGAAGTAATATTTTTTTTTTTTTTAAGGCGAGAAAGTATTTGTTTTTTGGAGTTGAGCTCGCGCGACACCGCTCGGAGAGGTTTCATGCGGCAGCCTCTCGGCACAGCACGGCGGCGATGTAGCTTATCTGAGCCCAGGCAGATGTTCTGACGCTCTAAACGCTATCAACTTATTGAAATGTCTCTTGTGGAGAAGAGACCTATCATTTACGGGATTAAGACAAGCATAACCAGAAGCTCTGATGCAGACAGGGCTATCTGGTGAGCGCTCAAAGAAACCTTTTGCACTCTTGTCTGTGGGCGCTGAAACAGCTGACTCTATCTGCTGAATGGGCTCTTTTCTCCATTGCAAAAGGACTTTCCTGAATCTTCATGCGTTTGCTCTCGGGCAGTGTGACAAGGCACACAGCTTTTCGCTCGCCGGCAGGGCTGCTGCTGTTTTAGCCGTTTTCGAACTGGACACAAGTACACAAGCTCTAGTTGCAGAAAAGTACATCTTGCAGCCTAAAATAGAGGGCGTGAGCTAAACAAGACGAATAGTTCCATTACAAGCACATAGATGGCCGTGCTGTGCTGAGAAGCTGCCGCGTGGAACCACTCCGCGCGGTGACGCGGAGCTCAACTTCAAAAAAAATATTTTTTCGCTCAAAAACAAATATTGCTTCGTTTAAATTTTATAGATCACAAGTTCATATGGCGTTCTACCGCTTGAGTGGTCGGGCATATTTTTACTTGGACCACCTCACTGCGAAATTCGCAGTTTAATATAAACCAAAATGCCGTTCTGCGCAACGTTACGCTTTAATATAACAAAAACCTTCTTTTTTTTTCCTTCTACCGTAGGAAGCTATTTCATACAAAAAGTAGACCTACAAAACATGCGGAAAACACTCCTAGCACGGGTATACAGACTCCCAAATTTAAACAAACAAATCTCGAATACGGAACAATTTCAGCATTTTGTCTTTAATTAAAAAAAAGAAAAAAAAGAAGCACTATATCATTTAGAATGGGCCTCATACGAAGTAATAATGCCAGTAGAGTTGGAGAGAAAAAATTGTGCGTTCCTAACTAAAGATGTGTACTTTTGGCAATTTTTTTCGGCTCTCCGGGAATTTCAAACGAGGCTAGCGCGGCCGAGCAATTTTTGTGGACGAAACTATCGAGGCAAGTGACTCTTCCACACATCAGGAACCCCTGGGATTTCTTTTCGAAAGAATCGGCGATGGTCGAGCGTCACGCCGTTTGGCACGGAGGCGTGAATGTGGCCAATGCGTGGTGCTGCCAGACTTGGACCCGAGGACAACCAGCAGCAAACTTTCCAGGCTACAGTTGAACGGCTGCATGACTACGGAAGAGATTCCCCAGGAGCTCAGTGGAAAGATGCCCGCCTCACACGCGCCGGTCCGGGTTTCATCCTCAGTGTAAGCGTAATCTTTTTTTTTTTTTTTTTTTTTGTAAACGTTTTACGATGTTTACATTTTTTTTTTTACAATTATTACTGAAAAAAAAAGTGTTGTGGACAATACGTCGCTGAACTAAATGGTTGGGATTTCCTTACGGGAACCTCGGAAAGCGTCCGCTTTCCGAGATTCCCGTAACTGTTCTACAGAAATTGCAGCCAGCCGTTAATCCCGATCCCGTAAAAAAAAAAAAAAAAAGCGCTGGTGTAGCCACGTGACTTCCGCCACTCACTCCTCTCCACTACTCCGACCTCAGTGCGCGCGGGTTTCAGCAGTTCCAGCCAATGATTCGGTTTCAGTGTCGGTTTCGAGCAGTTGCATTTTTCGGCTTCAATAAACATGTACGTGACTCTGTAGCAAAATATTAATTGGGTAGTATTCCGATGCCATAATAAATCGCATAAAAAATTAAAAAAAATAACATTTTTTTTTTTTTTTGGGGGGGGGGGGGGGGGGGTCAGTTTCCTGTACTATCGGGGAAAAATGAAATGCGAACAGAGGAGCGCATGGCTCGCGGTACATGCTGCGCCGCCTAGAAGTGAGCCTAGAAGCGAGGGTGCGTGGCCTACTCCGACGTGTTCACGCCCCTCCCTCTGCGCTCCCCAAGCTTCAGCAGTGCGCCTCTTGGTGCGCTGAAAGCTATCACCGCTATCTTTGCTGGCTCAGCGCGTGCGGTGCAAAGAAGCTCGCCGCACTCGCCGAGCAGGCAAAGATAGCGGTGACAGCTTTCAGCGCACTGAGAGGCGCACTGCCGAAGCTGGGGGAGCGCCAATCGAGGGGCGTGAACACATCGAAGTAGGCCACGCACCCTCGCTCCTAGGCTCACTTCCAGGCGGCGCAGCCTGTACCGCGAGCCACGCGCTCCTCTGTTCGCATTTCATTTTTCCCCGATAGTACATTTTCAAGGCCGATTTAGTCTGCCTTGCAAATAGTTTGTGTCAAAAAAAAAAAAAAAAAAAAAAATGTTGCTTTTTAATTAGCGTTATTTCTCGGTGCTCGACGCTCGCCCTCCCGCGGCGGAAACGGGAAGTGCTCTAGTGAGGGTCCCCCGATTCTCCTGCTCAGCCGACACGGCGGAACTGCTCGCGATCACGGCTCGCGAAATGTCATTTCCGAATGCGAACAACACTCTTCACTGTCCCAACGTAGTGCTGCAGTCGGGATTGTACCTTACAGGAGAGTTTTAGTATTGCGTATAAAAGTAAACGCAAGCGGTGTGCGTTCGCGTTAGAGTTGCCTGCCCCATGGTTGTGCGTGCGAGGCATCGACGTGCGGAAATCCAAGACCGCAATTTCGGGCTTGCGCACGCGCAATGTCGAACACGCAAAGCTAACGCAAACATACAGCGTTTGCGTTCGCTCGTATACGCAATACTAAAACTCACTACTGTTTCACCGGCTTGCAACGCCAACGAAACGTGCTGCAGTGAGCAGATGCGCAGGCAGGTAAGCGTTCCTTCGAACTGCAAAGGCTGAGATTATTGGCAAAACGACGGAGCGTAAGAATAAAAGTAACAAAATGTTATTAAAAAATTAATAATTAAAAAAATAATTTTTTAAACTTTTGGGCATTTTTTGGAAGAATATTGGCGGCGATTTTGGACGTTTTGCCGATTGTCAAAAGTCGCGACTTTCAGAGCAAAATATACTTTACCCACGATTAATGTAATTAAACGTGGATTTCTCAGATTAGCTAGAATGTTTTCATTGATTTTAGACCATTTTTATTTTATCACTCGGTAATTAAAATGCTGCAATTGGCACCAGTGACGATAATTAGCACATTTTTGATTGTCATATTTGTTCGCGCGTTTGAAATTAGATCATAAGCAACAAGTTATATTAGAGCTTGAAGAATTACGTATTAAAATATCTAAATTTTAATATTATTATTATTAATACAAATCGCGGCAATGTATGCCGCCAATTAACGCCAAGATCAGGAAAATACGACATTTAACCATAATAGTCTTTCCAGGAAAGTATAATTTTGTTTCCTTGTTAGCATAGAAAAAACTCTGACATCGTTATCAAGATAGACAAGCAGTCAAACAGTGGATGTAATATAAAGTGCTATGTGTCACGCGTTGCTTTAAAAACACACTTCAGCTGTCTGACCCGGATTCCGTCTTTGGGTTGTTGCAGTGAGAACAGCGTTTATTAATTTTTACGTTTTGTGGACATATTGTAAAAATTTGAATTATTCTCTTATTCTTGTGCAGGGAATAGTGTAAAACCAATTAATCATTTAAATACCCAGAAACCTATTAAAAAGTCCGCAGTTTATTATTGCCCATGACATTATCTGAGCGAGAAAAGGCAGCGAGAACGCAGATATCCGCACTGATTTTTTCAACTACAAACATCAGCCTGAATGGAACATGTATGTCACAAAATAAAGCTTCCGGAAACCACTTCTCTAACTCAACAATTACGATGTGAGACACATCCCGAGCTATGAAATAATTTGAAATTAACTACATTGAGAAATTAAATCCAAAATAGAGGTTAGTTTCGGTTTCGTTCCCGAATTAAAACGCGCATCCTTGCGTAAATGTACGCTAAACACCGTTCTTGTTTTCAGGGTAAAGAGGTGACTTTCGCTCATAACACCCTAGCGTCTTCGTATTACCAGAAATAATTAGTGTCGCTCAGTGCAACCAGCACACTAGACAGGCTCAACAGCGGGACGCATCTCCGACCCTCACTACAACCGCCATTTTGAAAAATGAGTGGCGCCACCTATAGTTAGTTGGAGTCGCGAATAAGTAACGTTGGTTGCGCATCTGACATTTCTAATAGCGAGTTCGTTTCACACGCACTGGCACCGTTCGAGTTCTCTCCCAGAATGCATCGCACCCTCAGAGTGTTGCACGGAAAACTGAACTCAAACGAACTCACCAAATGCACCGAGTGCAGAAGACTGATTCTGCCGCCATCTATGTTGTAGAAAAGGTACCGACTTTAAACCGAAACTAGCGCCTTTCTGATCGGAGTTATGCGTGCGAATGCGAGAATGCAGTCGCTACCAACGTTTATCTAGAAACGTTGGTTGCTGCAACCTGTAGTTTATAGTTGCGATGACTTCAAGCAGCTCGGCTGCCGTAGAGATAGTTACAGACGGCGTAAATTTCCGCAACCAGCTGTCTACAAAGCAGCTGGTTGCGATCTTTCAATTCTTATACATGGCTTGCACATGACGCCATTTCCGATGCCCTCCAGAGAAAAGGGGAAGAAGGAGCTCCCCTCTTATCACGAGCCTCCTTTGTGGCTCCCGGATTTGCACAGGCGTTGCTATTCTCCTCCCAGAAGATTATAGAAGATTAACCTGTCACTCAAAATTCTCACAAAAGCAGCTTCCCTCTCCTCCTTTTACTTGGTGTTCAAAAGTATGCGATGTGACGTCAGTGCAAGGAGCCTATAACCGTTTACACTGAAGAAAACTGATGATGCTGTCCGAGCACAAGCATGATCCGTTTGAACATGGTATTATGCGTGAACCGCTGAAAGGGTGCGGCTTAAAACTAGCCTGTTGGAATATCCAGCAAGACGCTCACAATTCAAGCTCGCGTTTGATTTCGTGGCCCGCGGGACGCGATTTCTATCAGAAAATCTACTTTTTTTCCGTTCGGTTCCGCGACACATCGTAGCAGACGGACCCTCGTCGTCTGCTCCCGCTCCTCGCCGGCACCGCCGAAGCGAGGCATGACGGGATTGCATTTTGGCGCACTCCCGATTTATCGGTGCAGCGAGTGCCGCACGCGTGGGGTGTCAGCGCTGAAACGAACTCGGAGAGTGCAACCACTCGTGGAGTGCCAGCCGAAACGAACCCGTTCTAACTCTCGCATCTTGCTAAACGTCCGGCGTGTCCAAACATCAGAAATCGGCATTTCAAAAGTTAAAAACGAGACGTTGAGAATATGGGACGCACACTTTCATGCAAAGCTGGATTCAAGTGACTCAAATCGAAAAACATGCATGTTTACAATAATATTGTCCTGGTGAAAGATGAGCCGTTTCATTCATTTTCGCGCCCGAAACGGTGAATAGTAATTGGGGGTTGTGTGGATATTTATGCAGCGTGTAGTCGGTCAACCATTTGAAAGTCGCGACGAGCAAGGAGGTTATAATGCGACGAGTCACTCGCTGTAGATGAGCAACGAAACGGTGACTCGCACGTTAATACACTTGCTGCAGGCTTGCAAGGAGTTAAAACCGAAACTCACGTATCCTGACTGCGTCCGCTACGTCAACTTCGTTGTCACGTCACTTCTGCGAAAAGTCACTGTAAAATTGCCAAACACACAGAAATAAAACCCGTGTCGTAGAATATCACCAATATACATTTAAAAAGAAACCGAAACCCTTTTGTTTTTGCCCGAAAAAACAAGAAACAACGAAACATCAACTTTTAAGTCTGGCTACAATGTATTTTTGCCGAATCTTTTGAAAAGTTCGCCAGAATTTCGATTCGGCAGACTGCAGTACGCGCAACAAGCCAACAAGCGCACCACGCTCAAGGACGCTGCAAATGGCAATGACCAGAGGCCGTTTTCGTAAGGCTCACGGATAGTGTAACGGGCGGCGCGGCCGTTGATTCGCTCCCAGTGACCTTGCTGGCAGCAGCCAGTGTGTCCGAACACAGTCAACACAGTGTTCACAATGCACCCACACGCCTCACAGGGAAAAGGTGCCTTGTGGCCGGCGGGCGACGAGGCGCCGTTGGCGCATTCCGTCCAAGGTCTCTGGCGGCGAAGCAGCGAGCGGCCGCTTTTCTTTCTTTTTGCGGCAGCAGCTGGACTTCAGCTGAGGGCGTGGAAACCACGTGGCCACGCGAGCGCGGCTGTGCCTCATAAACAGAGGCGGCCATTGGTCGGCCGAGCTTCGGCGCCAAGAATCCCGCTCGGCTACGTTCGGTACAACTCGATTCCTCTCGTCGCGTATTCGGCGGGGCTCGGAGCCAGTCAGCAGGCGCGTGACGTCGTCGGGACGTCAGATTGTTGGCGGGTGCCCGCTGGAAGGGCTTCGTTGTAGCGTTCCAAACGGTCACGGTCGTAGCGTCGGGCGCGGGGGCCTTCGCTGGAAATTCGTGGTCTACGTCCCGGGATGAGCATGAGCATCCGCACTCTCCTCGAGGCCGCCGAGTACCTGGAGCGGCGGGAGCGCGGTGAGTGGCCGATCGGGCGACTGACAGCGTCCAACATGGACGCCGTCCCTGGCACAGCTGATTTTGACACGGCGCAAACAAGGCCGCCAGGGCGGGCGGCCGAGCTCGCGTGCCCGACGGGGCCCCGCCTGACGCGTCCCTCCCCGCAGAGGCCGAGCACGGCTACGCGTCCACCATGCCCGTCCCGGCCGACCTTTCCCGGAGGAGACCCAAGACAAAGAAGGCGCAGGGGAGCAGGTCAGTGCCGCTCGCGTCGTCCGCCCGGAGAGGGCCGACGCCTTCTTCGGCGGAGGCCTTTAGGCCTAGGCGCGCCGTCGGCCCACCGAGTGCTGACGGCGCTCGACGCTCCGGGGGACGGGCGGCGGCCAGCTGATCGCCTTTTCCCCCTTCCAGGAGCACGCACAACGAGCTGGAGAAGAACAGGTGAGCCGCCCTCGTCTGGCCACGCTGGGGCTCGGTCGACCACTCCGTGTGACGTCACAGATGGGGGCCGTCGGCTGCCGTCGGGCGCCCTAGGTGTTTTGTCGGCGAAGAGCCATTAGGACATGCTCCTATTGAGACTTAAATCTGTACTACAATACTTGGAACGTGCCGGTAAGGATTATGGGAAGTAGATAATACAAAGGGACAGACAATTTCCAAACTGCCAGCAGTCTTATTTATTTATTAGTGATGGGGCCGAACTTTTGTCAATTTAAAATTCGGCGCTGAATCTTACGATTCGGCAAAGCCGAGGTTTTGCCAAACATTTATAAAGTTTCGGCAAAATTACATTGTATGCAGACGTCAAAGTTTATTTTTCCTTTTTTTAGGCGAAAAAAGATTTTAGGTTTTATTTTTTAATGCACATTGACGCAGTTATTACTAAATAAGGGGATATACTACGAGACAGTTGTATCGTTTTCATTTTTGTATTTACTGGCAATTTTACCGTGACTTTTCGCACAAGTAGTGTGACAATGAGGTTGAGGTAGCAGATGCATTCACGATGCACAAGTTTCGGTTTCGAGGCCTTGTTGGAGCAAGTCTGCGAGCGTGAACGTTTAAAAATAAAGGTGGCCAGTCACTGTTTTGTGCGCGAAAATGAATGCAACCCATTATTTATATTGTACTACGACTTGTCAAAGAAATGGGTCTGATTTTAAATCTCAAAATTCAAGTGGTGCAATTCTTGCTCAGAGAGACGGGTCTTTTATAAAAAAAAAAAATAATTCTTACAAAATAATTCTTACTTCAAAGTTATAGGTGGGGCAGAATACAATAGTCGTGGCAACGCTCGAGTAGGTTTAGGTAACGGAGGCATTGTAAAACAAATGACAAGAATAATCGTGTACGATTCACTGTCTCGAATTGCGTCCAGTGTAGCTAGCCACTGAGCCAATTTTCTTTTGCCACCGAGCAGTCGGGCCGAGCCGAGCCAAGCCACTCTTGTAATGTCGTAATGGCCGCAAGTGCATAGTTGCGGAAGTGATCAACCGTGAAACCGAGTGGCACACACTCTCGACGAAGAATTGCTCGGCCCCGGACATTCTTCGCCCGTCGGATACATCAATGTCGACAAACACGCCGCTGCCTGTGGTCCGCTTTTCGGACAGTGAAATCGTGAAAGTGGTTAGGCCTATGAACGGTTGCATTGCCTCCGTGCTGGGCGAGCTTCGTAGGGCGCTTTTCCTTCGGTGAAAGGAACTTGGAAAGCGCCCTAAAAAGATTCGCAATTTCAAGAGCACGGTTATTGTGGCCCCGACCAGCCGTGGGTGCGCCTCCGTTGGTGGAGACGTGCCACGGTACCTTGCCGCGTCGTCCTTGGGGAAAAATGTGCGTTCATTGCGCGAGTCAACAGGGTAGTTGGTAGACCGATACAATGTGGGCAGTGTGTATGGAGGAAACAAATGAGCGTGTGATTCTAATATGCGAGGAGCTTAGTCCTGCCCTTCCCTGAGGGGCGACAGAGGCACCGGTGGCCCTCTCTGGAGAAGATGGAAGGCTGGATTATAAAAGGGTAGTGGAAACAAAGAGGAGATGGAGGGCTGCTGGAAATTATCTCGGGGAAATATGAACCGAGTCCTAGCACAGCTCCGGGCCAGGCGGGACAGAAAAAAGACCCCCTCCCGCGTGGCTCTGGCCCAAAGTCTCAACCCTGTCCTTCAGTGGGTCGGCTCTTGGGTGACGCCCACAAGGTTCAACCAGAGGAAACTTGGCGGCTCCCTCACCGGGGAAAGGAGGCGGGAGGGGGGGATGTTCTAGTTTCTTCCCCTAAAGGTCTGCCTGGCGATCATCTTCATGACCTGGTGATAGTTAGGAAAACACATTGGCTTGAAAGGGGAAATCTGGTTCTTGTTATTGTTTTTACGCTAGGTGGTGCGTCACCTAACATTACAAAGTGTACAGCTGTTATCATCCATCCATCCAAGCCAGTGGTGTACCAACTTGTTTTTAAGTGGGGGGACAAACCAGACTCCCCCCTCCCCAGGGCCGGGGGGCGGTGCCCTTGGCATTCCTCGGGCGCCGCCGGCCAGTGTTTGCCCTGCCCAGTGGCGGCTGTTTCGGGGGGGAAAAACACGTGCCTTGCCCCCTCATTCTGAGAACCGAGGGGGCAAGGGGGCCGCTTTCCCCTCCAGTTCTCAGTGGGGGGGCAAGCACCCCCCGTTGCCCCCCCCCCCCCCCCCCCCCCCGGTGTGTACGCCTATGATCCAAGCTGCAGTTTTAACAAAATGTAGTCTTTTTTTCTTAAGAGTTGGGGAGCTGTCGAAAATAGATTTCTGCTTGAAGTGGCACTTGCCACACGGTCCCGCCGACATTGGGGATTTCTACGAAGGCAGCGTCGGCTAGAGCGCCGTAACTCACCCGACTTGTGGGGCACACTTTGTACATCTAAGATCTATTAAATTCCTAGAACGACCAGCCACAAATGTTTCCTATTTTTGTTCCAATTCTGCAAAAATTAAAGTTCAACGTTTAAATTTGGAAAACTCTTTTCGGACATTATTGTAACCGTTTTTCCTCGCCAAAGAGCAGCTTATAGGCTACATTCTGATGCATCGTAATAAGCAATATGCTCAATCGTCTTTATCGGTGGCTCCGAGGCAAGAGCGCCGGCCTACGGATCCCCAGGTGGCGGGTTCGAATCCCGGCCGAGGTGCCCGTAATCTGACGGAGGCTTATTGCGGAACCGAGCTTTCGGTTCCACGTCAAAAGATCCCCAGGTGGTCCAAATTAATCCTCAGTCCTCCGCTGGGGCGTGCCAGATGCTCGTCGTTGGTTTGGCACGTAAAACCCCCAAATTTGGCATTCATCTTTAAAATAAAGAAAAAAAAAAAAACGCATTTCGTCATTTTTTTTTTAAATTACCGCTTTTCCTCGTGGTACGGAAAAAGGGGGTGCGCAACAATACTGGGTTCCAATGTTTCTCACTTTGCGTGAGTGTGCGGGGATTAGTGTGGCTCGGGTATATTTGTGTGCAACACCACCGACCCGGAAGCTTCTTCGCCATGGCATAATTTTGAGGATTAAAGCAAACTTCGGGCTTTCCCTTCCCCGAGCTAGACTGTCGCAGGGACTACCCCTTACGGTCCATTCGCACGACCGCGGTTAGTCCGTCTCCTGAGCGCATCTGCACGAACGTGGCGGTTACGTGGCGGCGAGGCCTCGGAGCGCGGGGCTTGGGCGCGAGTGGCCCGGGCGGCCCGAGGGCAACCGACGTTCAGAAAAAAAGCCCCCGGTTTATTTTGAATGCAATGACCGCTCGAAGGAGTGCCCCAGTTAAGACAGAATGCTACGTAGGTGCTTTCTACGTCTCCCCTTTTGCCCGTTACTGCATTGGGAATAGTCCCGTTCTAACCGTGTGTGGAGCTTGGCACGTGGTTTCGCATTGCGGTGGGTGACTGTGACGAACATAAGCGAATCGTCGCTATTCACCTTGAGTTCGAACCGTATCGCCACCGTGCAGCCAAAATTGGTAACGTGCGAAAGCGGGGACACTGCCGCGCGTTGTCTACTACGGGCGCACAATCAGAAGCATGAATTGGGACGATGCAAGCCCATTTCCGGCCGAGTTGGACCTTCCTTATTAAATGTACGATGTTTTTGTTGTTTCTTCTTATCAAAGGTTGTGCTGTATCGTTTAACACGCGTGGAAATTCGGCAAAGTGGTAAATATTAAGTTGGATGCTCCCGTAATCTTAGTGATGTGGCTCGTAGAACCGCTGGTCCTACGAGTTATTATTTAAATGGTATAATCACCCTCGATGACAATCACAAGCGTGCTGAAATGGCTTGCCGTGCAAGTCTGTCCTAAAAGAAATAAACGCGTCAAATATTAAAACGGGCATTTTTTACTTTTTTCTGACTTTCTCCGGCACAATATTTCGATTAAACGGCAAAAAAAAATCTCTGTCAAAGCATCGCGCGAATAATCTGAAGTTGAATCGATAAACTGCCCAGTCCCGATATGTGTTAGGTGAGTGATCGGAAAGTCTCGTGAAGGTCGCTAGCCCTCATCGGTAAAAAAGTGCCTTTGCGGGCGATGCTGTCTGGGTCGTGGTGCGGGTCTTTTGTTGGGCTTGCAGAGTCTACTGTGTTTGAATAGAAGATGATTTAGCCAGAAATTTAGAACATTTTGACATCCACAGACCTCCCCGGGAAAATTAAATCGGGTGAACCCACGCTACCGAGAAGAGAATCTAATAAGACGCACGCTGCTGCCTTTACATTCGTTTATTCCACTAGCGGCATAGATTAGGACAGTCTGTTTCACTTGTTTCAGTTGTCCCGCACACTAACAGTTTGTGGATCGTAACTAGAAGAGGCGCTCTGTCCTCATCGCTACATAGCAGAATTGTACAGACTCCAAAAAACTTACCCACACCATGGCACAGTAAAGGGAAACATTGGCCACAGTGGAACTTTGTTACTCATAAAAGCTAGCAATAGCCCACACCCTGGCACAGTAAAGGGAAACATTGGCCACAGTGGAACTTTGTTACTCATAAAAGCTAGCAATAGCCCACACCCTGGTACAGTAAAGGGAAACATTGGCTACAGTGGAACTTTGGTACTCGTAAAGGGTAGCAATAGCACGGTAATTTACAGTACAGCACTAACTTCTCTCAATGCGAAATATTTATATTACTGCAAAAGCTAAAAGTTACACAAAAAAGTGAAATGCAAAGAACTAGTGGCGTCGCTAGGGTCAGCGGCACCCACAACGACACCCCCGTCCCCCTCCCCCCCGCTCGTCGCCTGCCCTCCCGCCCGTTGCCCGCTGCAACATCCCCCCTCCCCCCCTCTCGTGGCGCGCTGCGACACCCCCTGGAGCTGCTGCGACACCCCCCTGCACCCCCCTTGTGTGACGCCACTGCATAGAACCTACGACTTTTTTGACCCAGGGTACGGGTATATTTTACAAATATCCGGGTTGGAATTCCTTGTTTTGTTTAATTTCCACGCTGGTAGACCGAGACATCTCTTTGAAAAGGAAAAATCTTCAACATAAGTAGGGCAGTTCAGCCAAAGAGCATCCGTCGTGGTGATCCACGCTTCCCAACGTCTGCCTAGAGCAGATGATGCATCCAGGCGAGCGGTTATTTAAATTTAGGCCGTACGCTGGTAACACAATTCAATCTTCACCGAAGGACCGAACGGTACGGCACCATTTTCCACTAAAATTATTTTCCCACCGATACTGGGTGGCAAACGCGAGAATTTGCGCTGTCCTGCGCGCGAACGAGGAGAGCCTATGGGGCGGCCATGCTGCTATCCCCGCTTTGATGATGATGATAGCGCGACAATAGCGCCACTCGTAGGTCGATCTCGAGGCCAATACTGCATCTCACCATCCATAACTTGACAAAAGGCAAAAGCCCTGGAACTCGAATTTTCTTTAAACGAGCGTCTTTCAGCCTACGCTCTCGGCCCCCGCTCGTGTCGCTGAGCCAGCAATGGAACTGGACGGTTGCGGGGGGACGTGGCAAGTGTCTCCAGGAAGGAAGCTCATTTAGGAACCCGGGTTTGCACGAGCTGCGGAGGGGGCACTGAGTTTCTCTTGTGGCTGCAGGAGGGCCCACCTACGCCACTGCCTGGACAAGCTGAAGGAGATGGTGCCCCTGGGGCCAGACGCCAGCCGCCACACGACCCTGGGCCTGCTCAACAACGCCAAGAGCTTCATCAAGGTGGGCTTCCCCGCTGCCCTCGTCCGCTCGGCGCCTGGAACGCGTCTCTGACCGGTCTGTTGGGCGCGTTCCAAACCGTGGTCCCTCGACTCGTGCCCGACAACGTCTTGGAAGCGTCGGCCGCGATCCCGGTGGTCGCCCGGAAGACGGTGGAGGGAGCCGAGCCCCGAGGAGAATTTGCCTCGGCCTCCAACTCTTTGGCTCCGGCTCTTCCTCCGAGTCGAGACAAAGCCGTCCGTACTCGGTGTTGGAATGCATTGGAACCCGAATGCCAAATGCCCGAACGTGCTCGAATATTCAACGGCTAGCTTCTGCCTAGGGTCTTTAGGGACATTCGGGGGGCAGAGCGAGAAAGAAAAAAAAGCTACTCTTCGGTGAAAAGGGCACACATTTCTAGGGCTCTTTGTCGAGTAGTTGGAGTACTCAAGCGCCTCTCTCACCCATTCTGGAAAACCCAGGCAAATAGAGGAATACAAAAGAGTGCCCCGTAGGCTGCCGACATCGGACGCCGCCTTCTCTCCCCTCCTTGGGTCCCGTCACCCGAGAAAGTATTTACTCGAAACGTTTGTAAACAACAGCCGTTTGAATTCTACGCGCAGTGGTCGTCTGTACCTCGATCGGTGCTCATTTTGTCGGCGGAATGTCGCCGCAACATTGCTCTCGGAGTGTTTCACGAAAGATTGCGCACGCGCGATAGAAAATGATTCGACCGAAGAGTGAATTCGAGTGGCATAAGAAAACGTCTACGAAGCTGAATGCGAGGTAGGATTTATATTATTTTTGGCTTCACATTTGCACAGTTTTTACAGCTTCCGTCCGATTTCACCTCGTCGAAGAAATTCGAAATTGGAGTTGGCCGATTGTAGACTGGCACCATGATTGGATATATACAAAATCTGGAAGCCTGCTGTTGTGTTTGTGGATACCTTACGGTCGAGTGACCATATTCATCGGGCCCCAAAGCGGGACGCGTATCGGGGGGGAGTATTGTGTTGCGAGATTCGAAAAGTTTAAATTTTGGTAACAAATCATACCTTTTCATTATTTCATATACACCGTGCGCATTTCTTTTTCTGGCAATTTGCGTACTGTGTCGCTTGCAGCTATCTAATACATTTGGTTGGAATATTCCTTTAGTATTACCGTATTTATTTTTGTGTACCATGTCCATTATTTTTGTGTACCATGTCCATAGTACTGTTCACATGTCATAGGCCAATTGACCTTCAGCATCTTCTCTGTCGAGCATATCTCGTCCCTTGATCAGAGAAAGCACCCTCTCGCCGGTGCGATTCTAACCGAATCTTTCATCTATCCGCGGTTCGAGGAGCCAAAGCGGGACAAAAGGGCGTCCCACAAGCACGCTGGCGGGACGGCGGGACCACGGCCGGAAAAGCGGGACCCGCCTAAATCGGGACGTCTGGTCACCTTACGGCAGTCGCACTTATTTTGAAGTTCTTCGTGGACCTGCTATGCTAAAAATTTGAAAGACTAAAGTCACCCGCAATTTGCCAAAGAAGACTAAATTTTTTATCGCATAGTGGATTTACTCGGATGCTGCCTTAAGTTATGATCATGTTTGAGGAGCTATTCGTGGTAAAAATGGAGATAGGAAGAACCAAACGTGTTATATTGATTATTAAGAAAATCCTAGTTTCTCAAAATAACCAGATTCACTACTGGGAACAACACCGTGTCTTAAAAGAAATTACGCTAATTTGAAGGCATATAAAGGAATGTCCCTTTCGAATGTTCTCTCACGTTTCTTTGTAAAGTAATGGCGGTAGTTTAGTGAAAGGACTGTAGCAAGTTACTCTCAATTTTGTAACTAGGGTTACTTTTATGCCCGAGTAACACTGCCATGTTTTGGCAGTAACGTGCCCACGACTGGAGCCGGGCCGGTCCTTCCGACACCCCGATGCGCGCGAGTGCACATGCTCGCTCAAACGAGCCCCTCATGAGCAAAGAAACGAGAGGCTATACCGAAGCTACACGGGCGACGGATACAAGTGACAGCTAAACCCGCCAATCATTAGCCCAAGTAGCGGCTCAAAGAAGCGCACTTCACACTGATTGACCGTGCAACGGTTACGCCCCTCGGGGAAAAACAAGAGCATGATGTCACGGCCCAAGGTTGCTTTGGCGTTTGAGCTGGCTACCGTTAAATGTTTTTCTGGTTCAGTTCCAAGATGGCGGCGTCGATTTTGGTTTGGCTAAAATAACAGTTTGGTGCAGGTTTTTCTTTTTGTTTCAGTTCGGCCGGACGCTCTGCTATAGACAGGTGTACCCCTGGTACTCTGTTACGCAGCATTACTAATTTCCCCCTTTATCTGTCTAGTGATGACTGTTTGTTCTCTTATCAAAGGGCAGACATTTCATTGCAAACCGCATTGTTTTCTTTAAAAATCAAACTGAGGGAACTTGTGCGGTGTATCAACTATGTGCAAAACGTGTACGAGTACAGACTGCAACATCTTGGGCAGATACCCGCGGAACTTTCAGAGGAACCAGACGTCTTCTCGCTGCCCGGCCGAGTCTCTCGAGGCCGGCTACCTTAAAACTGCCGCAATGCGCTCAAACGCTTATTTGGAGTCAATGCCCCAGCCGATTGGGATCCAGCTCTTGACAGCCACTGATGCGAACGGCAGAGCAAGCACCCTAGGCACCGGCGAAAGGACGAGCTCTGTAGCTTTAGTTATGGGGATGGTTCATGCCCCCTCTTCCAGTCTGCTTCGTGTTTTGTAGTCTCAAGCGGTGTACCGTGGCAAACAAATTTGGTGTCGAGTGCAGCTCCGACGGCGTCTTTTGCGTACTTGGGCTTTCTTGCGAAGATGGCCCCCTGGAAGCATTTGTGTCGGTCTGCGGGAGGACGGCCGTTCCCAGAAAGCCGACTCTGGGTTCACGGTCATTTCACATTGAAAAGTGTCGAGGGGCGTCTCGTGAAGCGACTCCTCGAAACGCCCGTCGTTGGGGAGGTCTGCCTACGTCTCCTTGAGCTTCTTTGGATCTAGGCCTTTTGGAAGTAACCGGCCCGCAGAACCTCGCCAGAGAGTCGGAAATGTGCACTCAAAAGATTAGCGTGCCTTTCGCATAAAAGCTAGCTCACACGCGTGTTTGATGGCGACGGAACGCAGCGTCGTGCTCCCCGAGACGCCGCCGCTATTGGAACGGCGTTATGTGAGCGAATTACGGGGATGTGCTCGGGCGGCAGTCTGGGGCGGCTCATTACAAATCTGGCAACCCACCTGGCCCCTCCCGTAAACGCCGCTTCGCGGTGGCCGACATCAGCGTTGCCGAATCTTGGGAAATTTCCCACATTGTGGGAAAAAGCCCGACAGCTAGGGAAAAAGGGAAAACAGATTTGAAATACACATTGAACGTGGGAAATATCTTAATAAAAAAAAGGCCTTCATTTTCTTATGTACATCGAAACAGAAAACAGAGTGCCACTAGCTACTCGGACATTTTGCTGTTTTGAAGAGCCAATCTAATTCAGCACGATTTCCATCGTCGTGTGCATGCTGCCAGCCTGCAGGTACAGCACTGCTGGTTGGCGAGTTTTCCTCGCCGCTAGCTACGCACACGCGTCCTCTGTCAGTGTGATGGGCATTTCACGGTGAATGGTGTTCCTTTCCCATCACAAAAAGGAGCGAGCGATTCTAGTGTAGCCGCTTGCCTCCATTTAGTTCTCCCCGTTCCTTCCACCAGTGTAAAGTGCGGAAAGCAGTGAAGGGGGGATGCCAAATGTCAACTTCTGCATATCGTACTTTATGCGATGCTAAGAGACCATATGCGAAATGTAGCACGCCAAGAACTCAGTCCGCCATCCTGGTAGCGACGAGCAAACGAAACCAATGACCCGACCGGCAAAGTCCCCGTGTAAACGAGCGGCCGCGCTTTGTGTGAGAGATGCAATGTCGATTGCTGCGTTCGGCTGCAGATGCAGCGATAAACCTTCGATTTGTGTGTGACGTGAACGGGGTTCACCCTTCTTCCTTATTTTTATTTGTTACTTAAAACGAAGCTCTTGGGAAAAAGAATCGGTGACAACGCGAAGAAACGTGCGGACGTTATCCTGCGGCGTGAAGCCATTTGCAACCATTGAATGGGGCCCTAACCTTCTGCACCACCAACCATAATTGAAGATGCGTGTATGGTTAACAGTGGTACAGTTAGGTTCGTCGCAGTGGTTGAAACTTCGATGTCGGCGGCGGCAAAAACTTGCGTTGCTCACGACGAATGAAGCAATGCAGGTGGGGTCAACCTCATTTCCCCATCTAGTTTTCTTTTTTTGTCGAACTTGAGGTAGAAATTTTGTTTTGTGCAACGAAGCTCGGGCGTGGTTTTGTGAAAGTCGATGCAGTTATTCTGCCAGGGTTGAACAAATCTTTATTAAGAGCGCAACATCCGTCAACTGTGCTCGAGGTCGATGCTATCTGAAACCAATTTTAGCCCTTTTGCATCGCTCGAAAAATATTTCCCCGGACAGTTTCTTTTAGAAGAACACGGAGCGTTCCATCAAAAAACCTCCCGCCAGTAACAACTAAAAAAAAAAAAAAAAAAAAACTAATCTTGAGTCATGTATTTGCGCGGAGCAGTATACCGCTCAATAGTACGACTTGAAGCGTATTCGCATCAGAAAAAAGAATGGAAAGTGTTCTCAAAGCTGAAAGGCAGGACGGCCGAGTCCTTTTGGAGGCCTGCGCAGACGCTGGCGACAACCCGCACTGTGGGAGCTTCCATAGCGAAGGCGTGGGACTTGGTCCGCCGCTTGGACGAGGTTGTTGCCAGCGTGCACGGGCCTCCGAGAGTTTTCTCAGACAGTTGCGGTAGGTTGTTTACGCTGTTCGTCCTCAGAATAGGGTCAGAAGGCGGAAGACAGTTGCTGCGCCATCGCACATTGCCCGTACAACTCTCTCCGATGCCTCCACCGTGCTTCGGTACCGAAGACACTTGCCAACATTAAAATGGCGACGCTCTCAGTGTTGTCAGACCACAAAGCCATTTTGCATAAGGTCTATTTCTACAAAACAAAAACATATGTGAGGTGTTGCTGAATCTAAAGGTACTTGGTGTCGTGCATATCTTGAAAACGACTTCTGTCACTAAAATGGTGTTGTGGGAAAAAATGGGAATTTTCTCCGCGGGAAAAACCAAAGTAACAGTGCGGCAACACTGCTGACCCCTAGGGGAAATGGTTGTTCACAATACGTGCGAAGGATTTGGAGCGCCGGGGTAAAAGGATGGTGGGCAGAAAGATGGAAGGCCAATGGGGAGCTTTTGAGGAGCTGGGCCAACGTGACGGGTGCCCGTGCAGATGCTGGAAGAGAAGGACCGCAAGAACCAGACGACCAAGGACCAGCTGCGACGGGAGCAGAGGTTCCTCAAACGGAGACTGTGCAACCTGGACGGTGCCTACGGCGAGGAGCGGCGCAGCGCCAGCGAGTCCGGTTCCTCGTCGCGCTCTTCCGCTTCCGAGACGGGTGAGTGGACCTTGTCGCGGCCACCGAAGGGTTTGGGAACGACTTTGTCCGAGCCACGCCCAGTTGACCAAAACGCCGCCAGGGGAAAAAAGGAAGTCGCTCCACTTGAGCTTTTCTGGTTTCCGACCTTTTCCCTCTTGCACCGTTGCCAACTGCTTCCTGGCTGGGCAAAGAGTGATTGGGAGCGTTAAGTCGGCGCTCCTTTACTCGTAATCCGATGCTCCGAGTTTCATACTCCGAGCGCCGGAACTAAACGGCGCATAGCGTACTGGAGCGCGACACACCGAGGCTGCGCTCCAAACCTACTCGAATGGATCCGAGATACCCTGGCGGATCGTGTCACGTGACAACAAAAATAGAGAAACGCTGGGTGTGGGTTGGCTTCCGATAACCACCTTTACCCTAGAGTTAGATCGAGTAAGTTTTGGAACACGGCCAGAAACTATCGACGGGCCACATGAGCTCATTCCGACCGTGGATACGGGTGGCACAAGCCGAAAATATTTCCAAGATAAATAAGTAGGCCCGCGTGGTGCGGCAGAGTCTAAAGCAAAAGAGACGGCGACGTTACGAAGTTTCTACGAACGTTTTAATATTCCTGAAAGGTTTGAAGACTCGCTTCGTGCACATATGTGGAAGGTTACCTAGCTTGGCCAATCTATTTATTGACCGTGCATGCTGTTGCGATTTAAATTAAAGACAGCATTCTTGAACCCGCTCGTCGACGCAGGAAACCCTCAAATCTGTCGGAGATTACCTGGTTCCATCGGTTTCGTCGCGCAGCGAGACGGAAGCTACGCCGATACCGGCACACCGTCGTTCGATAGCATGTCAGTTCGTTTTTAGGCGGTATGCACGAACCAACCTTTCTCGCAAATTATTCGCTGCAGCTGGGCTAGGTATTCTAAGCAGGGCAGCCGTCTTTTTATCACTTTCCTGTCGCCGAGCTATCGGCACGCTCGTTCGACAGATCAATTCGTTGTCAGGCAAGACGCACAAACAAACCTTTTCCTCGATGCTCACCAATGTTTCGGCTTTCAAATCAAAGTATCTTTATTCGCTGGGCTAAGCATTATAAAAAAGACAGAGTGGTCTAAATGTCTCCGTATCTCGACAACTTCTCCGACGCTGTGCAATCGGCACGCTACTGTTTGATAGATGAATTTCCTTTTCAGGCGAGATGCACGAACAAACCTTTTTCGGAACGCTAATTGCTGTCTTGGCTTTCAAATCAAATCGTTTTTACCTGCTGGATTAAGCACTAATCAACTGAAAAGGGGCAGCGCTGCTGTTGAGATCGTCTCGACGATCTCAACAGCAGCGCAGCCATCTTGTTTGTTTACGTGACGTCACGGAGTGCGAAGAAGTCCCACGCGCTCCAAGAAATTCTGGGTGCACGAAGAGCACGCTTGAGTGTCAGTCTCTGGTGGCACTCCTGTCCGTTTAGTGGAAGGAGCGCCAAACTCTCGCGCTCCGGAGCACGGACCTAACGCGCCCATTGGGTACGCCAACTGCACTAGCGACTGTCGTCACCCCAGGAGAGTAAAGTTCCGAGAGAACGCCCCCCCCCAGGAGATCGCCCGTCCCGTTCTTCTGGCTAAATATCGGTACCATAAAAATTCCGAAACACCGCCCACTCCCCGGTTCCCGTCGGATGTCACGCGACGTCCGACGGGAATCGCATCTGCCACGTGATCTGCTGTACCGGTACGTCTGAGAAGTGAGTTCATAGCGGGTTCCCGCGTTTTTGTTCGCGATATCGGTTCTCGTGACAGGCAAGTTTGTAGCGGGTTCCCGCACGTTTATTGCACCATAAAATTTGCATGTGTTGCATCTGCGACTTGCGGTATTTTTTTCCCACAATAGGCGGGTCCTTTGCACAATAAGAGGCATATCTGCTGCGTCCGCAACCTGTGGCATCCTTTCCCGTGACATGGGAGTTTGTGGCGAATTCCTCCGTGATAATTGCGTCGTGAAACACGAATTTGCGGTGTCTGTCATCTAAAGTATCAGTTCCGGCGTCGCGCGGTTTGTAGCGGGTGCCTCGGTGTTTATCATGAATGTTCTATGAAGTTTCGCTCTGGCATCCCCCAAGATAGCCCACCCCATGTTTTTCACCATTCATTTCTTCATTTGGAGTGGGCGTTCTTTCGGAATTTTTGGTAAGCGGAGCCGACGAGGAGCAACCCCGGGTTTCTCCCCTTCCTTGACCTAGGGTCGCCCGGGGGGGCTCCGCGGGTCGGTTTGTTCTCGTGTAAAGGACGGCATGCGTCGCTCCGTTTACGGAGGTCCGGCGAGCACTGAGCCCCGATGCGTTCTTGCAGACGAAGTGGACATCATGGGCTTCAACACGAACCAGAGCGACTCGGACGACCACAGCAGCATCCAGAGCGTGACCAGCGACGGTGGGGTGGCCATCTCGACCAAGAGGCTGTGCCTTGCCGAGGGCGTCTAGGCCTCCCCCCCGCGCCCACCGGCTCCCGCAAGCAATACGCCCCCACTACCGTTAGGGCCACACGTTGCACACTCTTCCTTCCGACGCCCCCGAGACGCCCCGGTTCGCTCTTTTTTTGCCTCCCCCTCCTCTGGATTGTCTCGGAGCACCCATTCCACATCCGAATTATTCGACGCCTGGGGACGCGTTTCCGAGAGGGGCGGTGGAAGCGTTTGGTTTGGAGGTTTATTTATTTGGAATACACGCAGTCCGTAGTCGAAATGTTTGTCTCAGTGCTACTCGTGCCCATTTGTGCGTGTCAATAGCGCGTGTGTGTGTGATCGGCATTGGTACGGGAGAGTTTGGTTTCTTTAGCCGAGGCAAGAGGGCTCTTTTATGCGACGGGAGCTTTTGCTCCGCTGTCCTCATTCTTGTTTCGGCTTTTGTCTCCAAAGAGCGGAATGTTGCGCGTTGTCTCGGTCCACTCGTGGAACTGCTGCGGCTCTTTGCTCGCCAACCGTCCTCGCGTTTGGAAGATTCTTTGTGGCGTCTGGGGCTTGCGTGCCACGTTTTTATTCGGTTCGGGTGCATTCTGCCCGTCCACGTGTTTTCTCTCGAGGTAAAACGAGCCACATCTTATGCGTTTGCATTCTCGCGTGACCCGCTGCAAAAAACTGAAAGGGAATCGATTGCATTCTCTCCAAAAATGCTCGGCTGCCCCGGAGTCTTCATTGCGGCATCTGGCAACATTGTCTCTGGGAATGTGGCGGGCGTAGAGGCCATGCCCAAACCATCTCTTGTAGCTCTCCCCCAGGTTGCACTCGGGCGTTGCACGCTGGGGACCTTCTGCTGTGGCTGTCGTTCCCCATCGATGGGCAAGAGCAGCCCCGTGTGGGGATTCCCTCCCCGCCCACAAACCAGCCCTTTTTTGGCCATTGCCGAGACGGTTGGAGGGGATCCCTCCCTCGGGCAGCCGTTTGAAATGGCGCTCCATTCGTTTGGGAAACCCAGAACACGCGAGCGTGCATGTGCGTATGAATGTGGGCATTATTCCCCCAATGGCACGCTGTCCCCAGGCATTGTGGTGTGTCTTGTTGGAAAGCAGATTTTACTTTTTCACTCCCGTTCTTTCCAGCTTTTTTTTCTTTCAACTTTACATCGTCGTTTTTTCACCATTTTTCCCGTCCATCTATACGAGGCGGGTGTGTCACCGACGACTCGAGAGAATTTTACGGAAAGGGACTCTGAAAGCGAAGAAATAATTCCGCGCTGGGCGTTGGAGCATGGATGAAAATTGATAGTGATCTACTTAGGTAGGATCCGCTAATTAATTTTTGAAATATTCGATTTATCGGGCAGATTTTGATTAGAGATTTGTTGCCTATTGTCCGCAGATGCTAAGTGAAAAAAAAAAAAAAGACTTTTCAGTGTCCGACCTTGCCGAAGGGGAAAGAGCAACGAAGGCTGCTCTACCGAGGAGACCGAGCGTGGCGCACCTCTTCTACGACCACGCGAGGTAATGCGACTCTGTCGGAGCCACTGACTACCTGCTGCGGAGGGCGGCGCCACTTCGATTTGCACGCATATTCCGTCTCGTAAGTTGTCCTTAGTGCTGGCACGGCCCTAAGCGCGTTGTCGACGCGCTTTTGATGCGCGAGCGATTGTGCAAACGAGGCAGAAAACAAACAGCGCAAGGACAGAGTAGAAGGCGGTAGACACACACAGCGCTGTGTGTGTCTACCGCCTTCTACTCTGTCCTTGCGCTGTTTGTTTTCCGCTAATATGAATGACCAACTAGCCCAATCGTCAACACTACCAAACGAGGCATTCTGCGGGACTTGGCTCCGGTGGCTTTGCCAGCACCAAAAACCACTCGCGAGATGGAGTATGGCTGCGACATCTGCCCCCACCTTGCTTAGCCAAAGAATAGCGGGGGGCAGATCTTAGTCGTCGGAATTCAAACGACGACCGGGACATATTTTGGCGACGGGCAACAGATTGGAATGGGCCTACAAAGTCCACTATCTTGGAAGTTAATTAGTAGACTTTAGGTAATTTACTAGTTATCACTGTACGCTCCTCGTTTTTGCGGAAGAATTCTTTTCTTTGGAGTGCCCTTTTTTTTTTACAAATGATGGTCATACACGATGGTCGTACGTGCTCCCGGACGCGAAAGTCCTTGGGACGGTTGCAGACGCCGCCAGTGAGAATCTCGGTCTGGCCTCCGGTGCAAACCCCGGCCACTTTTGCTTTGGGTGGCCCCTCTTCTTTCTTGCCCCGTGACTTTTTCTTTTCCGCCCCCGAGGGTAAAAACAAGCGCACAAGAGGCAGTCATTTTTCGAGGATCTCGAGCACACTTTGCGATGTTCCTGCACATCTAATTGTGTAAATTTTGTTTCGCCCACCCGTACGCTACGTGTTTAGAACCTGACTGTAACAAATCTGTACATAAAATGATAATATATATATTTATTTATAATGTCTCGAGAAGCAACTTGGAGGCAAGTACAATGCGAAGGTCTTTTGTTTCCGGTGCCCCGCTTTGTGACGAGTGTTTGGGTGCGCTCCCCAGTCCCTCCTTGGGAGGACTCCTCCACCAATAAGACCCTCTCTTGCTGTACATACGCCACTACGCCCCGTTATTAATATTTCCTAAAATAAAATGTTATTTCACGTAACAGGCTCGTCTTTCTTGTCTCGGAGAGCCTCGGTTCTCCCATGGGCTGGCACGCAGCCGTGGGAGATACAAAGGTTGCACGGTTTTCTCTTTTCGTATTTGGATCGAGCGCTTGCTGCGTAGAAGGGCGCGATGGAGCCAAGATTCACCTAAAGATGGACATGTTTAGTCGCTTGGAAGAAGAGTGGACGAAGCAGGCGCACAACGGAAGGTTCATTGAAAACAACGTACAATTAGCCCCACCTGGCTGCTTGCTTAGGGAAGAAGAACTGCTCATCTGTCGCGTGGTGACGGCGCCCTGTTACACACGCTCTCGCCTTGCTGTCTTTGGTTCCATGCACCGATGGGCTTATCTTCCTACCTTCATTTTTAGTGGACTCAATCTTTCTATTTTATGAACAAATATTTTCGCCCAGAATGCAAGTCTGGAGAGAAAACGGCGTAAATTGTCGAGAGGTGGGCAGTTAGGTGCGCTGCCAGAGTGGTCCCGTTTGCCTCTAAATTACGTAGCTCTTCGTAGAAACAATATGGGTGCGGATAAGTCATATTTTTATTTGTTTATTTCGATACCCTCGGGATGTTGCACAGGGGGTGGGTACAAGCTGTCTCAAAAGTGCATAAACGAGTTATAATTGCGAGAGAAAATTAAGTATTGTCTAAAATGCGATGCAAGCAGGCACTCCAAATAGAAGGCTGGCAGGTAAAGTGCCAGTTGGAGACGCAGCTCGAGGTCTTTATTCATTTCTAAGACACGAGGCAGAAAAAGGGCAGAACGAGAGCACTTGACAGATCCAAACTGAAAACAAACTTTTTCTCAAAGGGAGCCGGGGAAATCCTGTTCCCTTCTATGACAAACTCTTGGCAGCACTAGCATTAAATTGGCTCGGCCGCTCGACGAGCTTGCGACTTCCGCGTCGTAATAATGAATTCACAAAATGGCAAAAATGCTCCTAAGATGGATGAACTTGAAAGAGTTTGGACGAGCTCGACCGTGCCACACCCCAACCCGTTTGTGCACACACCGAGGGAAGCCACGACGGGCACGGAACGTGTCCGCGGATGCCACATTGGGGGCCACTGGAACTTGGACTTTTTTGGCACGTCGACGATACTCCATGTGGGATCGAGATGTCGCAGTGCTTCCGTCGTGATGTAGTAGCCCAGAGCGCTTTGGCCGTGCCTAGACAGTGCCAATATGGGCCACCTTTCAACGGAGAGTATCGGCAAAGCCCCACGTCTATTGGCGTAGGCTTACACCCAGTGCCAAGATTGAGATAGGACTTGCAGTCTAAGATATTGGCTACCGACCAAATCTATGCGCCAAAGAAATGCGACCGTCTTACGCGCACCATTAATTGGACCGCTCGTTCGCAAGCACTGGATCTCTTTGGCCAGATTTGGAGTTTGGCAAAAGCAGACGTTGGGAATGCAGTCTCTGGTTGCCAGCTCGCATGCCGCCATTAGGTCGTCTGGTGCCTTTGGCGTCCCATGCTGCCCGCACATCACGAGCCAGTTCCCAAGCGGCAAACAAAGGACAATGCGCCAGGCGTTGTGTCCCACGTCGAGATGTGGCGACCCAACCCCAGGTTGTGGGAGCTTGCCTCGACTGTCGAGCTAGCATCTCCATCCCAAGCACCACGACAGCTCTAAGGCGGACCGCTTTTGAGGAGGCAGTGTTCGGGGCACTGTGCCGCCACTCGAGTACAACCCAGGGCTGTGCTGGTTGTGTCCTCTGGCCGCAGACTCCTCGCCGCCCCGAGTCACCCTCGAGTCCGTCGTAGTGTCCGAGGAAGAGCTTGTACAACTGTTGGCTCTTGCCGCCTGTGAACCCATGGCTCACACAAAGCAGTCTATGAATGGCACGCAAATGGCGGCCGACCGGCCGATGGAGTAGAACCACCTCGTGCCATTTATCGAAACACGGGTCGACCATTTCGTAGCAAAGCCACGTTTACTGGGACCTGGGCGTCTACTTTCATGCAGAGCGGGCACAAAGTGAACTGTTGCAGTTTAGAGACAAAACTTTAATGGTGCTTGCGGCCCAAAAAGTTGCTGTGCTAAGGGCCTGGAACGTGCCTCCAACTGCTGCGTTTAGCATTTGGTTGTGTCCAAGACACGACAACAAATGACGTCGCAAAAGCCAGAGTGAAGTCCCTTGGATGTCGTGATCCTAGCAAATAAAGTCCCGTAGAAAACAAAAACAATGAGATTGTCGTGGCGTTCCGACTCCTGGCTGCCAGGGCCAAGAGTACACCGTCAAGCTGGCGAACGACTGTCTCCCGCACCCAGCTCCACCGCTGCGTCACCATTGCAGCAACACTTGTACAACGTCATGGGGTGAAAATCGATCCGGGCAGCGTACGCCATCTCCAAAAGCTAGCCGAGAAGAGCCCCTCACCCGAACCAGCAGGTTGTGTTGCAACACACTGTGCTGCAGGGAGGCCACAACAACTTTGTCCAAACAACTACAACTGTTCAACCTCGCGTGATTACGTCTGCTTGCGGCCATGGTCCGTCGCAGACGACGGGGGGAGAGTGCAGAGGTGGCCGCGACAGTCGGTTCCACGAGGACCCCATGTTGTCAGACTTCCTGCCAAGATGCCGCCCCCGGACCTAGAAGCAACCAATTACAGTAAAACCTCGTTATTACAAAATGGGATTTAACAAACTAATGGATATAACGAAGCAATCATAATTCCCCTTGCTCGCTAATAGTGGGAAGAAATGGACATTGGTTATAACAAATTAATGGTTATAACGAAATAATTACGACCGCTCTTTCAACTTTGTTATAACGAGGTTTTACTGTATGGACACCCCCAGGATAAAGCCAACATTTGGTTACAGAGGTGGGACCGATTGCTCGGTGCCCACATTGCGGATGAAGGCATCTTTAGGACATGCTAAGAGTGGAAGCTCCCAGCTTCAGAAGCTGCTTCAACTGCCTTATAGTACCCATGCACTGCAAGTTCGGCGATCTAGCTTTTCCGCTGTTTACGGGCAAGCAAGGTAAGTTTCAGTTCAACGTGGTGTGGTTACATTGTGCTCAGCACGACCATGCCCGCATTAAATATCGCCAATGTTTCTTCCTTGGGGCCATAACCCGACAGTCAGGCACACAACAGTAGCGGCCCATAGCTCGAGAATCTCGGCTGTACCCGGGTGCCAAAACACGGCGAGAAATGCGAGTTTCGTCCCGCCATATTTGTCTGCCTCAAGCAAGTTGAGCAGCAAAACGAAAAGCAAGTGGGACGTTTCGCAGACGACTTGACATTACCAGTCGCTCGCCTGGTTTGAAAAATGCATAAAACTTGGAAAAAAATGTTGATAAACAATCGCGCGCTAATTCGTGAGGATTTAGTTAATTCTACTTTAAATATCTCTGGCAGAGAAGCCGCCAGGAAGCAGGTTTTAGTGACTGTTTCTCCACCTGCCGGTCCTGGAACTAGCTTAGACTAGAGCAGAGCTTTTGCACGATTTATGAGATCAAATGTACCTACGAGAAATGCTCGCTTGTCACTGGGCGTTCTGGGATAAATCCGATCAACTCGGAAACAGCCAATCGAGGAATAAATTTCGTCGGAGCACAGGGCTTTCGAGTCGAGGCTAATTCAGTTTTATTTCTCTCGGACGATTGAGAAAAGGAAATTCAAGGTTCGTTCAGTACAATCCACCAACAGACTTTTCCAGTTTGTACTCCTTCCAGGGAAAACAGGTTCTGTTTTCAAAGATGGGTCAACAATGGGAACCTGTAGGTTTCCTAGTAGGAGGAGGCCATGCTCAAGGTTTTTACGCTGCTTTGGTTATTTGAAAATATTGCCTTGTATTTTCAAGATTTGTCCTGGGACAGTTATTACTGTCCCAGGACGAAATCGAAAGTCGCCGGTATCGAAAGAAATATCTTTCGATACCGGCGACTTTTTTTTTAATGAATTTAAAGTATGTTTTTTAATTTAATTTTGTTAAAAAGTGAGAACAAAGCTCCAAATTTCGGAGAATTGGGAATCTAACAAAAATAACCTTGAATTTCCGGGGAAAAATAAAACTCAAATAAACACCTTCCCACAAAAAATAAACTCTGAACACATGAAATCCTGCTTCTAATATTGTGGGAAGTTTTTTGAGCCAAAAAATGAAGAATGAAAAAAAAAGACAGGAAACATATGTGGGGACATGCAGAGTGTTCTCGTTGCAAGGGATATTAAGGGGATGCTGAGCCAAACTCTGGATTCCACAAAACACGCGGCAAAAGCGTGCAACGGGATGCCACAAACACCAAAACATCACTCGTACAGCGATATCTCGAATGGATGACCCTATCTTTTCAAGAAAAGGAGGCGCATTTGGCAGGAATGTTCACGTCATGTTTCTCCGAGAAGGAACGGCCTCGCGTCTTCTCCGCGTCGCGGCCTTGAGGGAGCGAAGAGAGGAGGAAGCTAGGTATCTTCACGGTCACGCGTCTCGTTCAATCTCGACCTCTTTTTCCAAAAATATGGCCGTCCATTCGAGATATCGCCGTACGAGTAGTGTTGTAGGGATTGTAGCGTCCCGCCTACAGCTCCTGCATTATTTTCTGAAATCCAAATTTCGGTTCACCGTCCCTTTAGGAGGTTGGAGGGCACATGGTCGATAGCAGTCACAAGCGTTGGAACCAGCCTTCACATCGGCAGAAAGAAATCCCCAAGACCCACGGACGTCCGGTCGTTCTGGCCGCACGGGCCAAGTTGCAATGCCGTTCCCCGTTGTGCAAGCAGGCGACGTTCGCCCGCGATAGCGCTTCGTCCCGGACGGGACCCACTGCAGTGGCCCAGCCAATGGGAACTCTTTGCAAGCACCCAGAAGGAGCCCAAGACTGACCACACTGGAAAGGGCCTTGTTTTGATGGGGAAAAGCCACGCAATTGACACCAAGGCGGTTTGTGCAGGCGAGTGATCTGGTCAGGGGGTCACCTAGCTGTGTTTGGAGATTTGGGCCTGTCCTTCGCCCCCTGGAAGGAACAAAATCTGAGACATAACATTTTGACGCCTAGTAGAGAAAGAAATGTTATCGGGGACATACCATTGGTAAGAGCTGGCACTGGGTTCCCAAACTTCCTCGTATCATTCTGGCTCTGCGAGTGAAGAAAGTGCCATCGCCTTTAATCCAGGTAATGCTTCGGAAGGCCCAAAGGAAAAACCCCCCCCAATAAAGCCAATTTTAGGACTGACCCGACGTGACAGATCCAAGATGGCTGCTAGGCTCTTCATCCTCTTCAACAAATTCTGCTGGCTCTGGAAATGCAGGGATGCCACAGCAACACATTAGCTAAAACACCATGAGATCCTAAAAGGACACTTAGCTCGAGATGCTACCAGTTAAGCATAGACATCGACATGTCTATGCTTAACTGTCTCGACAGAAATGCCCTCGATGCACTTTACTAACGACAAATTAAGAAAAGCACCGAGGGACACTTTAGGTTATGCTTAGGCTGTATACTTTCCGGTTTTAACCGGAGAACACCGATAGACATGACGGAATTAAAAATCATTGAAAAACAAACTAAAAAACGCCGGTTTCTTTTTTCCTAGCAATGTTGTTTTTTCATTGAAAAAGTCCTACGCGTCATTCTCTTCCCCAGAATCACGCAGCTTGCCCGTCTTTCTTTTCTCCACATTGCGACTCGTCAACAGGAAGGAATGACAGACACCAGCCTAGAACGTACGCGTGCATATACTACAATTATCAAGTGGGAAACTTGGACATTACATTTGAACTGTTTTTCCTCCTCAGTGGTCGTTAACATTCCCAATTCTTTCCCTCCATAATCACCCTTTTTAGTCTGCACGACTGAATTCACCAAAAAGCTCCGGTTTTCTAGAAACAAATGAACACCGATAAACATCCGCCGATTTTTGTAATAAATAAACGCCGGAAAGTATACACCCTACTTACGCTGAAATTCCATAAAGCTAGAAGACACCTGAGGCAATAATTTTTCTATGTGCCCTGTTCAATTATCTTTGGAGTCTGTTATGCATTTGGCATGTTTTAATACTCTATCAAAATATCGTTGGTGCAATATTAATTGCATCAACTTTGTACAAAAAGCTTTCAGCCTTTCCACCCTGGTGAAGAAGGAAGGCCAGCGGAGCTGTACTATGCTGGGGCGACCTCAAGGATGACGCCTAGGATGACCTCGGGGACGACGTCTAGGACGACCTCAGGGACGACATCCAGGACGACCTCGAGGAAGACTTGTAGGACAACCTCGAGGACGATGCCCAGAGGACGTCGTCATCTAGGCACGGTCTTTGAGGACGACTTCTAGGACGACGCCTAGAGAAATTCAGCCGTTCCACCCTGGTGAAAACCAGAGCGGAAAGGCTGGAAAGGCTGCCGCCATCTATGAGCAAGGCCGGTTGTCTGGTTGCTGCCGTTGCTCATAGATGGCGGTAGCTGTCCAGAGTTCTGTGGCGAGATTTATTAGTCCACAAACAGGAAACTGAGGAAACTAGCCCTTAACAGCTCGGCTATAAAACATTAAGAGACATAGATCCTTTTAAGTATTTCATATTAAAATGTACTAGCTTATTTTGCTCCAAAATTCTGCAACACAAGACAGCTAGAAATCACCTACACCCAGTGTCTTTGGGAAAAGATGGAAATTTCAGGTACGAAACAAGCTTCATCGTAAATTGTTACCCGTTATTTGCACAAATGTTATTTTAAAAGAATATTTTGTGCCATGAGTCTTATGCTGCGGTTTTCTGTGGCTAGACTTCCATCAAGAAAGAGCAGCAGTCCTTCTGTAATGTAAACCAACTCGTTTTTGAGAATATCGCAACTTGAAATAAAACGCAAAACATTTATCCCGCAAATATATGGTACTTAATGCACAACGTATTGCTCCAAATCGAGAAATTTCGTGCTCGCAAATTATCTTAAATCTGCACTTTGCAAAATTCACACAAAAATCTGCCTGCTAACAAAGTCGCTCACAATATATTACTCTGGCTTCTCAAGTTATAGTGTTACTGAATTATAACAACTCTCGATGAACACAAGAAGCTAGAAGCTAAAAAACCGAGTCTTGTTCATAAATCTAGGTTGTCAATACATCTAATCGCCTTCTTTTATAAAACGAGTAACTTGCACCAACAAGTTTTTGTTCCTGTCCCTGGCCCCATAACAGTTGACCACGATGCATCCACATCCTAGAAACTATTCAAGAAACGGGCTGGTCCCATTTTGAGCACTTGTGCATATGCCTTGCATGCATTACAAAGCAACAAACATGTGTCTGCCGGATTTTGATAATCACACGCTGGGCTGCCACTTTGTGAGCATTGCCACGTGTTCCAGCTGTTTCATTGTAGGAACCTCAAATGCTTCCCTTAGTGCTAGATTTAATTCGAAAACTGCTCGTCCAACAACACACCCGTCTTGATGGCAACAGCCGTCATTGCAGTGCTGCCGCTCGAACCGTCCAACTCTGCAAGAGGACATGGCAAGAGGCTGCAATTAATACAAAGTTACGCACTGGAAACAGCGGTGTGATTGACGTCTAATTCAAAGCACAGAAGCGCTTTGCCGCCCTTAATAATGCAATGATCCCGTTGACGCTAATATGCTAATGCAGTTTCTCAAAAGCTCTTCATGAAGAGAAGAAAAGTCTTCCGTTGTACAGCCCATCCAACTGTCGGCCACGCAGGATAGACATCAAGGTACAAGTTCACCCGGAACCTGTTCCAATATATACTCCACCTCACTTTAGGGTAAAGGTTTCGCACTTTGGGGTTTGAAAACCTATTCGCACCCAGCGTTGCTGTGTCTTGTCATGCGACAGGAGCAGCCAGAGAATCAATTCGGTCTAGCCTTCGCCGGAGTGGCCCCACTTTGTCGGGCAACCAACTCATCCCGCGCATCGGAGACAAAACGTGCGAAATATCACGAAGGATGCACCAAAGAACAGATCAGATTGTCAAGAGACCACCATGAACTGGTTTGCCAGAGAGCCCACAAAGGAGAAGGAAGTTTGTGGGCTTTCCTCAAAAGCTTCCGTGCCCAAATTAAAAAAAACATCGCAGCTCGATCATGCTGACAAAGATCAGTAAGCAAAAAATCTGCGCTTATCGGGCCTGTCGCCGATTGTTACGGTGCGATTAGCTCAAAGGCCCATCACGCCGTGAAAGTAAAACGAGACGGTGGCTCTCTTCACTTGTATGTATAGAGAATGTTTGAACGAGGAAGCAGGCGACGGCGCCTGACCGCCCAATTTCCAGACCTCACTCCTACGGAGGCGCCCCTCCACTTCCTCGAGGAAGGGGCTGGCGCTGGCCAATCGCGACAATGGAGGGGTGGCCACGATTGGCCAGTGCCGGCCCTCGCGCCTTCCTCGAGCAAGTGGACTCGGGTTTGTCAATTGGCTGGGAAGAGATGGCTTTCGTGCGTTCCAAACGCCGTCCCTCCACAGCACAGGGGGCACAGCACTTGTTTCACAATCTCAAGCTGGTTAATTCAAATCCTGCCAGGAACTCGAGTGTTTTTATACGGTCACCTACGGGCTTTTCCTTACAGCAGGCGGTTACTGCCAGCCGTTACACTAAAGCTTTCCCCCTATATAGAAATCAATAAAACACATTCAGCAACGAAAAGAACAGCGTGGCTACGCACCCGTCCCCGTGGAAACTGCTTCGCTCTGGACTTGTGGCAGCTCTGCAAGTGATTCGGACGTTTAGAATGGAGCCCTAAAATGCCACCCAGACAACCGACCCATCTTAAGAGCCACTGCTGTGCCGCCCCGTCGTCGAGTCTCTCGGGAAACCTCTGGCTCTGCAAAGAACCATTTCGCATTCAACTGGCTGCCGGCGATGGAAGGCCAAAATTACGAGAGTGCACACCTGCATTGAAGTGGAACGTGACCGTGGTCCCATCCGTGGAATCTGGCCATTCAAAAGGGAGAAACGAGGCTATGTGCATACACCTTCCTAGCTACAAATGCTATCGGCAACGTACCCCAAGCGGCGCAAGAACATTCAGCGAGCATCTACGCAATATTGCTCGCTAATACTGCCAATATGCGGTTCTTCCCGTCCACACGACGTCTAGACAACATCGTTTAAAAAGCGGGGCAGTACCGGCACAATATCGCCGGAGTAGCGCCACCGTCGGCCGAGTACCCGCCGGACGTCGAGTACACTCGAACCCACTTGTAACGATCCCACACATAATGACCTATCGGTTATAACGAACAGCTTTCAGAAAATATAGGAATTCGAGGCCCTACTCATTAAAACTGGTCCAGATAAAACGACCGTTTTTCAAAGCATCATACTGTTACAACAAACACAAAATCCACTTTCGAAAAAAAAAAGAAGAAGAAAAACAAGAGATAAAAACATTTTGGTCGCTCCGGGAGACGCTCCAGGTAATTTCCGCGGCTGCGTAGCAGGGCAGCAAACAAAACTACAAAAGCAAAAACGCCCTCCCAAGTCGCGATGGGGTGTGCGTGGGAAGAGGAGGAGAAGGAGCGAGTCAACGCCGTGCTGCTCGGTGCAAGGTGGCCGGCCCCATCACCATCGTGACCGTTTGTTTACGTTCGCCATTTTGGTATCTGCATTACGCACATTCCCTCGCGTCTCGTCTCTGTCGTTTTAAGATTGGGGGGACAAAAAAATCCACTAGGAGGTTTTATTTAACGAAAGGGCATCACGCTGGCGGAAAAAGATGACAACAGAGCAGCACTGCGTGGCCTCGGAATCCCAGCCACCCGACGAGCTCGCAAAGTGTTTGAAAGACGACCCTGCCAGAGGCCACAGCCGCGCGCTCGTACGTGCGCAAGAGGCGCGGCACTTAACACGCTTTAGACCAAAGCAAGTATTAATTACCTGCATGGACAGGGAAGAACCATCGTCGGACTGGTGCACGGCATTTCTTTTTGTGTTGTGTGCATTTCATAAAATCTGTTCTATAAGGTGTGTGGTCAACTTCATTATTTTACTTGCACGCTAAAATCGGCAGCAATATACTTTTTGATTATCCGAAAGCTAAATCTTCCTGCGCATTACGATTGGGGGCGCGTTGGAATTGTGCAAACAGTTCCTTTAAATAAAGAGCTGGCAGACTGAAACTACCAGTACCAGCTTCATTATCCTTATTTATAACGTTTTAAAGGTCCTTATTTATAATGCTTTAAAGGTAAGTCCAGATATAACAAACTACCGATAAAACTACCACTTTTGGCGGAACTATTGCGTTCCTTATAAGTGGGTTTGACTGTATATCTATAGAGTACTAGCAGCGTCGACCGAGTGCACTTTGGACATTGCGCGCTAATCCAAGGTCAATCGAGTCGGGCAGTGTCGTCGGAGTACCCGCCGGATATCGCCCGTATATCCATAGAGTACTTGGAGCGTCGGATGAGCATTCACCGGGGGTCGCGTATGCCAATTTTGTACTTACAATGTCGTCCGAGCAGCCACCGGATATCGCGCGTATGTCTATAAAGTACTTGGAGCGTCCGCCAAGTATCCGCCGGGCATTGCGTATACGTGTTCAGTATTGGTGCAATACCATGGTTTGCGCGCTTATTAGAGAGTTTTCGTAGACTGGGTTTGCAGCTCCACCAATGCTAGATCGGTCATCTATGCCTGGGCATGGGGCACTGCAACCAACATGGCTGCCGTCTTGGCTGCGAACCATGCCCAGGCGAAACTATTCTACGACCGATCTGGCGTTAGCGGAGGTGCAAACCCGGTCTACGAACGCTCTCTATCGATAAGCGCGCAAACGCCGTATTTCGTCGACACCAAGTGCCGAATGATGAAGCAATATTGCTTTCTCACTCGGCGCCAACGCAGCGCCTCGCGCTTGCGGTGCAAGGCCCCGCAGAATGCTTTCCAAAGTATTCTGCGACGCCTTTGCGAGCTCGGAGCATTCGAGAATTCGGCTACAGTAGCTTTGCCAAAGTAGTACAAAAAGGTAACGCCGGCCATCCACCCGGCCAAAATCGCTACCAGCCCATAGGCCAATGAACTCACAAAGTATGTGCTAGACAGAGATATTTTCCAGTATATTTAGTTTCTAGGTTGGAGGGACGGTCCCAACTATTTTTATCCGTTTGAGTGCTCGAACAACCGATGCTGAAAATCACCGAGCCTCTTGAGACTCGAACCTCCAGCAAGCTATATACATCCAAGTCGCTACTACAGGATTAGCGTAATGACTGCCATTAAAAGTGAAACTGACCATCCTGAAGAGCCCTGTTTCCATTGCCCCTCTCCTTGGCCTCCTTGGCCCGGGCAGGGGCGCCAGCCAGGTAGCGACCAACTGCCTTCTCCACACTGTCGCTGTCCTGCCCCGTTTTCTCCTCCACAGCAGCTGCAACAACACATTCACTCTTCACAAATACCCTAAAGTCATCACGCTAGCTTCTGCCATTCCGTTACAATGTTTGACAAAGAGCAGGAGTCAGCAATATGCAGACTTCATTTGTAAGCTCAAGGAATATCCTGAAGCGTTAAAAGAAGGCTCAAGGTAAGCTGGTCATCATACGAAAACTGGAGAGAATTAGTCCATCATCAACCCCCAAAAGTAAACCTCAAGGCGGCTTCCTCGAAATCGGTACAACCCAAAAAATTCCTAGGTGAGCTTTCCTAACTCGTGAAATGTTTCGATACGCCCCATTTTGAAATGAACTTCCGCAATACTTATAAAATATATTGTGTTTTCTAGAAATGGTACACATAGATGCATCCACTCTCGCAATATCGGCCCAAATAAATGCTCATTTCTTTACCGTGACCGAAAAAACGCGGAAATATTCCGGACCCGAGCAAAAAAATAGAAAAACCGGAAAAACAAGCTCCGAATTTCGAGATGTACATAGACCGGCAACATTTCATGGGTGCCGCCATCTTGACGTCACGTGACCCTGCCACCATAGCCGACCTCCAGTTCCGTTGCTCTGCGTTGCGTGCTGCACCGGCCACCACGGTGAGAAATCTCCGTCACTCGTCGTTGTCGGTCGTCTTGTCGCTCGCTAAAGCACTTACATGCGGTTCGGCTTTTCCTTACGGAAGGGATGTCTGAAGTGCACATGTGTCGCAACGGTGTTGACTGCCCTTGATTAGCGACAAAAACGAAAGAATGGGATGAAGCCTAGAAGCCTAGGCTTGCATCGTCGATCCATTCGCTGTCCGATTCCATTCCCCAAATAAGAAAATACGAGAGCCGCGTTAAAATATAGATATCGAATGAAAGCCCGAAATATCGAAAAGACCTAAAGGAAACACTCAACGTGGAACGTAACAGAACAGGAAGCTGCGGTGGTGGCCGGTGCAGCAGGCAACGCGGAGCGACGGAACTGGAGGTCGGCTATGGCGGCCCGGAAAGCGGTGGCAGCTCGAGCAACTGACTCCCTGAGAATCTCTACGCTGAACCCTAGGGACAAGGAGGCAATGGCACCTACAACGTTTCAACGACCTAGAGAAGGCCAACGAGGGGACAAACACAAATCTCCAACAGCTACGCTCTTAAAAGGGCCCGTGCGTCTACTTTCCCACGCAGCACTCGGAGAGCCAATCACCGCAACTTACGGAGGCAGCTCGGCGAATGACAATGCCCAAACATATGTTTAGACCAAAAGATGCAGTCTGAGTTGCGACATTAAGCAATGCTAAACGTCACGCTTCATTACTTTATGTCACAACTCGGACTGCGTTTTTTGGTCTAAACATGTTTGGGCATCGTCATTGGCCGAGCTGCCTCCGTAAGTTGCGGTGATTGGCTCTCCGAGTGTCGTGAGGGAAAGTAGACGCACGGGGTTTTCCGAGTGTAGGTGACTGGTGCGCAGCTGAAACATCCGCCTGGCCCCGATGTTTTCAGCCGCACACCAGTCACCTGGCTGTTGTTGGAGATTCCCTAGCAGAAAAGCAACTTGTATGAGAAATTTCTTGCGTCCAATAAACACGTACGAATCATACATGATATTTAAGAACCATATAAGCATTATATAAAATATATAGGAACATATAAGAAACTTCTCGCAAGTTCCTTATATATCTTGTATGATTCGCGCGTTTATTGAACAGAGAAATTTCTCCTACAAATGAGATTTTTCAATAGGGTTGTTTGTCTCTCACTCCCCTTCTCCAGGGATCGTTTCTTCTTATCCAGCTCGCCTGAAATAACCTTTGAAGGCAGTCAAGAATGAACAACACCGATTGAATTGGGGCTAGTTGGTTACGCATTTATCCTTTCAACTGCGCTGCAGGGTTGGGGCAACAATAAGATGGAGGCCAAAAAAAGTGTTTTTACGCTCCCTGGTAGCGCAAAAACGCATAGTGTTTGTCACGTTTTCAGTCTTCTTGTTGTCCCAAGTGTCACCCTGCGGTGCAGTTGAAAGCATTCAGAAGAAACAGATCGATGACATAGTGCCAGAGCTCCAAGTTCTGCCTCTAGCATACCTACTGCTTGGGCAAGCTTTACACTACAATTGGGCTGTGGACTTTCCGCTTTTAATTAAAAAAAAAAAGACGGATGAACATCTGACGGTGACGGAAATGCGAAATTTGTTAAAACCGAAAAACGATGATTTTGAGAAAATTTTATACTATTTTGGTGGGAACACTCCTTGAGCATGTTTTGTTACCGAGAATTGAGCCAACTGGCAGTCTCCAATCGGGGGCAATTGCTGACCTTGGAGGACCTGCCGCCGCCAAGGGTCCCAATGCCCTCATTTGATTCCTGTCGGAGGACAAAGTTCTCAATGCTACGCTGGCTGTCATTACTAGTGGAGAGACTCGTCCCAGAACTATGTTTTACAACGGGAGCTGTGACTAGCTCCCTCCACGGTTTCCTGGCGGCATCAGCACAGGTGCCTGGACGCGTCTCCGACTGGTGTGTTTACCGCGTCCAAAAAAGTGGTCCCTCGATTTCCGCCTGATGACGTCACAGAAGTCTCATGCTGCCGCCGGTCGCGAACCTGGCGGCGTCCCAACAGTTGTGGTACATATGGCAGACACCTGTTCTGCTGCAGGTCGCTTTCCAATGCGGCAGTCCACGGAAGCTAGAGTAGCCGGAAGTTGGGACGCCGCGACGACAGCGACACTCGCGTTTGCCTGTGGTTTTCGCCAGCATTTCTACGACCAACCGCCAGGATCGCGACATCCGACAGCAGGACACTCCGGCTTCTGCGACGTCGTTTGTTGCCACTTGGGGACCACTTTTGATGGATGGGCGGGATAGGACGCTAAACACACCAGTCGGAGACGCGCTCCAGGCACCATACCGGAGGGCATTGCGAGAGGGAAAACGGAAGAAGCATTCCAAGTTTCCACCGCTTAAAGCACACAGTGCTTGCCGAGGGGGACGGGCGAGAGCGTGAGAGCGCAGCTAGGTTACGCGAGACGCAATGTCAGGCTGCCTTAGGTGCTCAATTATTTCGCAAGAGCGCGTGGTCGCGCCACACAGAGAGAGAGAGGGCAAGAGCATGCACTGATCACGCGCACTGTTATGTCACCGATCGAAACTCTGACGGCGTCATTCGCTTCGCTTTGGTGCATCGCGCGTAACCGTCCCGTTTTCTGACGGGTCGCCCAAAGAGTATGCCTCGGCAAACAGCTGCTGCCTGCAAACGTCTTGGGACGAGAAAGCGGCCAAGTTCAATGGGTGATAGTGGTGTGCCAGTAGGCAGGCTGGAAAGACGTCTCGCCGACCCTGCTCGTTCGCACCACGGCACGTGCGTAGCCAAAGCTATTATCCAACACACGCTGCGTGAACTGCTTCGCCGCACTTTCATAACGTTCACGCTCGGCAGGGTTGGCGAGACTTGCTTTCCAGCGCGCCTGCTCGCATTTCAACCTGGCTGCTCTCTCATCCGAAGAAGATGACAAGGGCTCAGGGCTCAGGCGTGTTCTTGAGCCCACTGGGAAACGGACGTCTAGGCAGGATGTGGCGAGGGATTTGGAACCAGTGCAACCGCCATTTCTTTCTGCGGAACGTCGTCTTGGAGAGGAATTTCCATCGGACGTTGCTGGGGCACCTCGAGGCCGCGTGACGGTGCATGGAACCGGGAGGTCACGCGGTACGATCTGGGCGCCGGATTGGCCGCACCTGCTTGTAGCGTCGGCCATAGCCGGTCTCATGGTGAGAGGATGTGGGACGCTTTGGCCTTCCTCTCCATGCCCTCTGACCACCTGCTCTCGGAGGGATGACGCAATATCTGTTTCCGCTAACGCCGTCGCCAAACGAGCCAGCTCTCGTCGTAATATTAAATGCCCATGGAAATGTAGCGAAGGCGTCGCAAATTCTGATCCACCGGCATATGCTGAATGAACACGGACGAATGAGGGAGATTACCGAGCAGGATCTTGCCCATGCGGAGCTCCTTGAAGGCTCGTTTTTTCTGCCGGCCAGCCAGGCTGTAGTTGCGCTGCAGGTCGTTGGTGAGCAGTAGCCTCACCAAGATCTGGACGCAGCGCTGAAGTGCCTTGGACCCCTTGCCAAGCAGCTGCACTTTCTGTCAAGGAGATGTACACACGTGCCAACAGCGGCTAAGTTTAGTTTAAAAATCCTACAAAAAAAACTGCAGTGAAACAAAGCCAACGTAATCTACGCAGATACGCAATGTTTTGACAAGACAGAACAACAGCCGACATAAGCAACTAGATGCAGTGCGCATCAGGGTCATCCAGCTCTGGGCTTGGTACACAAACACGCAGCTGCCAATGATAAGTCGCCTGGAACTGAAACATTCCAGCTTTTAAATTCGGACTATGCCGTTTGCTTTCAAAGCAGGCTGATAGAGTCCCAAACTGACATGTAATCGAGCAAGCAAGCCCCATATTTGCAGCACTGGAACCTGGTTTGAGTGAGTACTATAGGCACATGGTCACAATGCACCTGTTATGCAAATCTCTTTTGCAAAACAAATGCACATCTGAACATCCAAAAGAAAAAAGATGCGCAGAGTTCTTGCCTATGGGGCAAGATATTTACTTAGAACCCAATGAATATTGTGAACCGCTCCGAGGGGACTCCGCTGATGCCAATCAAAAACACCTTAGTGTGACCTCCAACGCAAAGCTCTTCTTGGGAGGGCCCGTTTATGGCCAATCTCGTACTTGAGTCAGAGCCCAGGTTGGTAAACCAGTGTGGATAGGGGTGAGCGGCAGAATGCAGTCCTTCATTTGTACGCAACCGCGGTGAGGCGACAAGTGCTACATGGAGACCCAAGGAGGTCTGTTCACACTGTGCATAGTTTCCCAGAAACTGATCACTGTTCTTTTAGTGCTACACAAGCTGTCTCAACTACACCGAGATATTTTGCGAGTGCTCCATATTTTTTCTGTACGCCTCATGGGACATTTAACTTATGGAGTTTGTGGCATGTCATTTGCCCAGTGCGAGCTCTCCCACATTAAGCATGTCTGCTCTTTTTTTCGCATTTCAACCAATTTGATTAAGACAGCACCGTGCCAAGGTCAATGTTGTCCTTGCGTGTGAAGGTGAATTAGCCGGTTGTATAAAACTTCATTTCTGCGAAACTATGCAGTGTGAGCAGACCTTAAATTCCCTAGGCACCGATAAATTCCTTAAACTTGCGCTTAGAATAAAATTTGACTGCATGTCGACATTGCGTGTGCTTTTGCTCCGCCTCAAAATGTAGGTGGCAACATTTGTTGGATTGTTTGGGAAGGTGGAAGTGCAACGTACGAGAGCCTGTCTGACCGAGACGTCGGCCAGCAATCGCTCGGCCTCCTGGACGTCTGGCAATGTCCGCAGGGGCAGATCCGACAGCAGGGAGGGCAAAGCCACGGGGCCAGGAAGGGGGGCTTCAGCCTGCTGAGAGGCAGCCTCCAGCTGCAGAACGTGCGACCTCACGGCGTCCACGTCCTGCTTCAGGCTCCTCACGTGCTGCCGGATCTCCACCAGGAGAGGCACCACTTGCCTCGCCAAAGCTGGAAAACACCGCGAAAAGTCTGCCATCAACCAAAGTCTGCTTCAACAACTAAGGGCAACACAGTGCATGTGAAACATACATCAGCTATGCTGCTACCTCTCTTGACAAGTTTCAAGTGAAGCACAAGTCAATCCAAAGTGCAATTCTCAGCCTTAAAACGAGGTTTCTGAGATGGACTTTTCATCGTGGGATGCTCGGGTTGCAGGGGCTGAAAAGGCGTATGCCGCTGCAAGGCTGCTTGCCAACTGCTGCCTTCTTCCATCAAGGCAGAGGCTCCAGATTGCCTGGTGGAAAACAGACATTGGATATAGGCTAACCACCCTCAATGCCCCAATCCAATATTCACAAGCTCACTGAAGGAAAGTTTCAAGCTATAATAGGTGGTTTCCTTTGTCCCAAAAAACCAAATGTTTCTACATCAAACACAAGCTTGTCTTTGCAAAGCACAGTGAAGACAGGATTTGATTCCAGCTTGGACGCAGAATGTAGCAGCTGGATGTGCGGCGCTCACAACATCTGAAACAGGCAAAGAGTCACTCGATCAGTGCGCGAAGGAAGAGAATGTCCATAAAAGCTACTAAATTACACCATGAGCATCTATGCTGCCAACGTACCTACAATGCAGCTTGCCATGGTGAATTTGCTCAAGTTGGTCTTCCCTTTCCTGCCAGGAAAACTTTGCAGCCAACTTGTCTGCACTTAGGTACACCGAGATTCTTCGGGTGGCTTCAAGGACCTGGAAACGATACCAATGTTCCGATACACACGTTTCCTGTTTTGCCTGAAGATGCTTTAGGCCAGGAGTGGCCAAGCTGCGGCTCTTCGCGTGTTAAAGTGCGGCCCCTCCCGGTCACACGAGCACTTCCCCAAAAAGATTAATGGAAGGCGTTTTAAATCGAAATGCAGGTTGCAGTTTGGTAGACTTGTGCTACTGCTACCTTACATACTGTTGGACTGCTTATAATTCAGATAGATCAAAGGTAGTTCAAGCTTCCTTTATTGCCCTAAACAAAAGTTTGCCCCCCCCCCCCCCACCTTGCGGCTCTTAGAGGTTTCGTAGTTTTGTTTGCGGCTCTTAGGCCGGGTCAGCCTGGCCACCCCTGCTTTAGGCAAATGCTTAATACTTGCAAAAGCTTGTTTTGTGTCAGCAACCAGACTGCTATCAAACGCTCCCTCCATGGTAGGAAATGGCCCAGACACAAGTCGAGCAGCTATAGACTGCTGCGTCCCAATGGTAAGTTGATCTCCCTGCTCTTGCAGCTGGATGACCTCCAGCCTCCGGAGAACTTGACGCTGCAAGTCTGGAAAAACCACCTTACTAGAATACTAACTGTATTTACTCCAATGCTGATGGGCAACTGGATATTGACATTGGGAGCATGCATGACGCCCCCCGTAACTCTAGTTCTTAGGAAGAGCTGTGCACGACACGACTCCTTCTCTTTCGTGTTCTGCGCGTGCAGGAAGACTCCCACGACGCATTGCGGCAGCATAGCCAAACTGGCTGGTGAGGTAACCAAGTTGGACCCAGCCTGTCTCCTTATTTCTTTCTCAACATGCTGGCAGAAGCTCCCTGCAGCTGCTTAGGCTGATAGACCCATTCCAAGAGGATCCTAGAATAGGCAGCAATATCAGGGTGCTTTTTTTTTTTTATTCTTGCAGATTTGTTCTAAAAGAAGCCGTGAAAGCTACACTTTTGCGGTTTCTGCGACTGAATTGTACGCCCAGGGGGACATTATGGGGGTGGGTAATCTTAGAGATAAGTCGAACTAATCAATTAAAATTCGTTAATTACCCTTTTAATTAGTGAAAATAGACATATGGTTCCAACCATGTTGAATTAACCTGAGACTGGGGTAGAGAAGAAACATCAAAACGTAGATGGGACAGAAAATAGACAGGACGACATCTCAAACTCAGCTAACTCATTTATCTTGATCTGTATAACTTTGTCCTTTTTTGTGTTGGTGGAGATGACCTTGAGATTGAGGTGGACTAAATAAATGAGTTAGCTGAGTTTGAGACGTCGTCCTGTCTATTTTCTGAACCCTTCTACGTTTTGATGTTTCTTCTCTACCCCAGTCTCAGGTTCATTCAACATGGTTGGAACCATATGTCTATTTTCACTAATTAAAAAGGTATTTAACGATTGATTAGTCGACTTATCACTAAGATTAGCCACCCGCACAATGTCCCCCTGGGCGTACAATTCACTCGCACAAACCGCATAAGAGCAGTTTTCACGGCTTTTTTTTTTTTTTTAAACAAATCTGCAAGGTAAGCTGATTCTTTTGCAGATAAGGTGACATGGGCACGCATTCATCGTCTTTGTTGGCCCGGTCTAGCGCGGTGCAACCACTGGTTGTGCCGCACTCCCGGCAGTGCAGACCTAAATCCCTAAATGCCCTGAGTTGGCTCTAGTAATGTTATTCTGGTGTTCGCCGGATCGTTGAGGCACCGTCCAGTGAGTGCCTATTTTTTTGAGACGTTTAGGAAGTCCGGCTACTCTAAAGGGAGAACCATCAAAATGCACGTACCAATTAAGCAAAGGTGTTTGGATTGGTCCAAGTATTAAACGCAGTTCACTTCCATGTCAACGTATCAGTCCGCAAACACTGCAAATCCTAGAAATACAGAGGCAACAGACAGCACAAAAAACGCCGCCAATCCACCCGTTGAAAAAAAAAAAAGAAAAAAAGAAAAAAAAGTTGGTTTATGACCGGCGACTAGAAAAAACTTCGGCGCGCACTTTATTGGATGAAATTTGGTGACGTCACAACCAATAGGCGCACGGAAACAGACGCGGTCTCCTCAACGCCCGGAGAAACATCGGAAACATCGTGCCTGACGCCTGACGAACCGTCGTCGAACGAAAGGTGAGTGGTTTGAGTTTTCCTGTGATGTGATCTCTATGTGTGTTCGTTTCACGCGTCCGAGCTGTTCCTTCGTTTCAGATCTATTTGGCGCCGCTGCCTACATTGTTTGAGCCTGCGTTCACGATTAAAACAACCATCGCAGAAAGCTGAAAGCCCGCCGAAGAACGGCTGACTTGCGAGCTAAACCTAATTCAACAAAACTATTTGATGACCGACAGAATAATGTGCTTGATCTTACATTTCATGTCAACAAAGAACTGCGCTGCCTGTCTTCGTCCCTACATGTTTTATTCTTTCGTGTTTTTCAAATCTTTACCAACCCGCATCCAATCGAATGCCCCGATCACAACAAATAGTTGGTCGTGCTCCGATGGCCCTTATCATCAGCCGGTAAGGCAGTTACGTTTTTCGTTTCTATATTTTGACCCAAGTAACGTCATATTCTCAAACTGTGAAATTCTATCACCACCTCTAGTTTTACATTCTGGTGCACCGTGCACTTGCAGCTTCCTGCACCCCTGCGAGGTTTCCTGCGATCGTACCTTGTATATGATGGATTTCTCGCCGCACGCGAGTGCTCGAAGGCGTGCTATACACTCTGTAACATAGGTTGTGTGCAGAAAAGGCACAGGCCCGAGCACAAAAGCGCCCTTTTTGCACGAGCAGCCGTGCAAAAAGAACATTCTGCGGAGCTACGCCCTCGCGCCCGTGCCTCTGCTGCACACAACTTATTCATAACCGAGCCGTTCTCGTTTCTTTTGCATGTTACTGGGAAAGAAGTGTCATTGTTTTTTTTTCTCAAACAAAACTCAGACGCGAGACAAAAGCAAACAGATAGAAGTCTGCACATTCACACCCTTTTCTCCCTTGTGCGACAGGTTATAGCTGGTCGCGATTCAACACCGTTTCTTTTGAAGCTGATGGGTACCACAAGGCGTGAAAGGGGTGACTTGCAGCTTTACCAAGGCAGCAGCAAGACACTGCAAGCCTTCGCAGCAACTGGCTAGCCAGTGCCACTGTTTTCCGAACAGCACTGCGTGCCATGCAGAGGGTTTGTGCAAGCTCTCTGGGTGGCGACGCTAGCCACGGTAAGTGCATCCTATGCAGCTTTCTTCTAGGGATATATGTGGCTTGCAGGCCATGTCGTGCATGTGCCACCCAACAAACAGCAGTGCCAGTGGCAAGGCTGTGCTGATGGTAATCACCGCTGCACCTTGTTTTTATTCAATAACCACTGACAAGGAACCAAGTACTTCCGAGAGATTCTCGGTTGTGCTTTGATGAACCCCAGCTCGCTTATGAACAGGTGGATGGCACAGCTGGCCTTTCCTAATGGACTTGGTGTCCGTGTTAACAATGCAACCAGACTTTTTTTTACTTTGTGGCGGTTTTTCCGTTGCGGGTGACTAGCATTGCTGTAGAGAAATATGCAAAATAGCGTAATGTTTGCGTTAGTTACCTAAGTTAATGGCGGGAATAACTGACCTACATTTCCATCGACTGCATTTCTCAGAAGAATAGCCTGGACTAGATAGCTTGCTGCACCCTTCCTCCTTAGCCTGTACAACTCGGCGTCTTCCCCTGATTGTCTTATGTGGCTGCTTCTGTGTTTGCCTAGGCACTCAGTTGAAGTAGTGAAAGCTGTCTGCATTGCACATAACTGCCATGAAAGCCAGTGTGGACGTAGCTGGGGTAGCCCCCAATATGGCTTCTCTGGCTCGACACAAGTAACGTTCCTACCACTGTCGTGTTCGCAGAAAAGAGACCTGCTTAAAAAATCCAGCGATTTTTTGGGCAACCCCACCTAACCACTTTTTCGAATTAGCCATCTTTTACTCTTTCTGGTATGCTATTTACTATCGCGAAATTCAAAATAGTTATTGTAACATCGGCAAATGAAAATGACGCTGAGGCCAAGATTCAAATACCGTAAAATACCGGGCAAGCACCCACTCAGACTTTGGAGAATCTAAAAAAATGGGGGATGGGCGCTTGTCCGGTCATGAATTTTACATATAAATGTACTGTGCATATTTCCTCAGATCTCACAAATTTGGTAATGGGCGCTTTTTGTGGAATGGGTGGATGCGCGGTATTTTACGGTATACTTGCGCTTCTCATTGCCGTGATGTCACGGCAGGCACATTGCCAGGATTTTGTTTTGGGGGGGGCGCCTGCCTATGACAAAGTGCTGTACAAGGGGGTGGAAGGAGAGGAGGTCCCAGCAGAATGGAAGATTTCGGGCGACCTTCCAAAACATTCTTTTGACGCCATGAAACTGGATCAGTTGGGAACAAAGTACAGCCCAAAGAGTGAACCCCTGCCTTCCCATGACGTCACAATTTCAATGTTGCCAGTAGAACTTTTCACTTCGAAAAACATGATGATGACCAAAATTGTAAATTTTGTAACTTTGCAAAAAAAAGTTATTTTGGCCAAATATTTGGGTTAGTATTTCAGCGATGTTTGTTGGTGTTAAGCAGGTTTTTAGTCAAATTGGGGACAATGAAGAAGTACCCCTTTAAAGGGGACTCCGGCATTTTAGGTAGCATTTTAGGGATTAGGTAGCCGACTTTTCGAGCTACCTAATCCAAGGGCATAATCTGAATGCGGATGGCTTCCTGATTCCAAAATGCTATCTCGTTTTCCCAGATTCACTCTAGTTAACCGAAGCACCGTTCTACCTAGTTTTTTTCCCAGTTCTCCCCGCCGCCCAAGCGTCACGTCACTTGTGTGCAGCGATGCGCGCGGCCGGCAATCGGGTACGCTTGCGCCCGCCTTTCTCCCGTGTAACAGCGAGAAAACCTGGGCGTTCGTGCTGTTTAAAGTTGATAATTATATAAATTTGCACAAAGTATGGCCTTGATCTACGTGCATAACTATAAGCAAGTAAAAGAAAAACGGGAGCAATTGGAATTTTCATAAAACCGATTTTGCAACTCGCTACGCTCAAGCCGCGCCTCGCTAGTTTCGTGAAATCGCTGGTAAATCCATTCTCTTTTTATTAGAAGATGGCTGGCGATGAGAGGTCGCCGTGTCGCATGCAAGGTCGGAAACGTGTGTCTCAATCTGTCACGTGCGGCGACTCGGAGCGGCGTTCGGACTGTCGGATCGGACGATTCTGCCGACCGTGTGTCTCGCGCTTAAAGGAGGAACCGTGACTTACCAGATAGGTATAGTGTATCCTCATGACCAATGTTTCGGACGGCTTCAAGTCCGAAAGTTCGATTATTCGGGCAAAATCGTCGCGAGCGATCAGCAGGAGACACCACCGAGTGGTGGCCATTTTGAGTTCTATGTTGGCTGCAAGTGGATTGGCTTGGTTTGGCAGCGCTACTTGGGTACTCCCGAGTCCTACCGCTAGGTGACGCTATGCTACCCCTTTTTTCCCATTTAGCTCCACGTCATCATCGTCACTCTCCTTCTGCTTTGTTTCCTTCCATCCCTTCGCGCCTCCGCCCCACTTTCGAGTCGCCATTTTGCGCTCGTGGAATTGTGCCTCTCTTCTCGTTAGGACAACGCTGGCTTGGATGTCTTGACCCCATCTGTTCTTCTGCTGCCGCAATGTGTCGTTAAAAAGCGCAAAAAGCGCTTGACCGTAACGCTAGAAAAGAAAGGCAGCAATTCTCGAGCTAACAGAAAGTTGCCGAACGCAAACAAAGGCGTAACCTGGAGCGAGGCACTATTTGTGGCTTTTTTAAGGCCACTTGGAAGAAAGGCAATTTTTTCAATCTGCTGATTTTTCGCGCTGCTCTATTCGGGCGTTTTTTCGGTACCTGCGAAGTCTGAATAATCGGTCGGCGACTGCATTGCAAAACTGAAGAATTAGCGATAACCTTAGACACGTCATTGGCAAAAACAGAAAAAAGTAGAGTCCCCAGCACCGACCCCCGAGGGACCCCGGACGTGACACCATATCTTTACGAGTATTTGCCGTTTACTCAAACAAGGCACGCTGCACGCGAGAAATAATCTTCTAGCCAGGGGTGTAATGTCCCACATACACCATACTGCACTAGTTTTGACAGCAGAATGCCCTGGTCAACATCAAAAGCCTTACTAAGGTCAAAATATCCAGTGTCCACCTGTCTCTTATTGCACGCGGCCTTTGAGGCCACAGACATAAAAGCAACCAAATTTGTTTATTAATAATCAATCAATGTTTATTAAAGTGTCCAGGAACAACCAATCGGTCTTAGTGCTGGCACACTAAAAAAATGAGCAAAAACACACACATACAAACACGCATACACACGAGTGCAGAAGGAGAAGGTAGTTCTCCAGTCTGAGGATAAAAATATTAACGAGTATGAAAGACACTCAAATCAACGCGGGAAATCAAAAGCACAAAACAGAGACATCACCGGGTGTGAGAGAAAAAAGCAAATACTACATCAACGCTTCAACTGATCAGCCCGTCCAGCTGCGGGTTCTCGCTCCCTTCATAGTCAGGTTGCACTGCCGGCGGGTCAAGGTAGAGGTACCTCGCGGCGAGTTGGTCCATGCTGCGCTCTTGTGGTCCCTGGATCTTGTAAACCAGCTGAGCCAGCCGGTTAGTCGTAGCTGTCTTGGTCTTCTCCGGCTCGACAAGCGCCCGATGTCGAGACTTAAGCTCTGGTTAGTCGACGCTTTGACTGACCGTCCAGTTCGGAACAGGTCCCGGGTTTCGGCACCGACGTAACGGTATCTTTCAGTTTACGTTTGACGCTGCAGTCTGATTAAAACTCGTAAGCTGCTTTACTGGTTCATCCTCATCAGATACACCATTTTTTACGTCGCTTTGCCCTTTTTCTTTTCTCTCGGCGTCCTGGCCACTCGCACCTTTTCCTCGCTTCTTTTTCTTCCTCGTAGCGTCCCCTCTTCCGTTGCGCGAGACAAATGGTTCCAACACACACCACATAACTGAATAATGCGTCACCTTGCAGGGGAAGTCTTACACGGTTATGACTGGTAGTCTTTTGCCAAGACGGCTAGTTTGCCAAGACGGCTCAAAGCCCTCGCTCATGTACGGCAGGCGTGGCATCTCCCGATCTTGTTCGAACACTTTCCTCAGGGTCCAATCTCCTCACAGATGAGGACAGCCCAAACCACCAGCTTTGCGACGTAGGCTGCAAAACATATTCGTACGAATTCTTGTGAACGGTATTGTCTATTTATTTATTTATTTATTTTACCCTCAGGCCCAGGGACAGTACAGAGGGGAGTAGAAATAAACAACATGGAACAACAGTAGAACAAAACTTAGTGGGGAAAACATGGTTACTAACATTTGTACAAAGCGGAGCGCAATCAACGATTGGTGCAAGTGATGAAGGTAACCGATTCCATTTTTTTGTGACTCTCGGAATAAATGAGTTAAAATATTTATTGTAGCGGCAAGATGGAACGCCCACTTTGTGCTGGTGATCTAGACGAGCTGAAAGGAATGATGGTCGGGTGAATAGCTGATCTCTGAGAGCCGGGTCGTGGTGGAATATTTTGTGAAAAAGACAATTGCTAGTAATTCTGCGGCAGTGTGCGAGGCTGGGTAAAAGTAAAATGTCATTCATTGATGTCACGCTTGCGGTCCGGTTATAATTAGCCAAAATAAAACGTGCGGATTTATTCTGAACGGATTCGATAGAGTCAGTAAGGTAGGTAGCACCGGGATCCCAGATGGAGGCTGCATATTCCAGCTTGGAGCGTACTAATGTCAGATAAAGAAATCGTTTTAACGAAGAAGGGGCTAGGAAAAAGTTACGTTGAAGATAACCGAGCATGCGGTTAGCGTTATTAACCACGTAAGTTACACGCAGGTTCCAGGAAAGATCGGAGCTAAGTATCGCACCCAGATATTTGTAAGAGTCTACAAGTTCTAAGGGTGTGCTATTAAGACTATAAGTAGCAGTAAATGTAGCTTTACCGGTTATGTGCATTAGCTTACATTTTTTAATGTTGAGTTCCATTGACCAAAGCTCGCACCGTAGAAAGATAGAATCCAAATCATGCTGCAATTGTTGGGAATCGGAGTCACTAGCTATTATTTGGTAGATAGCGCAGTCGTCGGCAAATAATCTTATCGAGGAAGAGACAACATTGGGCAGATAGTTAATCTAAATGAGAAAAAGTAACGAACCTAGGACTGACCCTTGTGGTACTCCAGAAGAGACAGTTGTGGGGGCAGAGTTAACACCATTGCAGGTTACAAATTGCGAACAATCCGTTAAGAATGCTACCAGCCAATGAAATACGTTAGGGTCGATGTTAAGTTTGCTTAGTTTTTGGAGTAGAAGTTTATGCGATACCTTATCGAACGCTTTCGAAAAATCGAGAAAAATGCAGTCCACCTGGGATCCCTGGTCGAGAGCAACGTGAAAATCATTAGTAATGCCGAGTAGCTGTGCTTTACAAGAAAACATTTTTCTAAACCGGTGTTGAGCTGAGGAGAAGAATGAGTTGGAATCGAGAAAATTAACGAGTTGCGTGTATATGATCTGCTCGACAACTTTACATGGAATGCTAATTGGTGAGATAAGCCCGTAATAGAAGGGGGAGTGCTTGTCACCAGCCTTGGGCAGAGGAATAACTTTTCCGGTTTTCCAATCATGAGGTAAAAACCCGGTGTCGAGCGACTGTTGAAATATCTTTGCAAGTGTAAAGGCCCGTTCACACTCTTGCGACCGACTACGACTGAGAGAGACGAGATCTCTTAAGAGGGCGCGGTACCTCTATTTATTCGTCCGTTTCAGCCACCAGATGGCGCGCGGCTCGAAACGTGGTTGAACGCGCAACTTCTAGATGGCGCCAGTATCGAGGTGTGAAAAGGCCCGCGTTATCCGCTGCGTGAAATAGATCCCGAAATGTGCCGTGTTCTCCCGGCGGAGGAAGTTTCTCCCTCCCTCGCGCGCGCTTGGTATGTACGCGCGGTGGCCGAGTCCGGCCTCTGCGCTGTGTGATGCAGTGGGTGGCGCTCGTTTCTGTTCGGAGGTAGGAATAAAAATGCCGGTCCCCTTTTTTACGACGCTCGTTTCTATAGCTTGTTTTTCTTTTTTTTTATCTCAAGTGACCTACAGTACCGCCTGTTCGAAATCGTCCTTTGCGGTGAGCGATTGAGAGTCAGGTTAGCATTTTATTTGGGTCAGCACTACACGTTCAATGGAGACCTCGGGCGGCGATGTAAATATGCATTGCTCCCCAAAGTGTGTCCAAGGTGCGCAATGACAATTGGAAAGGGTATTGAAGGCGCGCGACCGTCGGTTGGTAAAATACGTGCGTTAGATTCACTTATTCAGTCTAATCATTTTTGCCAACGTCTTTTATCTGTTTCGACAAATGACATGGTCGAGTCTATTGATAACCTTAGCTAGATTGGACGTACGGAGTGTCCGCGCTTTAAATAAATTTGCTTCGTTTATGTGAATGAATAACTGTTTTCTCTTTTCCGTGCTCGGTGCTATGCAAAAATCGCTGAGATGTTATGGTAGCTCAGTGTGGCGGCGTTTTGCACGCTGACTCGCTATTGCATTCGCTGTGCACAATATGTGTTCAGATGGAATGTGCCTAATCGTATTTCCGATCGATATGATAGATTTACTTTGCTACAGTGTTAATTATATTTTCCTGATTTAAACTGGTTCGTCCTTGATCTGAGCCTAAGTTCAAATTCGAAGGGCAGACAGACTTAGCGTCGTAACAGCCGTAATGCGCAGAAAGAAATTAGTACCATGAAAGTAAAACAAAAGGATACGAGGTGGCTCAGTGTTATAGAAGTAATGAGTGTGCAAAAAATGCCATCGTACGTGTTTTTTTTTTTTTTTAACTCTCCGCATCGCTGGGAAACGCTCAAGGTACCAGCAAAGACAGCGAGCTGGCGTGAAATTTCCATCGAGCGGAAAACGAGTGCCATTTTTATTTCATCATGCGCTTTCATTTTGATATGGCTCAAAATGGGCGCGAAATAGTAACAGGTAAGGCAACAAAATTTAGATGTTAGGTCTGGAGCACCGCCATACCCAGCCGTGTTGGGGGCATCTCTCGCGAGTCAATACGGCAAAGGTATTGCGCGTCGAACTGTACGTGAGAGTTATCCATTTCAGCGAAACCTTGATTTCGCAAAACTATTGTGGCTCGAGTCGTGGCTTCCAGTACTTGGAAGCCACGAGCGAGAAATAAATGACAGTTGATTTTGAAGGACAATCGCGACGTGGAAACCCATAAAAGAGAGTTCCAATAAGACGAGAGCTTCCCCTTCTCTTCAAGTGCGTGGGTTACGCTCTCAATCCTGCATCTGTGGTAACACTGCAGGCTCCTAAAATCTCTTTGAAAACGTTCCTGATCGCAACAACTTTTTTTTTTTTGTCGAGGCGCTATTTCATTTTTTTTTCTTTTTGTCTACCTTGATACCCCATCAGCACAAAAGCTACCAATAACTAAAAAAAAAAAAAAAAAATAGTGGGCATACAACGACAACGCACCCACTGGGACCCGAGTCAAGGCAAGAACAACTAACTACTAAAAGGGGAAAAAAATCATGTTCGCATACACGGACAGAACGCCTCCATCGAAAGAAATGAATCATGCGCTTGTTCTGCCAGTCTCGTTGTGCGTCTGTCAAAAGCCACAAAGGAGGAAGACAATCAGAGCCTACACCACTCCCCTCCCCCCCATCACCCCTAAAAAGAAGAAAAAAAAGGTTTCTTGGGCGCGCGCGCGGTCGCCCAAGCGATGACCTTGGAAGGGTATGCGATTGTAGCACGTTTGTCCCCCGGTTGTGCCCCTGTCTCAAATGCCACGGTCCGTTTCTCCCAAGTGCCCGTCTTATCTTCCCGAGTATCAACTCCGCAGTGATTCTGAATCATTCCGATGCTTTCCAACGTTGCAAAACTGTTAGACGAATATTTGCACAGAAGTATACACTGTTCGCAGAACTATCTACGGCGCTAAAATTCAAAAGCGCCGTGTTGGATTCGGGAACTCGTGTAGGTTTAGCTCATTGTTGGAACATTCTTATTCGCTCGATGAACTCCACAAAACGTGTAAATATTACAATGAACTTTCCAGAGAACGATAGTTGTTGTCGGGGTTCCAGGCGACCGGACAGGTCGCAATTATTGGCTGATTAAAAATTTTATTTCATAATCACAATCGTATCATCAAGGGCACGCCATTTCCTCATCACTTCTTCTACGAAAAGAGTTGCTGTATTCGTAGCACACACAGACGGAAACGGTTGAGACTGTGCCCAAATAATATCTTCTTTTGGCAGGTACTGCGCAGCGATTACACACAATACCTCTAACATAAACATGCTGCTCCACATGTCTATTCACAAGATGCAATACATCGTTCTCCCAACTTTGTTGAAATGGCAGTGAAAGCGCGTAACCGTCACTTTTTTGAAGTTCTACTTAGAGGTGAAGTGTTTACCGTAAAAAGTCGTTAATTATTTATTTTTTTCCGTTCCACTACAAAGCTCGATTCCCTTAAATTTTTGTTTTTATATCGTCTCTACAGCGCTTTTACGTCGTTACTTTCGTGCATCACATAATGTGCGAAAAAAAACAACAAAAAAACGGTAGGATCGATGCTGCATAGCCTTTTTTTTTTTTGTGGACATCAAGAAAAAAAAAAGATAGTAGTTGTCTTCACTTCGCACTGCATGTTTTAGCACGGAAGTTCCTATTTGGTTATGATGTCTTTACTTTCTTAAAAATTGTATACAGTAATTTAAATTACCGAATTACAAAAACGTCGAAATTGTATAATTGCTTTTCGTTGGGACGCCATGACGACAGCGACACTCGTGTTCCCTCGTGGCTTTCGCCAGCCTTTCTACGATGAATTGCCAGGATCGCGAGATGCAACAGAGTGACACTCCGTCTTCTGTGACGTCATTTGTTGCACTTCGGAACCACTTTTGATGTATGGCCAGCATAAGACGCTAACCACACCAGTCGGAGACGCGCTGCAGGTGCCATAGTACTGCACCTAAAAGTAGCTGTCACGTGCTTTGCTCCGCGACTGTGATTCCCTCACAGCAGCCCTGACTGAGCGTTGCCAAATTACGGTGAAACGGAGTATAGACAAAACAAACCGGAAACGAGCTGCCAGCATACGATAGTCAAACTCCAACAAAAAGGATTAGTTTCTTCCCAAGCTGGACGACATTTACCGGGCATCTTTAGAGCTGCGAAGCTCAAAATCACGCGTACTCATAAGATTTTTTTTTTCTCGCGTGTTTGTGATTTTTATGATGTCCTGCAAGCAAGAAAAAAATATATATGGTGAAGTCACTCCGAGGGGGTACCGATAACTGCGAGCCACGAACATGAAGGATTCGCTAGCATCCGTCAGGAGTGTGAACGGTAAATCGTCACGCAAACATATTCTCACAAGCTGCAAATATTTATTTGGCTTAGCAAGTAGAATACTAGTATACTAACGACATGTGATTATTGTACACAAGATACCATTTCTCGGTTCTTCAAAACCATTTCCCTAGTCTGAACGGTCGCGCTACGGGCCGCGGCTAGCCGTGCCCTCGATAGACTACGGAGCTGCGTTGTGTCGTCTGCTACTGTACCGCCAACAGGAGAGCGATAGCTCTGTGTGCTCCACAGATGCGTGTTGTGGTATAACTCTGTACCAGACTTGTACCGTACGCATTACAAGTAATCAAATTACTTGTAATCGATTACTTTTTGAAGTAATTTTGTAATCAGCTGATTACTTCTACTAGGCAGTAATCACACGAGTAATCTGATTACTTTTTGAAGTAATAAAATTACTTGTAACCGTTACAATTTGTCCACGACCCCCCCCCCCCCCCCCCCCCCCCCCCGGGCACACGCCTGTTTTTTTTATGAAATGACAAAAATGAAATTTGCTTTTTTGTTTTTTTCGAACGGAGAAAAAGATTTTTGCGGAGCTGTAGGAAACGAGGTCAATCTCTTTCTATGTACAGTTTCTGTGGAATGTCCGTTTTTTTTTTTTTTTTTTTTTTTTTTTTTTTTAGTTGGGGACTGCGAGTGGAAAGCCCCAGGAAAGCCACAGTGCGTAACAAAGGCCCTTCAGGGCGAAGTTTGAGGGAGCAGAATGTAGCTTTGTGAGTCCTTCGTTCAAACTGGCCCCCTCACGCACACACACACAGAAATAAAAAAAATAAAAAAATCCTGCTTAGGGTACCTACTCGTAGCCCGTAGGAGAACCAGAACCGAAGAATGTCTAAAGCGGATGCAAAATATAACAAAGGCAGTTGAAATATTTCCTCATTTCCCCTACGTGGCCTTTGTGACAAGCAACGTTTCGAGTTGAGAAGTGGTCGGGGCGATCTCTTCCGCTAATGGATACCACACATGATCCGTTTGAAATACTGGAGCTGCTGCTCTTTTGTATAACATGCGAGCTTATCTACATGTGAATAATAAAATAAGTGACGCAAACTTTGAGCGACAACCCTTGCTCAAGCTTAACAAGATCAGGAACCCCCTCCGCCCCCCCCCCCCCACATACACACACACGCACTGGCGAACGCCCAAATCATTAAACGTCTTCAAACGAATTCTATGATTGTGTCCGCATTGTGAAGGTGCAACGACCACGAAGAGGGAGCCAGTTTTTCTTCTTCAATACTTGTGCAAATGTGAAATATAGGTTGGAAGTAGTTCATTGTTATGAGCGCTAAAGATGTGTCTTCACACAATAAAGTAATCGGAAAAGTAACGATTACTTCGTTAAGTAATGTCCAATTACTTTTGCCGTCGAGTAATCAAGTAATCTAATCGAATACTTTTTAGCCAAGAGTAATAGTAATTGTAATCGATTACTTTTTTTTAGTAACGTGTACAAGATTGCTCTGTACGTCTGTCCTAGAGGAAGACAAAAAGATAGGCTCTGTGACCCCCTCCTAAGCTAACAAAAACAAACAAGTATACTCGTTTGGACTGAAAGGTTTACAAAATAGTGACCAGACATTGGAAAAGCATATGTCACAGAACTTGGTTTATGAAATGGCATCATTGTTTCGAGCAAGAAATCACCTGCTCACCACTGGGACGATGAAATCGTCACTATTTATTGCGTCAGGTATATTTGCGCTCATGAAGAAAAATCTGAACACATCCTTCTCCCAAAGTCCTATGTCGAATAATAAACACTTTTTTAAACATCTATGCACAAATAACTCATTTTTTTCTACACTTGTATATACACGTTAATTAAACGACGTCAAACCGCATTTTTGATTAGATCTTGATGTCTACACCAACTACATTCATATTTTTTAGGGCTTTATTGAACGATAACTTCAACTATAGTTAATGGAACACGATGGCTCGATCTCAACAAAAACCTCAACGTGCGAAGCTTCCACAGACGGTCGCTTGCGAGTATTCTCAATGTGAGACTTCAGAAGCTTTCGCTTGCCATATGGAGCTTGCTTTCGACTACAGCGCTGCACGGGCCCGGAAAGCGCGGAGCGCGCTGCTGTAGGGAGAGGTTGACTTACAAGATGACGTGTTACGTGGTCACGTAAGATGGCGTCATTTCGTGCAGCGTGATCACGTAAGATGACGTCATTTCGTGTAAAGAGATCATGTAAGATGACGTGTTTGTGTCACGTGATCACGTAAGATGACGTCAGTTCGTATGAACTGACGTCATCTTACGACAACGCCAACAACATTAGTGCCGTCCGGAACCATTGACCTTAGAAACGCGGCTCTTCGCTTGAAGAGCTGATATGCGTTGATTGTTATTTGTTTCTTTTGCCTACTACAGACCATTCAAAAACTCGCCTTCTGGGTGCCACCAACTTCGTCTACTGGGCTGTGAAGCGCGTTCGAGCGTGCGCAATACCTCTCTAGGCCGAAAGATTGTACACTGAGTATGCGTTCACAGCTCAATGACTTAGGCATTTTTCGTCAGGATAGATGCTCCCACGAGAAGAGCGTAATGGATATGTGAATAGAATTGGAAATTTGAAATGTTCTTGTCCAATCGCATTTTTCTTTGGTTATCAACGCTTTTTAGCATCATCACAAGACGTTCAACCCATAATACACTAGTGATTAAAAAATAAGCACCGAAAAACATGCACCGGTTTTCGCTCAAAAATAAACACCGGAAAAAACATACCGTAATCATTAGCCATGTCACCTTTTTGGGTGATATGTGAATTTCCAGAAGAACAGCGAGTTATCACCCTCCCCTAGGAATACCCTGACTACAGAGCAGGCGACCCGTTTTTCCCCGCGTTAGATTGCGGTGACCACGAACCATACGGAGGTCACAGGACGTCCGTGAAAAATAAAAAGGAGGCAAACAACGATCTACTCTGTGCACGCTTCATCCCCGATTTCCACGACCCCAAGGCCAAGAACCAGGAAAGCAAGACACGCACACTGACGCCTCGGCGTGCAGAATGAAACAGGATACGGGCGCGGAATACGGCCGCGGAAGAACACCTCGCACAGTGCCGATCCGGCCGATCTCCGAACGGACAATTTCGCATTTCGTGGACAGCGAGCGCCACCGCACGGGAGAGAGAGGTACCTTAAAAACGACGAAAACAAGCACCGACACCTTGGTTCTCTATATTTGCTGTAGTTACGGAACAAATCGACTTACATGAATCATTTGAATATTATTCGATTCCGTAATAAATTTAGAAGACATTAAGCGCAATATTTCTTATGTTTGAATTTAGATAATTTTGTAAATTCGCTCCGAACGCAAGAGTGCCGAATTAGCCGATTTTGACCATTTTCATGATTTTTTAAAGAATATAATTAAATTTATGATGAAACATTTGTTGCGCTTAGTGACTCGATAATGACTCAATGTCTTTAAAGCCGAAATTTTCAAGAAAATCCGCGCAGCCGTTATTATGTGAGAATTTTTTTAATTTGGTGAAAAACCTCATGTATTCTCTATGGGGCTCTGAGGTGCGCCCCCTCTTAAAACTTCTTAAATGTTTTTAGAATGAGGGAACACACTGGCATTGTGGCGCCATCTATGCGGTGACCCTGGAACTGCATTTCACAAGAGCGAAGGTTTTGCGGGATATCCGAGGACAAATGTGCGTAATACCCATAGAAAGGCTCGTTTATAACATTGACAAAAGTTTTTCGAGCCAAGAAAAAAAGGATAATGCGCGAGAAATAAAAAAAAAATGCCAAACCGCCGAGTTTACACTGCTTCCCAATAGATGGCGCCAGTGTGTTCTCTGGTTTACGAAGTTTTAAGGAACCCAGGTTTAAGAGGTCGCAAGAGTGTGAACAGGCCTTAAGAGCGGAGTACTGATCAGTTGCTTTGAGGAACTTAGAGTTGATTTCATCTTTGCCTGTAGCTGAAGATAACTTAAGGTCATTTATAATTTTTGAAACGCCATCGGGATTAATAATGACATGATCCATGAATGAGAGAGTGTTTACACGATACGTCATCAGTGTTGCTAAAAGGGTTGGAAAAAGACTTAATGAACACTTTGTTAAAAATTGAGGCACAATGAGATTTGTCAACCTGAGTGTTGTCTGCTGTTTTAAGGGAAGTCACAGATGGCCTATCACGACAGCTCATAACGTGCCAAAATTGCCGAGGATTATTTTGGAGCAAGACCCGGTTAGAAAACTTGAACTTTGCATCTCTAATCGCATTCTTTTAACATTCAGCAGCATCATGGTATTTCTGCCAGCGAACTGGACAGAGTGAACCTTTTGCGGCTCTGAATAGGCGTTTCTTTTTTGGTTAGAAAGTCTGAGGAGCACTTTGTTGAACCAAGGTGCACTAGCATTAACAACGATAGTTTTCGAGGGAATGTACTTTTCAGTAAGTGTGCTAATCATTTCTTTAAAGAGTGTCCAGTTAATCTCAACAGAGCGCTCCGAAAACTTTGCAAAATATAAGTCTAAAAAAGTACACAAATCACCGTTAATAGATTTGCTTTGCTGTAGTTGCGAATCAGCTCTTTCTGATTACGGGCACAACTCGAAGGAATGGGCAGTGAAAAATGTAGCAATGAATGATCGCCAAGGCGAGGAAGATAAGAAATTGAACCAATCAGACTGGGTATGGTAGTTAAAATAAGATGTAAAATGTTTGACGTAGCAGCCGTTATTCTTGTTGGCATGTCGACTAACTGAGACAAATGGAATTTGGATGCAGCAAAAAGTTGGCACACTCGAGCGAAGAAGGGTCGGGGTGAGGACAAGCCGAGCCCCACACAATGTTTGGGTAGTTAAGACCACCTAAGAACAGTAGCGGTGTATGAGGAAAACGTGTTAGAAGTGTATTCATGCAGTTGATCAGCAAAGTCAGCTGATCATGGAGGTGGGCAATAACAGCAGCCTAGAATTAGCCTTTGATGCTCAACACAAACAAAAATTACTTCGAGAGGACCGTTAATATCTACAAGAAATGAAGAGATGCAGTCCCTAACGCCGATTAACACGCCACTGCCGCTTCGTTGCTCCCTCTCGTGCCGACATGTACAGTGATGCGATTGCTGCGCCAAACTGCGCCAAGGGGCTAACCCTGCTACACCCTGCTACATTTCGCCAAAATATGGGTAATCTACGCCAAGCCTGCGCCAAAGGACCAATTTAGGTCGCCTTTCAAAATCAAAACTAGACTGAGTACTGTAATTCAGCAGGCGTGTGTTACGTGGCGCAAGCGGCAACCTGACACAAAGTACCGTGCATCGATAGACTATTTCCATAAAGCCCTGCATGCTACACGGCACGCGTTGCACTCTGGGAACTAGTTGGCCAGGGAGGAGAGTGGCATGGTTTCGGTTTCGATCGACACATCGACGAGGGATTACCATATTTACTCGAATGTAACGTGACCACGATTGTGACGCGAGGAATGACTTCTCGCAGCGCAAAAAAAAAAAAGAAAGAACACGAATGTAACGCGAGTTAAGTGAGGGGAAAAAAGTACCTTAAAAAGTACTACAACGTGGTCCGCGGAAGCCTTTTCGGCCGGGTTCACACTTCAAGAGCACTTCACGCTGGAGCCTCCACCCACGGATAGTCGATTTTGTCACGTCTACCCGTCGAGCCGCGGCAGAGTTTCCGATTTCCTCAGCCATCATAATTGCGCTTCTTTTAAAGCGGGCGTCGTACTGAGCTCGTCGCATCGCCATTTGCTCGAGAGTCCAGTCGCGGAAGCACGTAGCAGCAGCTCACAAAACACGGACAACACGCGCACATGGGTACGGTAACCCGTAACCCTAACGGTGGCGCAACAAGTCGCAAACAAGAATAGGATTGGATTGGCTGTTTCCAGCGTGTATATGTTACCAGCACAAGATTGAAAGATCGCGAGATTTGTCGTAGCCATTTTAAAGAGCCTGTGCTGCGACACCGCCAAGGCAAATTTTGAGGCGTTTCAATTATAACGCGAACCCCCAAATTAGGTAAGGGAAATTTGAAAAAAAACTCGCGTTACATTTGAGTAAATACGGTATACACAGAGCGTGGACTATTAACGGCCGTTATCTCATGTTTTCTGGTCCCAAGAGCGTCATTTTTGGTCTCTAAACTAACCTAAATGGTCAGACCTCGAAGCTTTAGCGCAAGCCCAAGACGTATAGCTTGTCTTAACTCATGCTTGTTGTATTTTTGTGCTTGAGCCTTTCTGTTAGCGGTTCGAGGTATGTGGACGAGCCAGTGCTGGGAATCTCGACGCTGCGAAGCTCGGGGATCTTGCTTGTGTACGAATCAACAAGCTGTAGCAACCAATAAGTATGCATACATCGAGCTCGCGCCTTTACATTAGTGTTGTTGATCGAGAAGTTTGTTTGTTTCGTGCGTCCATAGACGAAGTATAACCTTTTGCAATTACTGCTTTTCTTAATACGCCTGAGTATGCGAGGTAAAACTTGGAGGCGCCATTGAAAAGCTCACTTTTAACACACTTCTTATCTCTTATCTGTACTGACCCGCAGCACTGCACGAAGCAAAGCCCGCTTGCGTTCCACTAATATTCAACATCGCATAGGCGCATAAAGTTATCCTGAAATCTTATAGGCACATTCGCACATACAAACCGTTTTAAGAAAGCAAAAGTCGAGCACTTGTGTGAAAAATGTCGCACCGTTCGTCGGAAGTGCGCCGGAAGGGTATGAACCCTTATGGCGGTGCGCCAAACGAACGAAATTATTCAAAGCGCATTTGATGGTTGGTAATGGCCATTATATTTGTTATGTGTTTGCTTTCTTTCTGACTGAGTATGCCGAGATAATTTCAGACACACCATTCAGGCACAGATCTCGGGCGTCAGTAAAAGCTCGTCCAACAAGGCTTAGCGAGGAGTAGGGGACGCTTGCTATCCTCTGTCGTAGCTAGCCAATCTCAGTGTTTGCGAAAACTTAACCTTCTGTCAGCATAAAATTTGAGTGGGAGATATATGATGGCACGAGGAAGACATTGTAGTAACTTTTGTGCAGCAGTGAGGTCGAATTTATTGCGTTTCCTGAAAAGTTCATGCGTCAACGCTGGGGTCAACGTTGATACTCCCGTGAGAATGCGGCTTGCTTTTCGCCCAATGAAGTAACAAGAAGCGGACGTTTGGCAAACAAAACACATGTAAGGCTCAAGGTGACCAATTTTCAGTTCTAGTTCACTGGTACGAGACGGGATTATTGAAATTCAGCTCAAAGATGCACTCGTGGGGTGAGGGGACTAAGCCACGTCTTACTAAGTTTGCATATGCACGAACAATATCCGGTGTGTCGGGAACCAAGAAAAGTGCCCCGGTCTTCGTCTTGTATCGCTCAAGAATGGGTGTATTGTACATCCGTAAAACTCATATAATTGAAAAGTGCAAGCAGCGCATTCGGTCGCGGCGTGATAGCATGAGATGAAGCTGCTCAGTCGAAACCGAAACTGAGTAGCGAGCTAGTTCCCAGGGTGCACTGCGTGGTATTTCGCCATGATGGGGCGCGTCGGTTTTGGAACAAGTCCATTGTCCACTCGGTCTTGCATGGTTTTCCCGGTGTCTCGCGTTTCGCGCTCTCTCTTGTGGGTTTCGTCTCTCGTCTCTTTTTTTTATATTTTCAGCGATGGACGCGGATGTGTGCAGATGCTCCGACGCTACCGTGCTGGGTACCAGCCATGCCGTCATGCTGTGAAACGAAACCATGTTTTTGCGCGGCAGGAGTTACTTTGTGAGCTGAATCAACGGCCGTGGGAAAACTATATTTGGTCACTGCCTTTCAGTCACCGTGGTTGCGCGACGTCGAATGTTGCCCGCCGCATGTACCGCCGCATGTTCATCAACATTCCTGTTCTTGTTGAAATCAGACGTTACTACAAAAATCCATCTTTAGTTCAAACACTGCTCTGTCAAAGTATTGATTATCTAGATTCCTCTCGGTGGGCGTTCTTTCAAGAGGGACCTCGGTACGTGAAAAATCTGCCGTGAAAGACAGTTGGTGAAGAGAAGTGAGCTAAAGCAAAGAAGGCAATGTCTGCACGCTGAACCCGCACAGCGCGCTTGTTTGTCTCGAGTCCAGTCGTTGCACAAAGCGCTCCAAGAACGTTTTGAGGCTGGCTCACAATGTCTTGCATCGATGCACTCAGGTTCTTTATTTTTTCTGTGTTTAGCTTGTACCTTGTTTGCCGGCCTGGCAAGCACGCGCCACTGGACTGTTTTTGTCGCATGCTCGAAAGTTACATTTTGTGTACAATTTTGAGGATAAGTTAGCGACGGAGCTATGGGGCATGGTTTCGGTTTCGATCGGACAGCCGTTGTCTGTGCTCGAGTGACGAAGCATGCAAAGAGCAAGCCTGCCGAAGTTGGCCTCACGTGCATGCGATCATGATTGCGTGACTGCGGCACCAGCTGGGACGCTTGCAATTCCTTGTTTAACGTTTGCTTACTTTTGAAGAAAATCTGGCACGTCGGGAAGCAGTAAAACGGTGGCAAGCGGTTTTTCGGAATTGCTCGGCAATGCCTAACGTAGCGGTATGCACTTGTGGGATGTCTCAGCAGTAAAAACACAAGCAGCAGGTAACAGGTCACATCAGAACGCAACACAGCACAAAGTGCCCTTCGTTTGTACAGCCCTTAAAACAAATATTTTTTTTTTTATTTTTCAAAGAATATCCGTTCCAAAAGCCATTTTTGCTGCTCCGAAACACTGTCTTGGCTGCTCCAAAAGCCGCTATTGCTGCTCCAAAACACTGTTTTGGTTGCTCCGAAACGTGCGCCGAAATGGCTTAGGCCAATCGCATCACTGTACGTATTAAAGTGTTTTTGTCCAAGAAATAGCTCTGTGTCCCTTATTTTTGCCAAAAGCCACGTCTCGGTCAACGCAACAATGCCAGCGTCGCAAGTATCGATCATAGAACATGATTCGTCACGCTTTTTTATTAAGCTTCGTGCGTTAGTGAATAGGACGGACACGTTACGTAAAGCGTCGTGACGCCCCCTCGCTGACCGCTAATCAGATCTAGGTCGGGTGTCGAAACGCGACGCTCTGCAACAGTGGAGGCGTGTGGTTGAGCCAGTTGCGTGGCGCGGCCCAGTTCGTGATCATAGATGAAGCATTTATCGGTCAGGAGCAGTTTGTTATGGTTAAGCTTGAAAGGGGAACCTTGAGATTTTCCAAATTCAATTAAGTTTCTCCGCACTAAACGTGTCGCAAACGAAAAATCCTCGCCAGCACTTATATTACAAGTTTAACTTTAGCCCTTAATCGCAGCACTTGGTCCTTTGTCTAGAAAGAAGCAAACTTAACAATGACTGGTCTGCACTTGTTCGGAGCCCGCTCAATACTAAGACTTCACGCTGGCGAATGAGTCAGCTCCCCCCCCCCCCCCCCCCTTGACCAAACCATAGAGTTATTACGATAAACGCTAGAGGCTCGGCTGGCGCTAGTGTGCTGTTGCATTTTGAAGCAGACAGCAAGCAGTCAGAAATTGACTTCCGGTAATGCATTTCTATGGGAAAAAGCGGGTGCATTTTCTCTCTGCGCTCGATTATAAGAGCAAGTGTCACCAATAATTTGTACGTACTAGGCACATTGGAACATTTCTCAGTCACGCGGACGAAATAATTGGTCAATTACAGCATTTTTATGTGAAATTTGCGGCATTAAAAACGGTGTTAAAACCGTTTCGTACGTGCATTTATGTGCACTGTCGGACACTGTTAGCACGAACACGGCGTCGACGCTTTCCAGCATGGGGGATATACGTGCCAAACGAACGAAGGACATCTGAAAAACCAAGAGAGACTGCAAAAACTACGCAGTCACACTGGGTAACTCCTTATGCTTGCAGACGATCAAAATAAATTGAAAGTCACGTAATATAGTCCGATTTGCAATAAATAAGTACTGCTTTATTCTTTCTGCTCATGAATATGTGCGAAGATGCTTGTTCTGTGTTCAAATCATCTACCCGCACGCTCCAAATCTTTGCAAATAGGGGAAGCCAGAGGACAGGTGCGCGATAAAAACTGCCCAACATAGGAAATAATAAGAAAACACACCTTTCGTAGTTCACGTGCTTTATTTTTTGCGTTCAAATGTTTTTTTAGCCGATCATAAAGATGCACGACGGAGTCATTTTCATCCAATGACAGGACGGGCAATTAGCAATATATAAGCACCACCGAAATGCGAGCAAACCTTGAACACACTCTAAATTCCTTTCGATCGTTAGTTTGCTTAGAATCGTTGCTTGTTTTTACATACCTTCCTTGCAACAGAGGTTTGGGCCTGAAATAGAGTGAAGTTTAACATTGTTCAGTAGTAAAGAAAAATGTTGTAACTAAAGCAATTGCTCTCTCACAATACCAATAAAGGTACATACATCCGGTACAACCGAAATGACAAAAGTTATTCATGTTTTTTTTTTGGCGAAGAGACAAAATTCACACGCGTTTTCCCATAGGAGGCTGGAAATCTAGACTGCATGCTGTCTGCTTCAATTTGCAACTGGAAGTCCCATAGACACTAGCGCCAGCTGAGCCTCTAGCATTTTTTTGTAATAACTCTATGGACCAAACAGTCCGATAACAGTTTTCTTATTTTTTCCTCTACCTGTCTCCACGTTTCTGCCGAGTCATCGGGAATCCCTAAAAGAGTAGTGAAAAAGAATGTTATTTCGCCTTGACTGGTCTTCCATTTCATCGAGCCTTGAGCGTAGTGCGACATGTGGTTTTCTTTGGCCGTCGTCGTCTTGTCTTGGTGCTTGCAAGTCGTTTTCTAAAACGCCTACCCTACTTTCAACAGACTCGAGCCTTTTCCCCGATATTTGTGATTTTTACTTTGATAGATTTTTGGTTTTGCTTTATTTCGCGTATGGAGCCCATTCTATTCGCTTGACCCGTCTCAAATCTTTGTGACCTCGCATTCAGCTCGATCAAAAGTTGGAGCATCTGTGTACACTGAGCCAATCGTTCCCCACTCGTAGGACCAGGGTTCGGTTCTATGTCGCCACAACAGAGCAGTGACAGGAAAGAAAAACGTGTGGGCAGGGCAGCAGCAGTAAGAAACGGTCGTCCGGACGATAACCAAAGCATCCGCTAACCTCGGGACGTACCCGAACAAAGAGGAACGACAGCCTGTTGGGCATTGGGGCCGCGCTGCTGCCGACCTGCCCACTGGCGAGGTGGCTTGCTTCTATAACTTCGGATGGTGACGGAGATGTCCCACTTTGGTCTACCAGCGTGCCGGGCATCGGGCGGCGGAGAAAAGCTCACCACGAAACTGGCAAGTGCGGAGAAAAGCTCGCCGATTTTTTTAACTGAGTGGATTCTGCGTCAAACGTGGCAATTTAACGCAATTCACATTCGTGACTTTATTAAACTTATGTCTTCGTTTTTGTAATATTCTTGAAGTTCATTAGACATATTTACTAATTCCTCAGAAATTAGTAATCATTCATTCGGTATATTTATGAAGCCGCAAGTATAAAACCAGAACATCGTACACCGGTAAAAAAAGACAATTTATTGACAGCTGACAGTGCGCCTTCGGTAGCTCTGTCAGATAAAAAGGTTTGCTCTTTGCGGGCTAATATGTATAGCGGTGTGTGAACCGTTTCAGCTCCGAATATTGTGTACTGCCTAATAGATAAGTAGGTGTTGGTTGATGGCAGCCAACTAAGGCTGCCTATTATTTGTTTTGTGTGCGTTTTGCGACAGCAAAGGACCACGGTGATATCATTGCTGCGCCAATTGCGCCAAACAGTGTCAAGCGGCTAACCCTGCTACATTTTGCCAAAATTTGGGTAATCTGTGCCGAGCCTGTGCCAAAAGACCATTTTTGGTCGCCTTACAAAATCAAAACTAAACTGAGTACCGTAATGAGCACACATGAGCTGGGTGGCGCAAGCGGTTGCCCGACACCAGAGCCGCCCGACACAAAGTACCCTGTATCAATCGTTCATCCGGTCTTGCATGGTTTTTCCCGCCGTCTCTCGTTTCGCGCTCTCGGTGCTCTCGTCGTCATTTTACAGCTTTTTCCACGACAGACGCGGGCATGTGCGGACGCTCCGACACTAGCGTGCCGGGTACCAGCCATGCCATCATGCTGTGAAACAAAACCACGTTTTTGTGCGGCTGGAGTTACTTTGTGAGCTGAAGCACTTGCTCCTGAAAGCAACGGCCGAGGGAAAACTGTATTTGGTCTTTGCCTGCCAGTCACCGTGGTCGCGCGACGTCGGTGTTGCCGTCACCACGTCGCGGAAGATATGGCGCTTTCTGAACAAACGTAAGGACCGCTCTAACGTTCATCAACATTCCTGTTCTTGTTTAATACTCTATTACAAAAATCCCTGTAGGTCAAAGACTGCTGTGTCGAAGTACTGTTTACCGAGGTTTCTCTCTGTAGGCTTTCTTTCGAGGGGACCCCGGTACGTGAAAAACCTGTTGCGAAAGTAAGCTGGTAAAGAGAAGTAGCTAAGGGGGCAAAAAAGGCAATGTCTGCACACTGAACCCGCACAGCGCGCTTGTTTGTCTCGAGTTCAGTCGTTGCACAAAGTGCTCTTGACTTGGGCTCGCAATGCCTCGCATCGATGTGTTCTTTTTTTTTTCTGTGTGTTTAGCTGGTACCTCGCCAGCCAGTCTGGCAAGCACGTGCGGCTGGACTGTTTTTTGTCGCATGCCGGACAGTTACATTTTGTGTACAATTTTGGGAACCAGTTGGCGACGAAGCGGAGTGGCATGGTTTCAATCAAACGGGCATCTCCGCTCGCGTGACAATTTTGCATTGCACTGCAGTGGTCACGTGGATCAGCAGTTCGAGACTGCTTCCATTTATTATATAACTAGTCAACCTAATGCTGGGATATTTAATACTAAGCTGGTCATTTTCATATAAATTTTAATATGTGCAGTTTTGTTCTTATTTATTTATAGCGGGTACATATATATGTATCATTTAACTGAATCATAGCAAAATGTGTCATGTCATTGGCATTTCAGTTACACATAAAAAGACTCTCAGGTGGTCTAACTTGACTATACACCAACTCATGTTTACAAACAAACCGGAGCGCCCGGAGCGCCCCTAGCGGACGCCACCGGCGCCGCGCATGCGCGGTGGGGGTGTGGGCAAGACGCTCGCCGTCGCCCATAAACAAACCATTGAAATGCGATGTTGTCGGCGTCGGTGTGAGTCCCCTTGCCCTTTTTCGCGTTCGAATTGTTGGTTCTACGTCTTCCTGGCATGGTGTGACTACTTCAGCGGCGTCAGCGAAATTACCGAGGCTCATTACACCGCAAAACTTCGCGTGAATAATGTGACATGCGGCGATTCATTCCGCGTGGACGCCGCAGAATGTACGCCAAAGCCTGATTCGCATGATGAGATTTCGCTCAGAATTTTCAATCGTGACGCCGCTCGGGCGGCACAAGCGTGAACCGTAGCTGAGATGGTCGACGACGATACTGAAATCGCAAGCAGAATCGGACCAACTGAATTAGGCATAACAAGTCGATGTTGGTCACTAGTAACAATGACCAACATCTCCTCGTATTTACTGTTTCCATCCAGCCTACTTACCAACCTTCAAATTTAAGTCTTTTGAGGCCTGCACTCACTTCTTATCGCAAGTACCGCGCCAACATTTGGTCTACGGGCCGGCGTCGTCTAAGAGAGCAGACGACAAGCAGAAACGTTTGGAAGAGCAGACGACAATTCAAACAATCAGGCGGCCGTTTGAACTTGAAGACGCACTGAACGTAGTCCGCAGGTGGTCCGCACAACTTGACAGTTTTCTCGCGTTCATGTTGGAAGAAAACAAATAAATCTGATGGCCACAAGTATCCGTGAATTCAACCCAAAGTGCTTCCCGCCCAAGCAATCGTTGTCCGACGGCGTCTGCTTTTCCCTTTTCACGGCATATATCCAGATTCTCGGACGAACCGAGCACGTGGAACCTTGACACTTTTGGTACGGCCCCAGTCGCGGCGTTTTGACGAGAAGGCAGGTTTTTGTCTGGTTCCTTTCAAAACAACGCAGGAACACACGTCTGGCATGGGGACTTCTGCCCACAGCCCCAGACCGGAAGTGCGACCGACGCGCCACCACCGCGCCGTGACGTCACAGAGATGAGTTAGTGTATAATTTGTTTATTGCAGCGAGCAAAGTGTCCTTCGTTTGTCCAGCACTTGAAACAAATATTTTTATTTTTATTCCAAGAATATCTGCTCCAAAAGCCACTTTTTCTGCTCTGAAACACTGTTTTGGCTGCTCCAGAAGCCATTTTTGCTGCTCCAAGAAACTGTTTTGGCTGCTCCAAAAGGTGCTCTAAAACGGCTTAGGCCAATCACACCACTGGGACCACCAATGGGCACAGGAAAGAAGTTAGCGCGATGCTAGCGTGAACAATACCGTTTGCACTGTGACGCTGTAAAAGCAACAACAAAGTTCATTTGCAATCTGGCGCGTGTTGCGGACCAAATATTTCTAATATTCCTATCACGACTGAATTCCCTCGCATGAATAGTACATAAACTTGTAAAAAAATCATGTTCGTTTTTGTTGGTTTTAAAGACATTGTAATACGTCGTTCGTTCTATAAATATTATGCCCGGTATTTTTGTGTCGCATAATTACTATCAAGGTGAGAACGTCGCAGCGTTTTTTTCTCAAATTTCCGGTCTCGAGCACGCGCTTGCTGCATTTGGAGTGCCTTGGCTGCGTGTGCACGCACGCAACGCATGAAAAGCATTATTAACAAAGACGAAGGTCGTGCTGGAGGCGGGAAAACTGAAGCCCCTACCTGCATTTCTCACATTGATGCCATCTTGAAATTTGGTGCCTATGGTGGGTGCTTCCATCGCTTTCTCAAGGAGTGCACATGCGCGTGCTTGGGTGTTGCTTAGAATGGTGCATCCCCGTCTTGAATTAAAATCTTCCATACACACGCGCCACGTCTCTATCAGGGTGGTGACATCTCCGCCATTTTGGTTCCTAGAATGCACGCGCTTCGATCTCGTTCGGAGCGGGTGCTTAGCTCCGAAGCGAGCGTCATTTTGAGGTCAATTTGGTAAGCGCGGGCAGTTCTCAGTACGACAGTGGCTGTCTTCACCCTGTGACAGACGCACATCGAGGAACCCTCTAGACTCCAGCTGAGCAAACTGCTCCAAGCGTTCGAAATGCCAAGCTGTCGAACGAGGGTCTCGCACTAAGGCGTTTGGCAGATAAAAAATGAAGCTGTTTATTGGGGGTTTCAAAGCACGTATCTGGAAACGGGAATAGAAACAAACACTTTTACAGAGGTGTGGACGTTCAGCATGGAGCCATATGCTTTATTTTTCGGTCGTTTATCGCGTATGTTTACAAAACTTCTGAAATACAGTAGATGACACTTTATTTTGACTGTGTTCGTATTTCGAACAATTTGACAAAAGTTACGCACTTGTGAGAACAGAAATCTGGAGACTGAGAAAATATTTACCGAGGGCAGTATCGGACGCAACATAGCAATCGTGGCTTTTGAAATTTAATTACATGTCTCAAAATTATTCGCTGCAATGGTCACTGTGGCAAAAAAGAATGTCGCAATTGTGGCTGTAAAGCTTTTTACAATTGGATCGAGGTCATTGGATGGGGCATTTAACAGTAGTGTTACTGAATAAGGAAATTAATAACGTGTAATCTCCCCATTACCCGCGACCACAGCCCTCGTCCTGTTGGGCAAGGAGCCATAGAGCGCGGTCACGAAGTCCGGCTCGCCCCGAAGTTGTACCCATTCACGGCTGACCTCTTCCCATAGTTCGTCGGAAGTGGCGCGACGTAGAGGACACCGTGCCATGGTTGACTTGGTCCGCCCCCAAACGTGTGCGACGATGTTGAGGTCGGCTCCTTTTGGGGGCCAAGGCAGCGTTGCGACACAGCGTTCCTCCAGGAGGGACCGGACCTGGCGTGACGTGTGGACTGGGGGCTGTTCGTGTTGTAAAACAAAGTCTCCACCTGGAAACGGGCCATCCAGGACGTAAGGCAGCGTGACGTGGACGATTATTACGCAATAATCGTCCGACGTCATGCTGCCCTCAATCCTGAAGAGCGGTCTCGGTCTATCTGGAGACACCGCGCCCCAGACGTTGACGGCGTTTCAACCACTGGAGGCGACCTTCTGCACAGACTGCTCTTCGGAGCTGAAGAACAATGTTCGATCTTTGAAAGTCACGTTTTAATAGCGATAGGGGAATAAATAAGCTATTCTCACCGGCAACATACTGGCCGCCACACGCGGAGCCGTTGGTCCCACCGGGTCGTGAACGTCGACTCGTCAGAAAGCACCACCTTGGCCCAGTCTTCCCGCGTCCATGACTCATGCTTTCTGGCAAACCGAAGCCGGTCTCGCTTTTTTTGAGTCGGTGAGGAGTGGTTTTTGGGCTGCCATGCGGTTTGCCAGTCCGGCCTCAGAGAATCTTTGGCGCACTGTCGGGATGGATGCCTCGATCGCCAGGGCTTCCCGAACCTCCCGCGCCGATTGAAAGGGATTTACAGCTACAGCTGCAACAATCTGGTGATCTTGGTCCACCGTCGTTGCTCGAGGGCGCCTGTTGTGCGACGCGACCTCAAGAAGTCCTTCATCCCTGTATTTCTAAATTATTCGATTTACTGTCGATAATGGCCGTCCTGTCATATCCGCAATAGCCCTCTGCGAATATTCTCTCAGGCACAGATTAACGATGCGTTGCCGTTTGTCCATCGGCACTCTTGACATTTTGGTGTGTCTCGCCCGATTACTGAAAGTTTGAGTTGCAAACTAGCGGACTGATTATCGCATGATAACCCGAAGCGACTCTGAACTTTATGCTGTGTCATGCTGCTTTTACAGTGCCTAGGTGCAAATGGTATCATTTAGAAGAATGGATATTTGGGCGAGTGGGTTGGAAATCATCGTGGAAAAGAGCACGATAAAAACGACTAGGACGTCCCGTGTGTTTCTTCTACGTCCTCCGTTTTTTCCGCCCTGTTTTCTATTATAAAGGACGTCACCCACGTTCGCACCGAACTAACTTCTTGCCTCTGCGAATCAGTAGTCCTTTACTCCCGCACAACCCACGCAAAGTCAACAAGAGGCAGTCTTAGTTGATTGTTTTGATACCTCCTATAACATTATGAAGCATGCTTAAAGGCGTCGGCGAACTATCGGGTATCATTATCGGCGTCGTGAGAATAATCTCCCAAAAGACTCCTGATCGCACAGATGACCGTAAAAATATTTATACGAGTTATCTTCGCTGCCGCCCATCGCTTGCAAAAAATACTCTTCGTCATTGGGGAACATTTTCGCGGTTTCGCCGACCGTTTTTCGCTAGCAGACGGCCCGGAAGTGCAGAGTGGTGCGGCGATGGCCAGAGACGGTATATCTGCACCGCAAGGTGCACTTATAGTTGAAAGTGTAATCGCCAGGGGGCACCAATAGTACCGCGGGCCACGCGGAGCGGTGTTCGCACTCATATTGATTGTGATAGTACGTAACGTTAAATCAGCCGGGTTACTTTTTTATTTCTCTCTTAGGATTACAGCGGAAGCATTTATGTTGTGTTATGAAAACGTCGTACAGCAAATGGCAAGAGGAAATTTTTGTCCTCCCCTTTCCGTACACTGGTTTTGCTCGTTTTACTGGGTCGAGATTGTGACTTCGCTCACCTTGGAAGAGTGACGCTGGTGGTACAGCGGTCAGTTTGAGATGGTCGCCACCCTTCCTTTTGCTTGTCCTCAGAACAGGATGTTTGGAAGTTTGCATAGTTTGAAAGAGTTCCTGGCTGCATCAACACTATTCGGAGAGCAAGTTGTCTGCTTCTTGCGCAGGGATTGCCATGACATCAGAACGACTCAGAGTCCTGGTTGGCTTTGATTCGAAGGATGGCGGGTAGACCTCAATGCTAGGTGACTCGGTGTCTACCCACGATTTTTAGCCAATAAGAGGTTGGTGCTCTGACATGGTTGCAACCTCTGCGCACGAAGCAGACAAACTTGTGTTCTGCATATTGCTGCGTTTAAACTACAACCTGCTGAATGAAAGAGTGAAAGCGGAATTTGACCGCCTGTACTAGTTTTGCCTTTGGAGCCCGAACTAGCTTGCAGAGCATAAAAATATTTTTGAATGGTAGTTGAAGCCCTAGGATGTGGTGTCTCATAACTTACCTTTTGAGCGCTTTCTCGGAGTCTAGCCGGGGCAACATTCTTTGGCACGAAGAGTAAAAGGTGGCACACCATACATTTCACTCCGCACATCTTCATTTTTGTTCCTGCGTGCACTGAATTACTTGAGATTTCTTCCGATGCACTGCAGCTTTTCTGGACCTCAACTGGTCAGTCTTCATTCGATATAGTTCTTAAGTAATGTGTTGGCAGCTGCCCGCAGGATGTTGCTAAGCGCTGTGTCAGAGTGGTGCCCATTTTTGCGAATGTCTAGGTTTTTGTTGTCGAAAGCATGGGCCTTGACAAACTTGGAAGCACCTCTTTTTGGTTGCCTCAAGTGTGAAAGCGTGTGGCATTTTCTTTCAAGGCGAGTTTTTCTAGCGCGAGTTGTGCGTGAGAAAGAGCGTTGATCACAGCCGGCTGAGGAAACTTGAGGCCACCTCTGGTGAGGTTTTTGATGTCGCATGTTGTCCAATGTGTCGGGAATGATGACTCGATCAAAGCACAACCTCACTCGTTGCCAAGAGGCAGTCACTTTCATGGTGTCCCTAACTACTACAAAGCATTCAACATGCGGGTGTCCTCAATGTGCACTAACGGAGCCACACTTTTGGCTTTCTGTGTCAGCCAGAATTCTGCGACGTGAAGAAAGCTGGGAAAGGAACTGGGCGTAGGACGTTACTCTGTTCCTCTCTAAGTGCTGATAGTGAGAGCTGGATGGCTTCCTGTAGCTGCATTGCCTCAACACACTTCCCAAACTGGCGCACAATCAGACTAGCTTGAAATGTAGCTCCCACGCCTGCAAATAATGGCAGGAGGGACAGACAACTGAAATCCATAGAGTTCTCTAGTGCATACGAGGAAGTCTTGCGCAACCTGCTTTATCCCGCAGTGATTTTAAAGAGAGTGCAGTCAAACTTTCTTAAACCGCATTTTTAGCACCCATTATCTGGGAGGCTGCCTGAGACTGGCGAGCGGCATGCGCTCCAGACTACGTAGCGAGTAGTGATGGCGATTTCACGTCGGACAAGACAGACTGTGTCATGAAAAGGCCGAGTGACTTAAAGGAAACAATGACACTTATCGAGGCGCAGATTTTTTCGTAAAGGCAATAATTCCACCTAAAGGGTCTGTCTGCAATGCCGGTTAGCACCGCGTGCTGAAAAATTTTGCACCGCTATCTTGCGATAACCTCAAAGTGCACAAAAGTGGCACGTTATAAAAGAAAAGCATCTGTTTCGCAGCTTATAAACTTTTTAGAGAAAAATGCTAGAACAATTTTAAGGACTATTGACGGTTGAAGCGTAGGTCTTGAACGACGATGCAGTGTTTTGTGCAAGTGAAGACAACAGTACCACGCACACTCGCGTGAGGGTTCAGAGAGGCTTCGGTCAAAATGTTTACTTGGGAATCTGCGCTTAAAGACGTGGCGTCACTCGGGGGACGGTGAGAAGACCCGTGGTCACGTAAATGTTCGTGGTTACTGAAGGTTGTTGACCCACTAGGATGTTTCCACGGGTACCACGTTGAGAAGAGCACTATGGCGTTTCTCCTGTTTCCGTGTGCTTGTAAAGCCCATATGATATTTGCCTTGTTTGTATAAGACACCATTCGAACACGTTTGAAGCTGTTGTAAACCTGAGTGTACTGAAGTTGCTGGCACAATCTGACGCTGAAAACAAATAGAAAAAATTTGAACTTTTTTGGCGTGAGCGGACGTCTTTAGGTGAGGCTGCACTTTGAAACTCGAATCAATCATTCTTTGCATGGCGAAGGAGGACTTAGAAGTCAAAGCTCAATCTTGCAATGTCATGCTCTTTAGAACAGCCAGGTGTTCCTTATCGCCTGACTGCATGCAAGCCCCTGCGTGCTACTAGGCTTTTTTGTTTTTTATGAGGGAGGGAGGCCAATGGGCTGTCCTGACTGGCAAATTGTCTGGCCTTGGTTCTGCGCTTCGTTCTAACAGCTGCCGCCAAGATGGGCTCGGGTAAGAAGCCAAAACCAGAGTATGCGTCAGAGTTGAAGGTTTTTTTTTTTAAACATGGTAAAATGCTCGGCATGCCTTATGCTTGTCTACAAAGGGTTGATATAAGGGTTATTGATGATGCCCAGTAAGTTTGTAATTGAAACTATGACCTTAAAATGGACAAATAGAAAGTTACTTTCTGGAAACAAGAAAACTATTTTTTCTATGTAGGTTCCTGGGCAGACACCAACACGGCTTCAACATTTTTTCTGCGCGATGCTTGGTTTTTGCAGGAGCGTTTTGGCCTGCGTTTTTTTTTAAACACACTGCGTATATATACCGGGTGTTTTTGCGAAGACTTTCAAAAATCCTAAAAATTAGGGCGTTTGAATAAACATGAAACTGTCTTCGGGAACAAACTACCAGCCACGGCGGATGTCAGGAATTGCCAAAAACATACTAATTAGCCAGCTAATTTACTAAAATTCTTTAATTAGCTTTTTAATTAGCGCAGTTAGGTGGCCCGTACCAATGGTAAGTTTGTAGGTGTGGACACGATGATCTCATATCCGTTTTTTAAACGGGGAAGAAGTAATTTTCCTAAGCCCTCCAGCGCGAGAAAATCTCGACCTTTTTTCTGCAGAAAACCCAAACGAAGTTAGGAGCGCAGGATATCACGTGCAAAAGAAAGTTCCCCTGGTGACGTGTTAAAACGTCACCCGATCTACGTCACACTGCTCACACCGTCCGCGTTATTTTACCGGGGAGAGCTCGGCACGGAGGCATGCACTTGTTTTTGTCTCGTCACTCGGCAAAAAAAAAAAAAAAAAATCTCAAGTCAGCGACGTGGTCACTGCTTTTGATAGCTGCGAAAGGCACTGACCTCATGTGATGCCTATAACTTTACCTCAGGAAGTTTGATTTTTGTTTCTTTTTAGCACCGCGATAGTTGCATGTGAAGAAAAAGCGACATTCACTCTTCCGTGACCCTTTATAGACCTTTCCAACAAACGCCTTCTGCGAGCTGCCATCTTTTCTTACTGGACTGTTAGCGGCTTCTGAGCACGCGCAATAGCGCCTCTTGCAAAAAAAAAAAACGTAGACCGCGCCTGCGTAACGGTCTAGTGACTCGACATTTTTCGCCTGGGCGATAAGCGATGGAAAGGTGTATACTCTCATTCTGCGCGTCCCTTCAGCAGTATGTTTTGTGTCATTCCTTGAGAAATTTTACTCGAGAGCCTAGTTTTTTTTACGAATTACCGGCTTTACAGAAAAGCAGCCCGAGTACGGCTTCCTTTCTGCAAAATAAGTTTGTGTTGCAAAATAATTGTGCGAGTCATCTCAGATATCTCTGCTACGGGGAGCGGACTATACTCTTCATTTATGATTGTAGGAAATCGTATTTCGTGTACATTCAGTTTTTATTTCGCTGCTTCGACAGTTTCCAATCATAGGTAAACGCTCCTGAACAAACACCATTTGGTTATTTTCATTTCTTGGTGGGATTATTGTTTGGCACGGCAGCACAATAGTATTTTCACATCAGGTGCTCAAAGTGCAATCCGTCCATTGCGATGCACAAAAGAAAACGCTCCTTCATTGCGTCGACTGCAGACACAAGCATCTGCCGGGGAATGTTCTGCAGTGATGCTTTCACACGCTCCTTCAGATCTTCGAGGCTGGCTGGTTCCGTTGCAAAAACTTTGTTTTTAACATACCCCCAAAGGAAAAAGTCCAAGGGAGTCAAATCGGGTGACCTAGCAGGCCAGGCGGTGGTTCTACCACGCCCAATCCACTGGTGGGGAAAGTTTGCATCCAGGAACTGCCGAGCCCCTAAAGAAAAATGGGGCTCCATCATGTTGAAACCACATTTGTTTCAAAACATTCAGTGGCAGCTCCAAGGCGAATTCCGATACTTCACCCTTCAGAACATCATCTGTGTATTTCCTTCCGGTGAGATTGCCGTCAATAAAATATGGACCAACAATGCGGCCTCGAAAAATAACGCACCACACATTGGCTGCCCATGTCACTTGGTGCCTGTACTGTCGTAGCCAGTGGGGGTTGGTGTCTTTCCAGTTCCTGCAAAACTGGGCCTCGTCGGTCCAAAGAACGTTGTGCAGAAATTCCAGGTCGCGGTCACACTGAATTAGGCACCAATTGCAGAAATCTAGGCGCTTCTGAAAGTCATTTGGTGTCAGCTCTTGGTGAAGGCATACATGGTACGGATGGTACTTGTGCCTTGACAAACTCTTCCAAACTGAAGATGCACTCGCTCCAGAGGCCTTGGCAATTTGTCGGACGCTCATGTGCGGATTGACACTTACGAAGGCCAGGACGTCGATGTCATCTCTTGCATCGGCAGGTCGCTTCCTTCTTTGGGGATGGACTGATCCTCTAAATCGGTTAAATACCGATATAAACATAGGACGTGAAGGCACCCGACAATCTGGATGTGGAGCTGCAAACAAATGGGAGGCCAGATCCGTGTCTCCTTCCGCTCACAAAACTGATTAAGATGTCCACCTTCTCTGATAGAGAAAAGTGTCTCTGCGTTGGCATGGCCTTACCAGCATTCCAGCAGTTGCGATGCTGATGTCTCTGAACTGGTGAGGAGGCGCTTTCACGCTTTCAAAAACCTTTAAGGTCTAGCACGTCTAGCACCTCAACAGCGAATGCAGCCGCTTTTTGTCAACTTGGCGTAACAAACAGTTGAAAACGATTGGCGACTCACGTGCAGCCACTGTCGCGTAAGATTTGTTGATTTCACGGAAAGCTCTGCTTTTGTGCTCTGATGAGGTCCGAAGTGGCCAGTGAATTAACACAAACTGCTGCGCACGCTAGTGATAAAACAGTCGAATAATGGTGCTGCACTTCTAGATCTTATAGACCTTTCCAACAAACTCCTTCTACGAGCTGCCATCTTTTCTTACTGGACTGTTAAACGCCTTCTGAGCACGCGCAATAGCGCCTCTTGCGAAAAAATCGTACGCCGTGCCTGCGTAACAGTCCAGTGACTCGACATTTTTCGCCTGGGCGATAAGCGATGGAAAGGTCTATAGTAAGTGCATCCGAAGCGACGAAAAAAAATATAAAAAAGAAGCGATCCTTGAAATAATACGCTCCTCATGAGGTCAGCGCCTTTCACAGCTATCAAAAGCAGCGACCACGTCGCTGACTTCAGATATCTTTTTTTCTTTTTTGCGCCGAGTGACGAGACAAAAACAAGCGCATGCCGCCGTGCCGAGTACTCCCCGGTAAAATAACGCGGACGGTGTAAGCTGTGCGACGTAGATCGGGTGACGTTTTAACACGTCACCAGCAGAAGTTTCTTTTGCACGTGATATCCTGCGCTCCTGACCCGCTTCGTTTCGGTTTTCTGCAGAAAAAAAGTCGAGATTTTCTCACGCTGGAGGGCTTAGGAAAATGACTTTTTGCCCGTTTAAAAAACGGGTATGAGATCATCGTGTCCACAGCTACAAACTTCATTGGTACGGGCCACCAAACTGCGCTAATTAAAAAGCTAATTGTAATGATCCCTAGATTAGTCTTCCGAACTCAGTGGATGATTTCAAACGTTCATTTATTCTGCCTTATTCCGTTCCTCGTTCTCATCTTCTTCTCTTTTTCGTCGTCCTGTTTTCTCTCACTCCTCGTCGTCGTTGGCGATCTGATCCGAATCCACTTCACTCTACCACGCTTTGGACTCATCCATTCTTGGATGATATTGAAAGACATTTCCAATTGACGCGATAAAGTCTTCAGGTTTGTCCTCGGGTGGGACTGTTCACCCTCGTTTATTCGTTTTTTGTCTCTTCTTCCCCCGTGCGAGGGCAGTTTTTCATGAAACCAGCCTGTGTTGCAGCCAGGTTCGAAGACCGGTTCCAGTCAAAATACGCCGCTGTGGACGATCGTGTGAACGATCGTGTTCTCTACCCGTTGAGTCTTGAGTCATCCGACTGCTCTGATGCTGATTCTTGTCAGCCAGTGGGTTGGGCAGGTCCTGAAGGCACTGGAGTAGCGCTTCCACCGACTTCGGAGATCTTACATGAACTTGCCTTTGCAGGTCTCGTGGAAGCCCGTGGGTGATTAGGGCTACTGTTGACGGTGGCGGTAGCCCTGGTTCAGCAAGTTGAAGAAGTCTTCTCTTCTCGTAGAAGTACTCCAGTGGAGAACTTGGTCGGAACTTAAAGATCGCGCGGTCCCATCTCTCTACAGCGTTTTCCTGAAAACTCGTCAAAAAGCTATCTTTCCAGTCGCTCCAGGTTGCCGCGGGGTGGTCTCTCAGGTGCAGGTCATACCACTTCTTAGCGATTCCATTGAGGTAAAGACGCATGTTCTTAATCCTATCCTCTTCCGTTACCCAGTAGTTCTTTTCTGCGGCATACTCATAAAAATCGATCCAGGCCTCCGCACTTGAAGAGAAACCATCGAATACGTCCGGCTTGACGAGCTCAAAACGAGGTCTTTGTGGGGCTTTCAGTGCCGAGACGATCGCTCCCATCAGCTCGGTTTGCTGTGCCATTTGTTGCTGCTGCAATTGTAGCGACTCCATCATTATTGCTACGATAGAAGCTGATGTTTCCGGGTGATCTAGGTGACGGAGGCTTGGTTTTAGAACCAAGTCTTCAAATGCCGAAAGCTGGATATTCACCTTAGCCGACCCTTTGCTGATGAGTTCCTCGGGTGAGAGCTTGGCCTTTGGAAGAACCAACTCGATGAGCTCCGGAGTGCTGACGTGTCCAGGCAGCTGTCGTTCATCATCGTCTTGTTGGTAGCTTACGAGCACCACTTCGTTGTTGGCCGTTTTTTTCACGGTAAATGTTACCCACATGTTGGTTCCTGCTTGAGGATCCTGTCGACTGCGCCAAATTGTAATGATCCCTAGATTAGTCTTGTTCATTTATTCTGCCTTATTCCGTTCCTCGTTCTCATCTTCTTCTCTTTTTCCTTGTCCTGTTTTCTCTCACTCCTCGTCGTCGTTGGCGATCTGATCCAAAGCCACTTCACTAATTAGTAGATTTTAGTTAATTAGCTGGCTAATTAGTATGTTTTTGGCAATTCCTGACATCCGCCGTGGCTGGTAGTTAGTTCCCGAAGTGTTTTATTTTTTTTCAGACGCCCTAATTTTTAGGATTTTTGAAAGTCTTCGCAAAAACACCCGGTAGATATATACATAGGGTGGTTCAGGTCACCAGGCTCGATCTAAAATGGTCCGTAAAAATCAACGCCTGCACGTAGATATGTAAACTTTTCGTCAAAGGTGTAATTCACGGGTCGGTTTTTTCTCGTAAAATTACAAAGCGTAGCTCTCTTTCTGTAAAAAATAAGGCCAAGAAACTTGCCAGGGTTTATGACAGGCAGCAACGCGGACGACGGGTTCAGTAGCGGGGTGTGTTTGGCGTTCGTATTGATAGATGGCGCTACCTCCTTATCGCGACGGATCTCGACCACCGTAGTTTATTAAAATGAATATAATCTTTTTGAAATGCACCTTCGGTTAAAAAATAAATGCGATTAATAAAAGCAAAACTTAAGTAAAAAAATGCGTCTGCATAACTGCGGCGCTTTTGCTGCCAACGGATTTCGTCTGCATGTCGTCTGCTATCTTTCGCTGGTCGGCGGCACCTTCAGACGCTGCTCTCAATGCCATCTATCAATACGAACGCCAAACACACACCGCTAATGAAGTTGGTCGTCTGGGTCGCTGCCCGCCGTAGACCCTGGCAAGTTTCTTGACCCTATTTTCTACTAAAAGAGAACTACGCTCTGTAATTTTTCTAGAAAAAAACCGACCTGTGAAATGCACCTTTGATGAAAAGTTTAGATGGCTACGTGCAGGCGTAGATTTTTACGGTCTATTTTAGATCGAGCCTGGTGACTTGAACCACCCTATATATATATAAACGGCAGAAAAAATACTTCAGACGGTTGTTTCGAGTTTTATAATATATTATTCGCAAAGTCACTCGACATTTCGGCCTGAGACAGACCTTTTTCAAGACTGGTTACATGAGATGAAAAATCGACACACCTTGGCTACATCAGATGGCTTATGACGTCGAGAGATAATGCTAATCCAAAACATCTGGGCTTCTTCAAGAGCTCACGATACACTCGACACGGTCGAAGGATGAGCCCCCAGCGTAAACCTGGCCGTGGAGAAAGACAACACTGGAAAATCTGGCTGAACCAAGACGGAGTGGCAGCCACAAAACAGCAGGCGCCAAATGCTCGGCAAAAATCATATTCAATAAACGCAAAAAAAAAGTTGCAGCATTTGAGAGATCGTCACGAGCTGCCTCTTCAGTTTGAAATATTATTAAAATGACCTCTACATACCAGGAATCGTGGATAGCCTCTATAGCCTATGGAATGTGTACGCTCACGCAAATACAGGAGGATCGGGTAAGTTCACCGCGTGAGTAGAAGTATCCAATTGTAATTGGCAATATGGCTAGGAAAAGATTACCATGCAGGTGGCTGTGGTACATGGAGGGAAACTTTACTGATGTGGAAACATTCCCGGTTATTTCCGTTTTGCTTAACGTAGGTTTGGCTGAAAAAAAAAAGCTGATTTATGATTTATTGGAGATTCAATTATTTAAAGCGCTTAAGCAAACACCATCTGAAAAAGTGGTCAAACGTTATTAGATCTCGCTATAAGAAATATGTTGATATCTAGACCTAGAAGTAATGAAGCCTGATGAGAAACTAATATATAATAATCCAGAAATACAATTGGTCTTTCTACACACTACCAGCGCCAACAGAAAAGTTGGGTAATGCATGGAAATCATTCTAGATAAAAGAGACACAACTGCATTTACAAAAAGAGCAATACTAGTTACACATTCATTCTCAAACTGTTTTTGGTGTCCAACAAAACATTTTATTGTTCCAGTTGCACTGCTGTACAGCACAAACAATTTCTTAACATTGAACTAGCACATTTCATCAACCAGTGTACAACACTGAAGGCAAAGGCAAGGCCGACACTTTGCACTTACTGCACAAATGCTACATAGCTGTAGAATCGAATGAAAAGAAAAAAAATGGCGTCTTTGAACATGGTTGGTGGCAGCATGTCCACGTCAGACTCGACAGGTCGTGTTGGAGTGGTCAGGCTCAACAGTTGCGCTGCAGGTTGAGTGCATCCTGTATCAGATAATGTGAACGAGTGTACACAAAGGGTTAAACTGTCAAGTCTGATGGAGGAGGTTATCATCAGCTTAAAACATTCTTACGTCTTTGGCCACATGCTTCATTCCCAGGATCCCCGCTGTATCGTTCTATTACGAGCGCCTACGGATGATGGACTGTACGCCAAGATGAGCTAGGAACGACCGACTCGTCATCGTCTTTTATTCCCGCACCGTGAAAAAGGTTCATCCTTTTTCCTCTGCATTTAAAAAAAAAGTTTAAGATCACACAAACATGCTAGATAATAAAAAAGAACAGGAACAAAAGAGAGAAAGAGAAAAAAAGAAAAAAAAAAGCTACGGCATTTGCTGGAACGATTCATCATAACTTGGTCTCCGTGGAGGCTGCCTGCTTCTGCCAGATGGGCGTGATGAGGGCCCCCACTCCGTCTGAGCTTGCGGTGCTTCCTGGCCCTCTGTCTCCATCTGTACCGTCTGGTCCAGGCGACTCCGGTCTCCCATCGTCTTCCGATTCCGAGTCGTCGTTTCTTCGTCAACTTTCAGGAGATGTTGCCTGTTGCGACGGAACGTCCTGCCATCTTCTGTGATGACGCTGTACGATCTAGGAGCGACGTAGGACAACGGCTGGCGTCATGCCAGCCGTTGAAGTAGGAGTTATGATCGTTGTTGACGATGTTGCCGTGGCGAATCGCCGGGAGGCATGGAACAGAAAGTCGTTCTAGGGGGGAAAGAAATGGCCATCACCTCCGTGATGATTCAGTGAAGCAGGGAATGTCGATAGGGCACACACTGGAGGAGCAGAGCCAAGAAGCACTGGCAGCTGGCAAGCCAAAACCTGAACGATGAAGAAACGCAGAACGTGAGGTACTCTCATCGTGTTGCTGTTCCCATGCCCACTAGCTAGGAAGATACCTATGTTGGCAACTGGGGAACTCGATAGAAGGTGAGGTTGCAGCCACCATTCTGACCGAGACATCTTCGTTAGACAGGAACACTTCCTGGTGAACCTCGGAAGAGCTGCATAACCTTTGCACTTGGGATAGTCAGCACTCCTTGGGTGTGGCACTTTGAACTTGTACACTCGAGGGCTGCATCAAGGTTGTTGGCACCTACCATTGCTCCTTGCAGATCACGCATTTCCTTTTACAACACGCGTAATGACATCACCTGTCATGCAGTCAAAGGCACTCTTTTCTCAACTCGCGGATCAGTCTGTCTGAAAAGAATCTTTCAGGACTGTCCTGGTACCTGGCTCTATGAATGATCTGCTAGGAAGAAAGCTCCATCGTCTGTGCTCTAGCTTTCATTTCTTGGTACTTCCAGGTACCGCGACACAGTTAGAACTCGCAATGCTACTTTGCACTGGTAAGGAGCAGGGATCGGGTTTTCAAGACAAATCATTGAAAACAAGTTCTTGCGGCTGTCTCGCGTAAATCTACTTTTCAACACAAAACTGAAACCATCTTGCTGGAGAAGTTGTGTCTGTAGTCCCAGAATGCTTGTTGTGCTGAGTAGCACACCAGTGTGGACTGGTTTCCAAGTCCCGTCACTTATTTGGATCGCTGTAAACAAGTCAATGAAAGACTCCAAGAGGGCAAGAGCTTCTGAGTTGCAAGGAGGTATGCAAAAGAGCTGGTTAGGAAACATAATTGAAAGAAAACCTGAGACTGGTGCTGTCCATTTTGTGATTTGTCCTAGTCTTAGTTTTCCTTTCAATGAAGCTTCTGAGTGTTTTGTTGGTTTTTGCAAATTTAGGGCAAAGCATGGATGATGGCTACACATTAAATCAAACCAGTGGTTCATTTTCTTGAAAAACCAGGCATTGGTTAACCCGATGGGGCTCAGCAGTCGAAGCCTTACCATCACCTCTAGCGCACATGCTGTGCTGGGACTCATCAGCTGGAGCTCACCTTCAATTTTTCAAAATGGTCAGGCGATACATGTGTGTCTGTGAGATTTGTGGCCATCTTAAAGGGCAACTCCACTCAAAAAGTCGACTCTATCTAAATGGCTGATATCGCTTTAGGGGGTCAAAATACGGTCATACCCAAAATATCACGTCAAACCGACGCCACATTACCGATTAAAACCAATATTAAAAATGTTCTCCCGGTTCGGTTAGCGGCCCGAAAGCGGATGAGCAACGCTGGCACCGGGTGAGGTAGTGAAGCAACACTGAGCAATGACGTAGGTCTAGTCCTACGCTCTCGTACGGACGCCGCGGACGCTTCGTTTCCGTGGAATTCTGCGATTCTGCTGACGGCAAGAGTGCTTACCACGTTATCCTGTGTTCTCTTATATTTATTAGCGTCCAGGCAGTTCATTTAACTCCAGCATTGCTTCCGCGACAGCGCGGAAGAGAGCGAAGCAGTGCTGCTCGCTCACGCGCGTGTCGTGGAGCCGGAGAGACTCGCCGGACTCGCGTTGGGCAATGTCGAGCACGACTTGTAGTGCCGCGGGTTGCACCGACAATCCGGTGCGCAACCCGGAGCTGCGGTTCCACCAGTTTTCAAGAGACCGGAAGAGACACAAGGTGTGGGTCGGTGCGGTTCGCCGGATAGACTTCGGGAGACCGCCGACTCCGAGCTCCAATGCGAAGCTTTGCTCCCAGCACTTTACATCAGACATCTACACGGGATCTGCGGCTGCTGACTGTTGCGGGTTTCTCCACGAAACATGCGTCTTTGAAGAAGGATGCGGTGCCGTCGCTGTTCGCGTACCGTCCGCCGGCTGCTCCGGCACGATCGGCAGGACGCAGCAGGTCGCGGCTGATCTAACTTGCGTGCACATAAAGGCACCTTAGCTTTAACAACTTAGACCGCTTGTGGACACATCTGTCCATCTATCTCCCATTATTTCTTTTTCTCTCTGTCCGCGAGCAAGAAACAAATAGTCACGCTGCGCCGGCACTGACCGCGTCATATTTATGGCAGTCGGATTTGGTTTTCAGCCGGCAAATTTATAAATACACACTCAAACTTACTACTTTTGGTGCATATTACCAAAGTGAAGCGGTAAAAAAAGAAAATGTGCAACTTAACTTCCGTTTTGAAACTCCACGTGGGACTTAGCCGACATTGTCGGTGCGTCGGCTCAGAAGCGCGGGACCAGAACTAGGTCATGCCGACGACGCGCCACTAATATCAGTGTTGCCAAGCTGCTTCAGCCGGTAGTTTCGGTTTCGCCGTGCCGCCGCAACGATATTTAGATTTGCGATATCTACAAAACTATACACACTACCGAAAAACAAATTCTATCTCGTGATTCAGGGTCGCCGACTTCGACTAAACAGATCATAACCCAAAAAGCGTAAAAATGGAGTGGAGTTGCCCTTTAAAGTGCTTACCCTTTTCATGGGCAAGCCCTGACAGGCCACAGGCAACAATGTCACAGGGTGAATTAAACCTTGCAACAATGTCTTGCGAAAGACGTATCAGCTGTCCACAGCACAAGTGATTCCTCAAGCTTTCACAATGTGAGGCACGTCGGCGAGGAAAAAAAAATTGTTTTGAGAGAGGTTGTGAATGTGCAGCACCGCATGATACAGGGCTGTTTCTTTCTGCGTAGATCCCAAACTCCTTCCACATTGCTCGGTTCCCTGACCCCATGTCACTAGTAGCAGCAATTCCATCCAAGCCAATGGTGGCACACTGCTGGATGATGCTGTTGATTACTTCAGCACAGCGAGAAGCCGAAAAAGATGACCCCATATAGTCGTATGCCAGAACCTGGTTTCAACATGTGGAAATGCCGCCGACCATAAAAGCAATGCGGTGCATAGCCAAGACTGGCTCATCATGTGTCCTCTCGAAGAGTGGGCAAGGCGAAAGCGCAGGGAACAGAGCGCTCATCATGTGTCCTCTCGAACTATTACAGACCCTGCTGCTATCTTTTGCCGGTGCATTGGCTTCGCGACCACAGTTTGCTGACCCTGCATGTCACCTAACGTCATCGAGCTGCTTCAGTCATGCTGACAACAGCCATTTCATCAAATCCTTCCTGGACTACCACGTGATCAGCGGAGGTGGGACGTCATCTGCTGGGACCCCTATAAGACCATCGCCTCACACGACCATCTTCAGTGGGCAAGGCGAAAGCGCAGGGAACAGGGCGCTCATCATGTGTCCTCTCGAACTATTACAGGTTAGTTACGCATGCTCGCGTAGAAGTGATGATAAATGCCTTGTTGTTGTGCCTTGCCCACGTACTTTGCTAGTCATTGCATCCGATTGTCTCCATGTGTGCAAATTATTACTATGCGGGGACGTGGAAGAAAACCCGGGCCCAACAGTTGAAGAAATGTTTGAATCACTTTTAGAAGGTCAAAAGGCCATACGGAATGATTTGGCCGAAGTTAAGAAAAGGCTAGAAGTGACAGAGTCAACTGTGAGCAATATTGGTGTGCGGATAAATCAGCTTGAGAGCGATGTTAAAGAAATGTTCGAGAAAACTGAGACCGTGGATAACTTAAATCAATGCGTCATGAGGATGCAGGAGGCCATGAGATTGCAGAACCTAAAGTTAGTCGCGCTGGAGGACCGTGGCAGGAGAGCGAATTTGGTTGTTTTTGGAATTAAAGACTCTCCTGAGGAAACGGAGGCGGTGCTGCGTCATAATGTGATCAAAGAAGTGTTCCTGGATAAACTGGGTGTAAGTTGTTCTTCCGTGGCAAGAATTCATCGGCTGGGGAGGCCTGCTAAAGATCGGCCGGTCATACTTTATTTCCAAGACTATCATGAAAAACAGGCAGTTCTGCGGAATAGTGGGAAACTGAAGGGAACGCATATTTTTATTCAGAACGACTATTCTCCAGAAACACTCCGAAAACGAAAAGAGCTTTGGCGGACCGCTAAAACCGATAAAAATCACGGTATGAAGGTTTCTCTGGTAAACGATAAACTTCGCATTAACGATGCGTACTACGTATGGGACGACGCTTCTAACACACGTATTCCAGTACAGGCGGCGAGTGGGAATGACACTCATAATAAAGACAACTCAGTAGAAGTGATGAGCAGGGACGACGCTTTTAATGAACACATCCCAGTGCGGGCGGGGAGTAGCACACAGTATACCACCTAGCAGTTACAGTCCCCGTCGCATCAGTTACGTGTGCTTTCATTGAATGCCAGAAGCATTGTAAATAAAACTGATAGTCTTGAACTGTTACTTCTTTCATATGACCCCCATTTAGTTGTTTTAACAGAAACTTGGCTCCACGAGGGAATCCGTGACGATGAAATAATTCCACCGGGTTATCAACTACTTAGGCGTGATCGTGGTTCACGCGGTGGAGGCGTAGCAGTTATCGCAAAGTCCCATATCAATGTAACCTTACTTGATCAGATTGACGACCATGAAAGTTTGTTTTTGAATATATCACTGTGGGGTTTCACTGTTTTACTTTGTGCTGTTTATAGGCCCCCAAATGCGGCCGACTTGTTCCTTGATAACTTATACGATCATCTTCTAGCCCAGCATGCACAGAATGTTATTGTAACAGGCGATTTTAATTTGTCCGCTATTGATTGGAATCAACTGGCCTATGGAATGTCCAATTGCAGTGATAGAATCTTAGACATTATGCTGGCTTTAAACCTTGATCAAATTGTTTGTGAGCACACTCGTGAAAATGCTCTTTTGGATCTTTTTTTTGTTAGTCAAATGTTTCTCACTGGAGTGCTAAGTGTTGAACCTGGTATCTCTGATCATCGTTTGTTGTCTTTTTGTTGGACTGCTAGACACGTGGGAAGTACCCGGAATCGTTCTGTTGTGAATGTTAAAGACTATGAACGAGCTAACGATATCGACATAATCGATTACCTTGATGATAAGTTAAGTATTAACTCCGAGCAAAGCGTTTCCGGCTTGTGGAAACATTTTAAGGAAGCTATAAAGTTCTCCGTCGAACACTTTGTCCCTTCGAGGAAAGTACGAAATAAACGTCAAAACCCCTGGATTAGCCGAGAAATTATTCAGATTAAGCGTAAATTAAAGCGTCGTAGAAGACAACATAACACTGCATCAGAGTACTTTGAGGAACTTAAAAAACAACTTGTGGCTATGGTAAATTTAGCAAAAACACGTTATTTTAATATTACGCTTCCTGAGTTCATTAAAAGCGACCCACAGAAATTTTGGCGTTATCTGGGATCAAATAAACATGTGTTAACAAAAATTAAAGTGGATGGGAACCTTGTGACCGAGGGTAAGGAAATAGCGACAATTTTTAACCAATATTTTCAAAGTGTATTTATCCCAAAAGATGACAACGGGACACCTGCCCCTCCCATAAATTCTCTCGAGGTTCCTGTAATTTCAGTCGAAGGTGTCTTGTCAATGTTGCGTAAACTGAAAGTAAAAAAGAGTTCTGGTCCAGACGGTCTACCCAATGCCTTTTTAAAACGTTATGCACTGCAATTAGCTGAATTTTTGACCAAGATTTTTCAAGTTTCCTTACTTACCGGAGTAGTGCCAGATGACTGGAATAGAGCTCGGGTTGTACCGATTCACAAGAAAGGGGATAAGTTATTGGTGTCTAATTATAGGCCGATTTCAATTACTTGTAGTTGCTGCAAGTTATTGGAACACGTCGTGGCCGGTTATATTAAAAGCTTCTTATCTGAAAAGGGTATTTTATCGCCTAAGCAGCATGGATTTAGGAAGGGAATGTCCACCGTCACGCAACTCGTTACGTCTGTTCATGAATTTCTCGCGATACTCGATGATTCAGGGCAATGCGATGTTCTTTTTTTAGACTTTTGTAAGGCGTTCGATAAGGTGCCGCATGCAAAACTGCTTTATAAACTCGAACGCATAGGACTTCCCTCTTACATTATTCTTTGGGTAAGTGCCTACTTAAGAAATAGATCCCAGTTGATGTTAACGGCCATGTTTCAAACGTTCTATCTGTCACTTCCGGCGTGCCCCAAGGAAGTGTGTTGGGACCATTACTATTTCTTATTTATATAAATGATCTAACCGAAGTGGTTTCTTCGTCTGTTTCCATGAGATTGTTTGCGGATGACTGTATTGTTTTTAAAGACATCAACACTGCTGACGACCATCTTGCGCTTCAAGAATCTATTATCGAGATAGAGCACTGGTGTGAAGCTTGGGATATGGATTTGAATATTGAAAAAACTGTGCTTTTAAAAATTACACGAAAAAAACATTTAAGCTCATTTGAGTATCAGCTTCACAACATTGCCATTCCTGAGGTCACTAGCTATAAATATCTAGGTGTTACCATTACTAATCGTTTAATTTGGTCTACACACATTTCAAATATTTGCTCTAAAGCTTTCGCTAAACTGTGTTTTCTAAGGCGAAAGCTCAAACACGTTCCCAGTAGTGTTAAGCTCCTCGCATACAATACGTTCATCAGGTCAAAACTCGAATATGTATCAGTCATTTGGGATCCCCACAATAAAAAAGATATCCACCAGCTTGAACTTGTACAAAGAAAGGCAGTTAGGTTTATATTCAGTAAATACAATAGATTGGACTCGCCCACGGAACTTATGAGGGATAACCAAATACCACCTCTCGATACACGTCGGAAAATGACTCGTATTTTATTTCTTTACAACATCCTGACATCCAGAGTAAGCCTAAATACACTCCCATATCTCAATCAACTAACTTCAAGAAAAACACGACACACTAGGGATCACGCACTACAGCCCATCTTCGCAAAAACAAATGCCTTTAAGCACAGTTTTTTTCCACGCACTATTTCGGACTGGAACTTGCTACCAGAAACCATTATTCAGTCAGCCAATTTCATTCAGGAATTAGAACGGTACCTAAATCGATAATGCATTCCGCAGCAGTGGTCTTGTCTTCTTTTGTATTATTGTTTTTGTCATTTTTTCATGTGCACCCATATGTTGCATTTTTTGCCCCTCCTGCTTGGGCCAGAGAACTGGCCTGCAGTATTGTAAAATAAATAAAAAATAAAATCTTCGCTCTCTTTTGACGTGGTGTCACCATGAACACTGTGTGCTTAGATCCTACTCAAGCTTGTGACGCTATTGCGTCTCGTCACTCGTCAGAACACACTTTTTCTGCCGAGTGTTGAGTGAGCTCACTTTGGCCCTTATCATATCAAAGCCTTCGGTTAGGATTCCAGGCTCAATTTTGATGGCCTGAATCTTCGTGTAGGATGTGCTCAGCTGGCATAGGGTGTCCTTGTGCAAGCATTAGGTTATATCCCATGCATCAGCAGGCAAAATGGAGCAGCAAACACTTTTTAACAGTGTCTGGCAACCATGTGCTGCCACAATTTGTCTCCCAAGAAAAAGACAGATCCTAGTCTGGGGCCAGACACACTGCACTATGCTTTGCTTTGAAAGTTGTCACATGACTCGCACAGAACCCTCCTTCTTTTTTTTAACTCCCTGTGGGAGAAGGCATGCTTTTGTCAGGCATGGAAGCAGACTCAAATTATACTGCTTCCGAAACAATGGAAAGACGCTGCACTCCTTTTCAATAAGCAAACCATTGCACTCACTTGCTGTCTCTGGAAAACATACGAAAGACAAATTAAGAGACGGTTAATGTACCTTTTAGAAAAAGAGATTCATTGCAAATAACCAGTGTGGCTTTCGTCGCGGATTATCTGCAGTAAATCACTTGTCCACCTGGAAACAATAATTTGTTTCCAGGTGGACAACAAAACAATAATGCATAAACAACACTGCATTTCCGTTTCCTTTTTTGGCATGCATTGTAGCTTTGACTTCTGGTAGGGGCAGCTGGACAACTTGATGCTCCGACCAAGTTGTTAAACATGCTTTTCTTTACATCATAAATTTGGAAAAATGTTTTTTTTTAACGTTTGGCCTAACCAGGCAAACATGCCCATGTGCCATACATACCACGAGGAAAAAAGAAGTAGATATCAATGGTTCCCCCTGCTCCATGCCAAGCTTCTACCAGAACTCGTCATTATAACTGTGTCTGCCTGAACTGTGGCTCCTGTGGAGAAGGCCAATTGACATCCATTGCTTGGATGACCATTTTTGTAAGGCAAGGAGCATTGGTACTTGTGTGAATTCTTGGTCGTAGAGGAGTGGTAAGACTGACGTCAGTCTCTCTTTGTGGGGATTCCTCTAAGACCTTGGTTCTCAAGCTGCAAAAGTTAACTCCAGCGGCATTGGTATGGCAGCATGTCCAACAAGAGCAGCATTCAGAATCTGTCGGAGAGCACAGTGCCACAATTAATATATTGCTCTCGGAGGAACTTCTGCTGTACTTCAAAGTGGTGCTGCCAGTACCGATATTGAACAGATCATCATTGCAGTACTGACTTTTGGTTAATGGTAGTGATCTCGGTAAGGAAAGCAGAGCTGGCATGTGTCGTTCTAGTAGACATGCAAAAGACATGAATTCAGCCGCTTGGTATACACCAGCTCTGCTGCACATTTAAATTAGGCCAGCACACCCACCTATAGGGAGTATTGACTGGCGGTCATAGCTGAGCTCGCTGCTGCTTTCTTACCACCGGGGAAGAGAGAGAGGGGAAAGATGCTTTTGTATGAATTTTGAGTGGCAAATTAATCTTAACTTCTAGAGCGAGAATAGCGACGTTTGGGGGAGCCTGGGACCTACAGAGGAGAGTCCCGGTGATAAGAGGATTTCTCCTTCCCCTCTTCTCTTGCGGTTGCCCGAGAGCTGGCAGGAAACCCTTCCTGGGCATGCGCTGTGAGCAGTTACCACAAATATGGCATCCAGTGAATACCACCCATATAGTACCGCTTGTTGGAATTAGCTACAGCATGAGCAATGTCAAGTGGTGAAGGACACCCAAGAGCACAGCGTGCATTTCCACCTCCGTGAACTTCAGGTCAAACTTGGACAAGTTTACGGCTGCTGGGGAACCCTCGTTGTCATTGATGTCATCCGGCGGGTCGAGGATCGGGCTGAGGGGCTCGGGGGACTGCACAGGGATGCTCGTGAAAGCCTGTTATAGCAGGTCGGCAGCTGGCAGAACGTCTCCTCGCACGTATGCCACGATGGCCACACCGTCCACTACTGTTCACGCCGGTCGGGGCCGGTTCAACACCACGTTCAGGGCTCGGAGTGCATCCCGGTAAAAGTCCAGGGCCCGGTGGAGTTCTCGGCACCCCAGGGGCACACTCGGGGTTGATGGCCTCGAGAGGTCGGAGGAGCACGGGGGGGGGGGGGGGGGGGACTGCACAGAGATGCTCGTGAGGGCCTGTTGTAGCAGGTCGGCAGCTGGCAGAACGTCTCCTCGCACGTATGCCACGATGGCCACACCGTCCACTACTGTTCACGCCGGTCGGGGCCGGTTCAACACCACGTTCAGGGCTCGGAGTGCATCCCGGTAAAAGTCCAGGGCCCGGTGGAGTTCTCGGCACCCCAGGGGCACACTCGGGGTTGATGGCCTCGAGAGGTCGGAGGAGCACGGGGGGGGGGGGGGGGGGGGACTGCACAGAGATGCTCGTGAGGGCCTGTTGTAGCAGGTCGGCAGCTGGCAGAACGTCTCCTCGCACGTATGCCACGATGGCCACACCGTCCACTACTGTTCACGCCGGTCGGGGCCGGTTCAACACCACGTTCAGGGCTCGGAGTGCATCCCGGTAAAAGTCCAGGGCCCGGTGGAGTTCTCGGCACCCCAGGGGCACACTCGGGGTTGATGGCCTCGAGAGGTCGGAGGAGCACGGGGGGGGGGGGGGGGGACTGCACAGAGATGCTCGTGAGGGCCTGTTGTAGCAGGTCGGCAGCTGGCAGAACGTCTCCTCGCACGTATGCCACGATGGCCACACCGTCCACTACTGTTCACGCCGGTCGGGGCCGGTTCAACACCACGTTCAGGGCTCGGAGTGCATCCCGGTAAAAGTCCAGGGCCCGGTGGAGTTCTCGGCACCCCAGGGGCACACTCGGGGTTGATGGCCTCGAGAGGTCGGAGGAGCACGGGGGGGGGGGGGGGGGGGACTGCACAGAGATGCTCGTGAGGGCCTGTTGTAGCAGGTCGGCAGCTGGCAGAACGTCTCCTCGCACGTATGCCACGATGGCCACACCGTCCACTACTGTTCACGCCGGTCGGGGCCGGTTCAACACCACGTTCAGGGCTCGGAGTGCATCCCGGTAAAAGTCCAGGGCCCGGTGGAGTTCTCGGCACCCCAGGGGCACACTCGGGGTTGATGGCCTCGAGAGGTCGGAGGAGCACGGGGGGGGGGGGGGGGACTGCACAGAGGTGCTCGTGAGGGCCTGTTGTAGCAGGTCGGCAGATGGCAGAACGTCTCCTCACACGTATGCCATGATGGCCACACCGTCCACTACTGTTCACGCCGGTCGGGGCCGGTTCAACACCACGTTCAGGGCTCGGAGTGCATCCCGGTAAAAGTCCAGGGCCCGGTGGAGTTCTCGGCACCCCAGGGGCACACTCGGGGTTGATGGCCTCGAGAGGTCGGAGGAGCACGGGGGGGGGGGGGGGACTGCACAGAGATGCTCGTGAGGGCCTGTTGTAGCAGGTCGGCAGCTGGCAGAACGTCTCCTCGCACGTATGCCACGATGGCCACACCGTCCACTACTGTTCACGCCGGTCGGGGCCGGTTCAACACCACGTTCAGGGCTCGGAGTGCATCCCGGTAAAAGTCCAGGGCCCGGTGGAGTTCTCGGCACCCCAGGGGCACACTCGGGGTTGATGGCCTCGAGAGGTCGGAGGAGCACGGGGGGGGGGGGGGGGGGGGACTGCACAGAGGTGCTCGTGAGGGCCTGTTGTAGCAGGTCGGCAGATGGCAGAACGTCTCCTCACACGTATGCCATGATGGCCACACCGTCCACTACTGTTCACGCCGGTCGGGGCCGGTTCAACACCACGTTCAGGGCTCGGAGTGCATCCCGGTAAAAGTCCAGGGCCCGGTGGAGTTCTCGGCACCCCAGGGGCACACTCGGGGTTGATGGCCTCGAGAGGTCGGAGGAGCACGGGGGGGGGGGGGGGGACTGCACAGAGATGCTCGTGAGGGCCTGTTGTAGCAGGTCGGCAGCTGGCAGAACGTCTCCTCGCACGTATGCCACGATGGCCACACCGTCCACTACTGTTCACGCCGGTCGGGGCCGGTTCAACACCACGTTCAGGGCTCGGAGTGCATCCCGGTAAAAGTCCAGGGCCCGGTGGAGTTCTCGGCACCCCAGGGGCACACTCGGGGTTGATGGCCTCGAGAGGTCGGAGGAGCACGGGGGGGGGGGGGGGGGGGGACTGCACAGAGATGCTCGTGAGGGCCTGTTGTAGCAGGTCGGCAGCTGGCAGAACGTCTCCTCGCACGTATGCCACGATGGCCACACCGTCCACTACTGTTCACGCCGGTCGGGGCCGGTTCAACACCACGTTCAGGGCTCGGAGTGCATCCCGGTAAAAGTCCAGGGCCCGGTGGAGTTCTCGGCACCCCAGGGGCACACTCGGGGTTGATGGCCTCGAGAGGTCGGAGGAGCACGGGGGGGGGGGGGGGGACTGCACAGAGGTGCTCGTGAGGGCCTGTTGTAGCAGGTCGGCAGATGGCAGAACGTCTCCTCACACGTATGCCATGATGGCCACACCGTCCACTACTGTTCACGCCGGTCGGGGCCGGTTCAACACCACGTTCAGGGCTCGGAGTGCATCCCGGTAAAAGTCCAGGGCCCGGTGGAGTTCTCGGCACCCCAGGGGCACACTCGGGGTTGATGGCCTCGAGAGGTCGGAGGAGCACGGGGGGGGGGGGGGACTGCACAGAGATGCTCGTGAGGGCCTGTTGTAGCAGGTCGGCAGCTGGCAGAACGTCTCCTCGCACGTATGCCACGATGGCCACACCGTCCACTACTGTTCACGCCGGTCGGGGGCCGGTTCAACACCACGTTCAGGGCTCGGAGTGCATCCCGGTAAAAGTCCAGGGCCCGGTGGAGTTCTCGGCACCCCAGGGGCACACTCGGGGTTGATGGCCTCGAGAGGTCGGAGGAGCACGGGGGGGGGGGGGGGGGGGGACTGCACAGAGGTGCTCGTGAGGGCCTGTTGTAGCAGGTCGGCAGATGGCAGAACGTCTCCTCACACGTATGCCATGATGGCCACACCGTCCACTACTGTTCACGCCGGTCGGGGCCGGTTCAACACCACGTTCAGGGCTCGGAGTGCATCCCGGTAAAAGTCCAGGGCCCGGTGGAGTTCTCGGCACCCCAGGGGCACACTCGGGGTTGATGGCCTCGAGAGGTCGGAGGAGCACGGGGGGGGGGGGGGGGACTGCACAGAGATGCTCGTGAGGGCCTGTTGTAGCAGGTCGGCAGCTGGCAGAACGTCTCCTCGCACGTATGCCACGATGGCCACACCGTCCACTACTGTTCACGCCGGTTGGGGCCGGTTCAACACCACGTTCAGGGCTCGGAGTGCATCCCGGTAAAAGTCCAGGGCCCGGTGGAGTTCTCGGCACCCCAGGGGCACACTCGGGGTTGATGGCCTCGAGAGGTCGGAGGAGCACGGGGGGGGGGGGGGGGGGACTGCACAGAGATGCTCGTGAGGGCCTGTTGTAGCAGGTCGGCAGCTGGCAGAACGTCTCCTCGCACGTATGCCACGATGGCCACACCGTCCACTACTGTTCACGCCGGTCGGGGCCGGTTCAACACCACGTTCAGGGCTCGGAGTGCATCCCGGTAAAAGTCCAGGGCCCGGTGGAGTTCTCGGCACCCCAGGGGCACACTCGGGGTTGATGGCCTCGAGAGGTCGGAGGAGCACGGGGGGGGGGGGGGGGGTGGGGGGACTGCACAGAGATGCTCGTGAGGGCCTGTTGTAGCAGGTCGGCAGCTGGCAGAACGTCTCCTCGCACGTATGCCACGATGGCCACACCGTCCACTACTGTTCACGCCGGTCGGGGGCCGGTTCAACACCACGTTCAGGGCTCGGAGTGCATCCCGGTAAAAGTCCAGGGCCCGGTGGAGTTCTCGGCACCCCAGGGGCACACTCGGGGTTGATGGCCTCGAGAGGTCGGAGGAGCACGGGGGGGGGGGGACTGCACAGAGATGCTCGTGAGGGCCTGTTGTAGCAGGTCGGCAGCTGGCAGAACGTCTCCTCGCACGTATGCCACGATGGCCACACCGTCCACTACTGTTCACGCCGGTCGGGGCCGGTTCAACACCACGTTCAGGGCTCGGAGTGCATCCCGGTAAAAGTCCAGGGCCCGGTGGAGTTCTCGGCACCCCAGGGGCACACTCGGGGTTGATGGCCTCGAGAGGTCGGAGGAGCACGGGGGGGGGGGGGGGGGTGGGGGACTGCACAGAGATGCTTGTGAGGGCCTGTTGTAGCAGGTCGGCAGCTGGCAGAACGTCTCCTCGCACGTATGCCACGATGGCCACACCGTCCACTACTGTTCACGCCGGTTGGGGCCGGTTCAACACCACGTTCAGGGCTCGGAGTGCATCCCGGTAAAAGTCCAGGGCCCGGTGGAGTTCTCGGCACCCCAGGGGCACACTCGGGGTTGATGGCCTCGAGAGGTCGGAGGAGCACGGGGGGGGGGGGACTGCACAGAGATGCTCGTGAGGGCCTGTTGTAGCAGGTCGGCAGCTGGCAGAACGTCTCCTCGCACGTATGCCACGATGGCCACACCGTCCACTACTGTTCACGCCGGTCGGGGCCGGTTCAACACCACGTTCAGGGCTCGGAGTGCATCCCGGTAAAAGTCCAGGGCCCGGTGGAGTTCTCGGCACCCCAGGGGCACACTCGGGGTTGATGGCCTCGAGAGGTCGGAGGAGCACGGGGGGGGGGGGGGGGGGGGGGGGGACTGCACAGAGATGCTCGTGAGGGCCTGCTGTAGCAGGTCGGCAGCTGGCAGAACGTCTCCTCGCACGTATGCCACGATGGCCACACCGTCCACTACTGTTCACGCCGGTCGGGGCCGGTTCAACACCACGTTCAGGGCTCGGAGTGCATCCCGGTAAAAGTCCAGGGCCCGGTGGAGTTCTCGGCACCCCAGGGGCACACTCGGGGTTGATGGCCTCGAGAGGTCGGAGGAGCACGGGGGGGGGGGGGGGACTGCACAGAGATGCTCGTTAGGGCCTGTTGTAGCAGGTCGGCAGCTGGCAGAACGTCTCCTCGCACGTATGCCACGATGGCCACACCGTCCACTACTGTTCACGCCGGTCGGGGCCGGTTCAACACCACGTTCAGGGCTCGGAGTGCATCCCGGTAAAAGTCCAGGGCCCGGTGGAGTTCTCGGCACCCCAGGGGCACACTCGGGGTTGATGGCCTCGAGAGGTCGGAGGAGCACGGGGGGGGGGGGGGGGGGGGACTGCACAGAGATGCTCGTGAGGGCCTGTTGTAGCAGGTCGGCAGCTGGCAGAACGTCTCCTCGCACGTATGCCACGATGGCCACACCGTCCACTACTGTTCACGCCGGTCGGGGGCCGGTTCAACACCACGTTCAGGGCTCGGAGTGCATCCCGGTAAAAGTCCAGGGCCCGGTGGAGTTCTCGGCACCCCAGGGGCACACTCGGGGTTGATGGCCTCGAGAGGTCGGAGGAGCACGGGGGGGGGGGGGGGGGGGGGGGGGACTGCACAGAGATGCTCGTGAGGGCCTGTTGTAGCAGGTCGGCAGCTGGCAGAACGTCTCCTCGCACGTATGCCACGATGGCCACACCGTCCACTACTGTTCACGCCGGTCGGGGCCGGTTCAACACCACGTTCAGGGCTCGGAGTGCATCCCGGTAAAAGTCCAGGGCCCGGTGGAGTTCTCGGCACCCCAGGGGCACACTCGGGGTTGATGGCCTCGAGAGGTCGGAGGAGCACGGGGGGGGGGGGGGGGGGACTGCACAGAGATGCTCGTGAGGGCCTGTTGTAGCAGGTCGGCAGCTGGCAGAACGTCTCCTCGCACGTATGCCACGATGGCCACACCGTCCACTACTGTTCACGCCGGTCGGGGCCGGTTCAACACCACGTTCAGGGCTCGGAGTGCATCCTGGTAAAAGTCCAGGGCCCGGTGGAGTTCTCGGCACCCCAGGGGCACACTCGGGGTTGATGGCCTCGAGAGGTCGGAGGAGCACGGGGGGGGGGGACTGCACAGAGATGCTCGTGAGGGCCTGTTGTAGCAGGTCGGCAGCTGGCAGAACGTCTCCTCGCACGTATGCCACGATGGCCACACCGTCCACTACTGTTCACGCCGGTCGGGGCCGGTTCAACACCACGTTCAGGGCTCGGAGTGCATCCCGGTAAAAGTCCAGGGCCCGGTGGAGTTCTCGGCACCCCAGGGGCACACTCGGGGTTGATGGCCTCGAGAGGTCGGAGGAGCACGGGGGGGGGGGGGGGGGGGGGGACTGCACAGAGATGCTCGTGAGGGCCTGTTGTAGCAGGTCGGCAGCTGGCAGAACGTCTCCTCGCACGTATGCCACGATGGCCACACCGTCCACTACTGTTCACGCCGGTCGGGGCCGGTTCAACACCACGTTCAGGGCTCGGAGTGCATCCCGGTAAAAGTCCAGGGCCCGGTGGAGTTCTCGGCACCCCAGGGGCACACTCGGGGTTGATGGCCTCGAGAGGTCGGAGGAGCACGGGGGGGGGGGGGGGGGGGGGGGGGACTGCACAGAGATGCTCGTGAGGGCCTGTTGTAGCAGGTCGGCAGCTGGCAGAACGTCTCCTCGCACGTATGCCACGATGGCCACACCGTCCACTACTGTTCACGCCGGTCGGGGCCGGTTCAACACCACGTTCAGGGCTCGGAGTGCATCCCGGTAAAAGTCCAGGGCCCGGTGGAGTTCTCGGCACCCCAGGGGCACACTCGGGGTTGATGGCCTCGAGAGGTCGGAGGAGCACGGGGGGGGGGGGGGGGGGGGGGGGGGGGACTGCACAGAGATGCTCGTGAGGGCCTGTTGTAGCAGGTCGGCAGCTGGCAGAACGTCTCCTCGCACGTATGCCACGATGGCCACACCGTCCACTACTGCCCACGCCGGTCGGGGCCGGTTCAACACCACGTTCAGGGCTCGGAGTGCATCCTGGTCAAAGTGCAGGGCCCGGTGGAGTTCTCGGCACCCCAGGGGCACACTCGGGGTTGATAGCCTCGGGAGGTCGGAGAAGCATGGGGGGGGGGGGGGAAACTGCACAGAGGTGCTCGTGAGGGCCTGTTGTAGCAGGTCGGCAGATGGCAGAACGTCTCCTCGCACGTATGCCACGATGGCCACACCGTCCACTACTGCCCACGCCGGTCGGGGCCGGTTCAACACCACGTTCAGGGCTCGGAGTGCATTCTGGTCAAAGTCCAGGGCCCAGTGGAGTTCTCGGCACCCCAGGGGCACACTCGGGGTTGATAGCCTCGGGAGGTCGGAGAAGCACGGGGGGGGGGGGGGGGGGAGACTGCACAGAGGTGCTCGTGAGGGCCTGTTGTAGCAGGTCGGCAGATGGCAGAACGTCTCCTCGCACGTATGCCACGATGGCCACACCGTCCACTACTGCCCACGCCGGTCGGGGCCGGTTCAACACCACGTTGAGGGCTCGGAGTGCATCCTGGTCAAAGTGCAGGGCCCGGTGGAGTTCTTGGCACCCCAGGGGCACACTCGGGGTTGATGGCCTCCAGAGGTCGGAGAAGCACAGGAGGGGGGGGACTGCACAGAGGTGCTCGTGAGGGCCTGTTGTAGCAGGTCGGCAGATGGCAGAACGTCTCCTCGCACGTATGCCACGATGGCCACACCGTCCACTACTGCCCACGCCGGTCGGGGCCGGTTCAACACCACGTTCAGGGCTCGGAGTGCATTCTGGTCGAAGTGCAGGGCCCGGTGGAGTTCTCGGCACCCCAGGGGCACACTCGGGGTTGACGGCCTCGAGAGGTCAGAGAAGCACGGTGGGGGGACTGCACAGAGGTGCTCGTGAGGGCCTGTTGTAGCAGGTCGGCAGCTGGCAGAACGTCTCCTCGCACGTATGCCACGATGGCCACACCGTCCACGACTGCCCACGCCGGTCGGGTCTGGTTCAACACCACGTTGAGGGCTCGGAGTGCATCCTGGTCAAAGTGCAGGGCCCGGTGGAGTTCTTGGCACCCCAGGGGCACACTCGGGGTTGATGGCCTCCAGAGGTCGGAGAAGCACAGGAGGGGGGGGGACTGCACAGAGGTGCTCGTGAGGGCCTGTTGTAGCAGGTCGGCAGATGGCAGAACGTCTCACACGTATGCCACGATGGCCACACCGTCCACGACTGCCCACGCCAGTCGGGGCCGGTTCAACACCACGTTGAGGGCTCGGAGTGCATCCTGGTCAAAGTGCAGGGCCCGGTGGAGTTCTCGGCACCCCAGGGGCACACTCGGGGTTGATGGCCTCGAGAGGTCGGAGAAGCACGGGGGGGGGGGGGGGGGGGGACTGCACAGAGGTGCTCGTGAGGGCCTGTTGTAGCAGGTCGGCAGCTGGCAGAACGTCTCCTCGCACGTATGCCACGATGACCACTCTGTCCACTACTGCCCACGCCGGTCGGGGCCGGTTCAACACCACGTTGAGGGCTCGGAGTGCATCCTGGTCAAAGTGCAGGGCCCGGTGGAGTTCTTGGCACCCCAGGGGCACACTCGGGGTTGATGGACTCGAGAGGTCGGAGAAGCACGGGGGGGGGGGGGGGGGGGACTGCACAGAGGTGCTCGTGAGGGCCTGTTGTAGCAGGTCGGCAGCTGGCAGAACGTCTCCTCGCACGTATGCCACGATGACCACTCTGTCCACTACTGCCCACGCCGGTCGGGGTCGATTCAACACCACGTTCAGGGCTCGGAATGCATCCTGGTCAAAGTGCAGGGCCCGGTGGAGTTCTCGGCACCCCAGGGGCACACTCGGGGTTGATGGCCTCGAGAGGTCGGAGGAGCACGGGGGGGGGGGGGGGGGGGGGGGGGGGGACTGCACAGAGATGCTCGTGAGGGCCTGTTGTAGCAGGTCGGCAGCTGGCAGAACGTCTCCTTGCACGTATGCCACGATGGCTACACCGTCCACTACTGCCCACGCCGGTCGGGTCTGGTTCAACACCACGTTGAGGGCTCGGAGTGCATCCTGGTCAAAGTGCAGGGCCCGGTGGAGTTCTTGGCACCCCAGGGGCACACTCGGGGTTGATGGACTCGAGAGGTTGGAGAAGCACGGGGGGGGAGGGGGGACTGCACAGAGGTGCTCGTGAGGGCCTGTTGTAGCAGGTCGGCAGCTGGCAGAACGTCTCCTCGCACGTATGCCACGATGGCCACACTGTCCACTACTGCCCACACCGGTCGGGTCCGGTTCAACACCACGTTGAGGGCTCGGAGTGCATCCTGGTCGAAGTGCAGGGCCCGGTGGAGTTCTCGGCACCCCAGGGGCACACTCGGGGTTGATGGACTCGAGAGGTCGGAGAAGCACGGGGGGGGGGGGGGGACTGCACAGAGATGCTCGTTAGGGTCTGTTGTAGCAGGTCGGCAGCTGGCAGAACGTCTCCTCGCACGTATGCCACGATGACCACTCTGTCCACTACTGCCCACGCCGGTCGGGGCCGATTCAACACCACGTTCAGGGCTCGGAATGCATCCTGGTCAAAGTGCAGGGCCCGGTGGAGTTCTCGGCACCCCAGGGGCACACTCGGGGTTGGTGGCCTCGAGAGGTTGGAGAAGCACGGGGGGGGAGGGGGGACTGCACAGAGGTGCTCGTGAGGGCCTGTTGTAGCAGGTCGGCAGCTGGCAGAACGTCTCCTTGCACGTACGCCACGATGGCTACACCGTCCACTACTGCCCACGCCGGTCGGGGCCGGTTCAACACCACGTTGAGTGCTCGGAGTGCATCCTGGTCAAAGTGCAGGGCCCGGTGGAGTTCTCGGCACCCCAGGGGCACACTCGGGGTTGGTGGCCTCGAGAGGTTGGAGAAGCACGGGGGGGGACTGCACAGAGATGCTCGTTAGGGCCTGTTGTAGCAGGTCGGCAGGTGGCAGAACGTCTCCTCGCACGTATGCCACGATGGCTACACCGTCCACTACTGCCCACGCCGGTTGGGGCCGGTTCAACACCACGTTGAGGGCTCGGAATGCATCCTGGTCAAAGTGCAGGGCCCGGTGGAGTTCTCGGCACTCCAGGGGCACACTCGGGGTTGATGGACTCGAGAGGTCGGAGAAGCACGGGGGGGGGGGGGACTGCACAGAGATGCTCGTTAGGGTCTGTTGTAGCAGGTCGGCAGCTGGCAGAACGTCTCCTCGCACGTATGCCACGATGACCACTCTGTCCACTACTGCCCACGCCGGTCGGGGCCGATTCAACACCACGTTCAGGGCTCGGAATGCATCCTGGTCAAAGTGCAGGGCCCGGTGGAGTTCTCGGCACCCCAGGGGCACACTCGGGGTTGGTGGCCTCGAGAGGTTGGAGAAGCACGGGGGGGGAGGGGGGACTGCACAGAGGTGCTCGTGAGGGCCTGTTGTAGCAGGTCGGCAGCTGGCAGAACGTCTCCTTGCACGTACGCCACGATGGCTACACCGTCCACTACTGCCCACGCCGGTCGGGGCCGGTTCAACACCACGTTGAGTGCTCGGAGTGCATCCTGGTCAAAGTGCAGGGCCCGGTGGAGTTCTCGGCACCCCAGGGGCACACTCGGGGTTGGTGGCCTCGAGAGGTTGGAGAAGCACGGGGGGGGACTGCACAGAGATGCTCATTAGGGCCTGTTGTAGCAGGTCGGCAGGTGGCAGAACGTCTCCTCGCACGTATGCCACGATGGCTACACCGTCCACTACTGCCCACGCCGGTCGGGGCCGGTTCAACACCACGTTGAGTGCTCGGAGTGCATCCTGGTCAAAGTGCAGGGCCCGGTGGAGTTCTCGGCACCCCAGGGGCACACTCGGGGTTGGTGGCCTCGAGAGGTCGGAGAAGCAGGGGGGGGGGGGTACTGCACAGAGGTGCTCGTGAGGGCCTGTTGTAGCAGGGCGGCAGCTGGCAGAACGTCTCCTCGCACGTATGACACGATGGCCACACCGTCCACTACTGCCCACGCCGGTCGGGGCCGGTTCAACACCACGTTGAGGGCTCGGAGTGCATCCTGGTCAAAGTCCAGGGCCTTGTGGAGTTCTCGGCACCCCAGGGGCACACTCGGGGTTGATGGCCTCGAGAGGTCAGAGAAGCACGGAAGGGGGGTGCGTGCGTATGTGCGTGTGTGCTTGCTTCGGGAAAGGGGTTTGGCCCTTGGGGTACACCAAGGGTGCTCTTGGTTGCCGCTGGGGGGTTAGTATTTTTTTTATTGACCTTCCCCCACTCCGTGACAGTGTCGACGCTGTCACGGAGTGGGGGAAAGTCTATAAAAAAGATGCAAACTCCGTATGAGAAACAATAAATTACTTAAAAGAAAAGAAATGCCAAGTTCAGACCAGTGACAGACGATGGGCCCACGCCTGGTGTCGAGTCAACAGAAGTGACAGAATCCTGGGGTTAAAATAAAACGTGAAATTTAATTAACTAATTGAAAGCTGTGCACTGTGGCCACCCGACAATACGAACAGAATGTGAACAAGTATTTGGCACAAAACCCACCAACAAACCTTCGGGCAGCGAGGCTACGAAAAAACGAGAAATGCGCACAATTCCAAAGGACTGAGAAGCAGCGTGCTGCTCGCAGCAAAAACTGTAGCCAAAAACAACCTTCACTGGCATAAAAAAAAAAAAAAAAAAAATTCCGAAAAACAGAAGTTTTAACTGAAGGACTCAAAGTCCACGGAGAAGTTGAAAAGCTCACTGAAGCTTGGTTGATGATGGGTCTGGAACGTCGTCGTCTTGTTGCTCGGTGCACCGACGTAGCACAGCACTCCTGAAATAAGAAAAGAACGCACACCCGCAGGCCACAGCACGCCTCTGAGAGCAAACACCGGACAAAAGTGAGACACGCCCACAGGCAAAACACGCCGATGCGTAAAAGTAGGGCCTCGGCCCTGAAAACAAAAAACGAAGCAGCGGGTACAGACTAGCTGAGGGCCTGCCATAGGGCCACTCGCACTGTCTCAATCCTGCCAAAACGAGCCTTTTTTATAAACCAACCTCAACCTTGCGGACGGGCAAGGTCAGAAAACAGCGTACATGATGACCCTTTGAGAAAATTCGAAAAGCCTCTCCTTCCTCGAACAAAAGTAAAGCCAGCGTGAAGGTCCCTTGACATCGAGTGAACCCCACAACCACTGCCAGGATTACGAGAATCCACAAAATCCCTTAACTGCCTACAGTTGGAGGACCTTCATGAGTTGACGTAAACACGTCAAGGCGGACAGACTGAAGAAGTAGATCTGAGAGGTGCTCAGGTGGCCCTGTGTCAAATGCAAATTCACCAGAAAGGTTACCCCCCAAAAAATTCTAGAAACCACATGGGTGAATTGAGGTGAGAGGTGAGAGGTGAGAACAACGTTTATTTAAACCAAGGACAAACGCCAGTCCCCAAAGCGGGGGCCACGCCGGTCCGACACCACACAAAAGACAGCCCCCAGACATATTTGGGCGCGAGCCACCGCGAAATCCTTGCCCCGAATGGCGCGGGGCAACAAGTTCAAAGAGAAACTCGGCACGCGCCACCCGAACCACGAACATTGCGGCGACTCGCGTCCGCAGGCCATCCCCCGCACGATGAATGAGCAGCGCGGGGTGAATTGAATGCTATAGCATTTATAGTTGCACACATGGGCAGGTTTTCAGTGAGGGGGCATGTACAACAATAAATTTTTCACACGCCAGACAGTTGTTGTTGTTTTGAAATTAAACCTGTTTTATTCCTAGGACTTTTCGGCAAGTCGGAGGGTTGACACCAGGGGGTGATGTATGGAGAAGGGCAAGTATTTGTGTTCACATGCACATCCCTGGTGAAGACGGGATTGATGATGACGCGGTTTTGGGAGGTTGGAATTGAGTCAGTGGTGTCGAGGCCCAGGTCCAAGGCTTGTTTCAGTTACTTGGGGAACCAGGTGTTTTGTGAGCGAGACCGTTGAAATCGGCCACAACTATCGTTGGAACGATCAATCTCGACAAACTCCATCCCAGAGTGTAGGAAAAGAGATTGAATGAGAGGAACTCTTGGATGTCTTTGATAGTGGCATTGGGACGAAGTTGGCCCGAATCTTATGCTGCAAGGATTTCAGAAATCCACAAAATGCTTTCGTGCTTCGATGAAAATGCTTTCCAATTTGTACTTCCAACAAGAATGGCGCAGTAAAGAGAAGGAGCGGGAAAGGATTACATTGCATTGTGAAATGTGTTTGGTCTAAGCAAACCAACTCCGGGGCACATCTCTTTGAAGTAACACAAACAATTGCAAACTTCAAGAGATCTCACCCACAGTTGATTCGCATGTTCTCGACACAAACCCAAGCACATCTGTTAGCATCAGTAAAACTTTACTGCTACCTCTAATTTCTGCAGCGTTCTCATCGCAAATCCTTCTTTGATCTATTTATATCAAAGCAGGCACAACACAACTTGTAGACTGCATGGGGGTCAAATTAGTCACAAAAAGGTAAAGTCAAAATCCACGTCAGTGCACTTTTAAGACTGGTCAGACCGCTCAACGAGGCGGTTGAGCAGCCAGAGCTTTGTTCGCTGCAAGTTAAGTTGCTGCCTGTATCGTCTCCTGTGCTCTCTTTCCCACATGTCCATTCTTTTCAAAATTTCTTTGGGTATCGTTGCCGGCCTCCTCCACCTCTTTTCAGTGGCTTGTCTAGGCTGCGTAGAGGCCATCGGACGTGGAGTCCAAGGGCACAGTGGTGGCTGTAAGGGTTGAAGCTACTGGTACGGCGGGGTTCCTGGTGCTGGCTTTGGGTCCAATGGCTGCTGTCGCAGGACTGCTGCTCACAATCTTCACGCTTGTGCACCCTGGGGCAGCGTACTCGCCGGCGTCCAGAAAAAGACTGTCCACATGGTCGTAGAATTCCCAGTCTTTACGCCCACATCCAGTTTTTTTCTGCTCTTGCCGTCGTCTTGTGTAAGTCCTCTTTAGGCCCCGAAAAACTTTGTCTCGCAGTCATCTGGTGATCTGTTTGCATCGACTTGCTTCATTTCATCGCCGATTTTCTTTCAGATCGCCTTCTTATTCAACTTCCGTTTGTTAAAATCACCGGGATATTTCTCATAAAGTGAAGCAGCTATTGTGGATTGTCTGTTCTATCTGTTTAACATTTAATTACAATATTTCTTAAAGTCCACATTGAAGCGATGAGGCGCAACAAATTTGTGTGCATTATCAAAGTTTCACACGTAGCATATATTATTAATATCAATAATGACCGTATAGTAAGACCTTATGAGTGTACTTATTCTCGTGGACAAGCAGTGTATTCTTTTGGTTTCCTAAAGTAATTTATAGTTCTATATAAACGTCTCACTCTTTACGTTGTACATTTTTTTTATCAATGCAAAAATGCAATGGTCTCACTCCTGTCCCAGTACTGGTCCGCCGCATTCTTGGAGTGTGTCCACACTGAGGATCGCAATTATTCTCTCTGAATTTGGAGGCAAAGCTCGGGGTGGCCCTCCTCCAGTGCCCGTCCTCACTTTGGATATTTTCTTTGCCCTTCGAACTTCCACGCTCCACAAATGCTGCCCGAGTCTTGTCCGCCGGCCCCGTGGCTGTTGAGGCGCTGCACAAGCTTGGCCCACCGCAGAGTTCGCCAATCTTTGGGGAAGTCTGCAGTGAACTCTGTGATAGCCCTCGCCAATGATGGCTGGTCCTCCATGGAGCCAATAGGGATTTTCAGTTGTGGAAAGGACGTGCATATTTTAAATTTTTGAAAATTTAAAAGGGTGTGTAGTGCAGGCAATGATGCCCTTTTCTTACGCATCTGTCTGACCATTGTAACGATAACGGACAACTTTTTGTTGATATTTGCAGTGATGGAACTACCGCAACATTTTGCATCAAACGGCACCAGAAACATTCGGGTGACTCAAATTCCAAGGGAAAATATTGCCCTAAAAATGTTCCATGCATGCGCCAGTAAGGCGACAAATGTAAGAAAGAAACTTCTCTTCAGTCCTACCACACGATTTAGTTCTTCTGTTTTCTCTAAGACCGGTGTGAAGTCAAGCTGCAGATAACATTCTGCTCCAGATTTGGTGATGTGGCGCCGTTTCCATTGTCACCACAAAAACCGAATGCGGAGGAACTGTTTATGTTGTGGCGTTCGACTTCCGCCACCCGCCGCAGGCGATCGACCGGACAGCCCAACTCGGGAAGGGTCACGGGGAAATGGGTGTTGTTGAAATCGTGCCTCGTTTCACGCGTGAAGTGTCCACGGCACTTGGAGTACAGCAGGGACGAAACCTCCGCCCGGCACACCTTGACACGAGGTCTTCCCCGTGGGTCGATGTGCGCAAAGGGGCCCCACGATTGAGCTCCGACAGGTCTAGAGTGCACGCACCCCATTGCATCTGATTTTGCGTTCCTTTCTTGGCTTCCAGCTTCTGTTTTGTTACAGGTGCGGGGCAATGCAGTTTGAGGGGTTAAATGGAAGGTCTCTCCATACATGGGATTGCGGGGTGTCCTGCCCCTTCCTCCTCCATCTGACCCTAGGTGGCACTGTCTGGGGCACCGAGCCATAGTTCATACAGGACTCATCCTGAACTAATTCGGTGATTTCCGTAATGTCAGGGCCAACCCGTACTGCCGCAGCCATGATGTGACCAAGCCTAAAAAAAGATTGAACATAGGTTGATATTTCGCTTATGGAGCGTTTAGTCAGACATATTTAGGATTACTATTAACGTGTACCCTTAAGTATAGAAGGTACACTCGGGTCGCCAGAAGTTTGGGATATGAAAGGATTACGAAATGTTACGAGCGACAATATCAAATACTATGATGTCTATAAATGCAAAGTAGTATTACATAATATGAGGTAACTTTCAGTAACGGTATAAAACCACCTGTTTTGCACACCCAGGCAGGCAGAAATGGTTTGTCACGATCCTTCTAGAACGTGGACGAAGAGGGCCGAAGCTCCCGCCGAGAAGAGACGACACGCAGCCTGGTTGTGAGGGCGGACCATGACTGATCGGGGCGGCGTGCGCTCGGCGTTTATTCCTGCGGTGATCAATGTTGCCCGCAGAGCCTGGTGGCCACAGGCCAGTGGACTGGAGGGAGCGCTACATACTGATGACATGGTTGGCAACATTATGGCCCAACATCTTTGACCAATCCAAAAATCATTGGCCAGTGCCTGGCCAAAGAGCACGGACCATTCATGGGGATTGACACTGTTCTTCCAGTGTCAAATCTGTGGTAAATGACCGGCTGCCAGACAAGGCCCAGCACACGGCTAATGTTGGCCCACACTCGTAACAAATCCAGGCAGCCACTTTCACACCCTAGAAATATTGCTGGGCTTTGGAAGGCAAAATAATTTTCTAGCTTACCCAAGCAGGATCAAAAGATTCCTTTCAAAAGTTTGCCCACTCCTTGCAGAGGTGATAATACTGTATAAAGGTGTGTGCGAGACACTGTGCAAATGAAAGCCCAGCAATATTGTTACAAAACAAAGTGCTACGAAAATAATTGCTACACCGTTAGGAGTGCAGTATTTTCAGCACTATCAGGACAAGGCAGAATTTTGAAAGGTTTATAATTTTCTACAGTGGTAGGCACCTTCTGCAATAAGATATATCGACATTAGAAGAGCATGTGTCGTCTAGACGCCTACATTTGCATATACTGAAAGAACTCTACCTGGGATAACCACTCCACAAGGATTTTGCTATATTCATGGGCGGTAATTTTCAGTTTCCTCAGTACAGCCTCACGCAATATGAGAGACCCATTTGACAAGACTGCAGATGGCTGTGCTAGATTTGCTTTCTCCTGGACCACATTTCTCGAGGTGAGGAAATAAGTAGAAATTTGCTGCATCTACTCATTCAAAATAAAGTGAGTCTAGCCCATGCGAGCTTGGGACCACCACTTATTATGAATGGGTCTTTGATATTCAGGAGACTGCACATCAAGAAATAAGTCAATAGCGAGCAATGTCACAATCCAAACTTGTTTATTCATTCTAGAGGCATGTCGGAAGAAATGGTGAACTAAACCAACAATAAATAAAATAGTTTCAACAAAGCAATATCTGGAATGTTCAAAGAATTGATGAGTTAAACCAGCAATAAAGAAATTTAGAACACTGTAATATCTGGAATGTTAAAAGAAATGGTGAGCTAAACGAGGCATAAATTCAAAAAATAAAATGAAGCAATATCTGGAATGTTCAAAGAAATGGTGAACTAAAGGAACATTAAATAAAATGATTTTAACAAAGCGATATCTGGATATCGCTTTGTTGGATATCTGGAGAAACAGAAGTGACAGCGGTAGAAGAAATGTAACCAAGCAACTGCGCGCCTTGCGGAACCGCCCTCTTTGACACTTCGACAACATGGCCAGATTGGCGTTTTTCACTCTTTTGAGAGGCGTCAAGAGCCAACCCCCGAAGAGCGGCAGGAGCTACACTGTCCCCCCGCCGTACCTACATGGAATCTAGTTCCTACGCAAGCGTCCACTTCTTTAACAGCCAGTGGAGTATTTTGTGCTTTTAGTGAAGTAAAGGCAGTCAATCTCCCGCAGCAGCGACCTTCACATCTGCTCTATTTTAAAGAAACTTGCCAAACTAAAAAAATACACATGTTCTATGTAAATAAACAACTGATTCTGTAGCGGTTCTAGAAAATATTAGATAGAGTTAACTCGCATAAAAGGTTAGAACAACATGCGGGATGCGGATAAGCGCCTAGTTGAAATCACTGTCGCTGATGACTGGTCAAGAAACGGGAGGATGTGATTTGTCACGCTCAATTTTCTTTCGTCGTCATTCGTTCATTGGCATTTTCGTCAGCTAATGCAGCTATCTCATTGGCTGCGGAGCGATAATAAAAGGTTTCAGACTTGCAGCACTCTGCGTTTCTTAAATTGTCAGTGACTATGGTTCAAACAACATGGAGGACAGGAGCAGGCAGCGAGTGACAGGCCCAGAGGGAGGAACTCGACGCATTTATGTTCGAGAACCCCTCTCTGGTGCGCGGCGCAACTGAGCAAGCCCGGCGCTGTCAAACTATGTGCGTCATCATACGCACATAGTTTGACGGCGTGAAATTTAAAGACTGGTTGGGCTTAAACTGCTGGCAGACCGAAAAATTTCGAGTTTTTCCAATGAATCTGAATCAGCAAAATTTTACCGGCAAGTGTTTTTCAGAGTTTATCAGGTTTATCTGAGAATGCAGAACCCTAATTACAGCTAATGGACTGGGAAGAATTATAGCACTGGCCTGTCCTCATTTCCCTAATATACTGTTCGCACTGATGTGCCTCCCATGGTGCACCATGCTAGGCTTGACAAATCCGGCTTGAGAGGGCAGGTGCCAATGCTTGCATTTCTTCATTACGGTTGATCGTGGTCCTGAAATCAAGCATTATTTGTAGGGGAGATCTGCATTTCTGTGAAAAATGATTGCGGACAGATCTAGTGTCCTTACTGTCGGTCAGGGTGTCCTAATGGAAAATGGTGATCCATTTTGCAGCTCGGCTGTCTTCAGTCTGCCTGCTAGCATTCGCCGTACGCCCTGCAAAACAAAGCGGTTGCCTACCATGGTAGTTTTCATTAGAACGAGGCTCCTGTGTGCTTTATACTCAAAGCATGAAAGATCCAACCAGGTCTTTGACACGGCCTATAGGGGCCATTGCTGCCTGCTGCTGTCCACCTCCTTGACAGGCTTTCCAACCTACAGTGAAAATTCAGACAGTTGCATAATTACATTCCTAGACTCACCTATATGGGCATTCACACTGAAGTTAGTGTCGTCCTCTCCGCAAGTTGGGCTGTAGCATTGAGTCACTGTTTGGTGACTTTTCTGTGGCTTCGATGTTGCCACCGGCTAAAGTTACTTGCCCTCTTTAGAGACAGGCATGCCATGACCAGCTTGATTAGTCATGAGGAGAGATCTAAATTTCTCTGCAAAATGATTGTGGACCGAGCAAATGTCCTTACTGCAAGTCAGGGTGGCTAATGGAAGGCGGTGATTCATTTTGCAACTGAGCAATTCCTCTCCTTATAGTGTTCAATTGCAGTGGCCATATGTCCTGCAAAACAAAGCGGTTGCTTACCATGCAAGTCTGCATTAGGACCAAGGTCCTGTGTGCTTACCTGCGGCGGCATGGAAGTCCCGACCAGGGATTGGATGCCGTTACTGGGGACTCTGGCCGAACCTGAACATTCGTGCTGCCACGAGCTCCTCTTTTGGAGGCCTTGTGTAGGCTGCGGTCATCAGTGCCGGGAAGACGATGGTGTTGGCCTTTGATGCAGCAGCCAGGGACCGCCACTGTTTGCTGCTCTCCATTGCCTCCTTGATGAGCTTTCCAACATACTCTAGAATTCAAACCTTTGCACGATAACATTCCTAGGCTCTCTGGGCAAGGCATTCACACTGCAGTTAGTGTTATACTCACTGTAAGTTGGATCCGTAATGTCTGGTCGTGCTGTCTGGTGTCCCTTTCATGCTTTTGATGTTATGACCGGCCAACGTGACTTGCACTCGCGGGACGGCTTGGCAGCGGTTCGAGTTTTCATTGAAATGCAGGATTGCAAGTCGAGTCCTGCAAGATGGTTACAGTTCACTGATGGTAAAGTGTGCCACAAACAAAGAGTGGTTGTTCTGGCATCAATCCAATTCCATTATCTGATCATTAGGAAGTGACTCGGGTTTGTCGCATTGTAACCAATGGACTGGATGAAAGTGTCTAAACGAGGGAAATGTGATTGTAAATTGGTTGACTTACTTTGCAAGCACGCCTTCTGGGCTGAAAGCCTGGGACTTTGGGGTGAAGTCCATCAGGACGCTGTGGAACGCCTCCGAGGCATATGTCTGGTCATGGGGAGACATCTGTGCGGGGTCCTTCAGGAGCCGTTTATCGCCAGTGATGCTCTTGAATTGGTTTGTAGGCCTGCGAGTCTGAGGATACATGTTTTAAAATACCACCTTCAGTTGGAAGGACAAAAACATACTGGGACCCATCCATGGTCGTGTTGGCTCTGGCATGTCACCATGGAGGCACCTTCCATAGGTTCCTTCGTGCCCCGAGTGTTTGTTGATGACATGGTTGTGCATGCTGAGCCAGATGTCGATGAGCAGTTTCTCGTCGCCTCCTGCAGCCCTTGCTGACCAGTACATATGGTTTGTAGCTGTCTGGATCCAGATTTGCAGGTCTTGGCATCCAGCCCGTTTGCTTGCTGCTGTCAGCTTCTTTTTCACACCTAAAATTCAGAGTTGTGTCAGGGAAACCTGCAGCGTGATCGCTGGAAAATAAAAGGTACACGAATCGCTTGTTAGGATTGCTTACTTTTGGAGATGTGCCATACGTCGACGAAGTAGTCAATCTTTCGTTCGTACGTCTCCTTGTGCTTTTGTGTGGCAGGGTGACGGTCAGTCACCGATCTTGATAGCTGCGCCATATAGTTTCCGAAGATAGCAAAAGAATTAGTGATTATACCAATTTGAATAGAGCACCTGAAAGGCCACCAAGTACTGATATACAGAAACTATGCATATTTCTCCTTGAAGAATTCCAGCTGCTTGAGGAGGCCCTCCTTCTTTTTGTTTCTAGTCTAAACGGGCCATGGCCCGTTTGGACTAAAAACAGGTGTGAAATGAATATTTTACGCAAATAGTGCATAGCAGTGAAGTAACTGATGACATAACACAAGAGAAAGATTGAGATTGTTGCAACTGGTTCACGTAAACCCGACTACTTGCCTCTCTTAGCTGGACCTGGACAGGGTCGAGAATCTTGATCTGCTCGGCATGGACTGTGTACGTCAGGTACTTGGCACAGAACCCAGGGGAGCCAAGTTGAGAAGCTCCTGTTGACCTGTTCATGCAGATGAATATGGCTTTAGAAAGGCATACTACAATAGTCCCATCTGTTCATGTGTGCACAGTGTAGTGTTGTAGAATGAATGACTGAGTGAAAGGAAAGCACAATGCAGCGAGTTTGAATGTGGCTTAGATTGTGCTAGGTGGCGATTTGGCTTTTCTGTTTGTGTATTTGATGAGAGGCAGCCGGCCAATCTGGGAGCTGCCCTACCCTCTGTCTCTTGACTCTCACAGGGAACCCGACTCACTCAACCCGATGCCAGACAGGGAACTGCTCTGGGGCACTACACAGAGCAGAAATAAGTATCGCAGATTTAGTAGCCCGTGGCACATATTGAACCCTTTCACTGCTGGTTTTTTTTCCGACTGCTCCTCACCCCCTGCCGGGTTTTTTCGCAGGTTTCAGTGAAAATTTCATGCTAGTAATGCACTACGATGCTCTGCAGGACATGTAAATATATTTATTCGGGAATATATTATCCAAATAAAAAGTCACGCTGATTACAAATAATGCACACTTAACAATTAACAACATAACTAGCTTCTAATTAGGATGTCCAGCTGTTTAGAAAACTCTTAGTGTGAAACTCTTCAAAACAAGGCACCACGCAAAGCGGCACCTGGCAGCTAGAACACAGGTAGCGAGATTCCCTTTGTGGCTTTGGTTGTGCCTGCGTGTGAGCACAGCCTTGGCAGACTCGTGTTCTGTTTCACTGCAGTCGGTGGTATTTGAGACGGGAAGTGGCGCGCTGTCAGCTGCGTTGGATCTTCACCCTTCGGTGGGCTTTCCCTCGTGGTTCTTTTCGATGAGCTGGCGGACTAGTTGAAGCCAAAAGTCTGCCATGCTCCTTTTTTTAGCGGACGCTGTCATTTGCAGTATATTGCTGTTCAGGACAGTGATGTCCAAGAGGTGAAAAAAGTACAGTATAGACCACTTACAACGTAACCGCTTGTAGTGCAGGACCGGGTATAATGCGGCTTTTTTAAACCACCGGTTCGCCTTTCATAGAACTCCATGTAATTACATACCGCTTAAAATGCAGGCGCGCGAAGGGAAATATCGGTTATAGTGCGGTTTCTCAAACAGCCCGCCGACCGCGCCGACACTATAGTCAGTTACAGGTTAAGAAGGTAGCGGCAAATGCCCCTCAAAGGGAATCAGATATCCCTCCGCCGCCCCCGCATCCAATAGCGTCCCATTGTTTCCGTGACATCGCGACCAACGCGCGAGGAAGAGCTTGCCTTTCTGTACATATTTGCTTTATCTTTCGACTTTTACTTAGCATTGTGGAAGGCAGGAGAGGGAGATTAAAGTTCTCCCCCACCGATGGAAACAAATACGACTTTCGGGGATTAGCTTCCCCCCGATGGATACAAAGGCTGTTTTCAGGGGCTCGGTTCCCTCTTCGATAAATACAAAGGTCGCTTTCTTAAAAAGTGGGATTGGAGACAAGTTGGAATCCATTGAAGTGGAACAAGGAGTGTTTCCAGTGAACTCTTTCGACTGCGGAGAGATTTGAAACGGGCGCATCACGCTTGTGGGTGGAGCTTCTCCTACCTTCTTGACTTGTAACCGACTATAGATAACAGCGCTAGCCGCAAGCGGCACTCGCGGGGCAAGGAGGTTGCTCGAAAAAGCGGGGAGAAGCAAAGAGGAAGGCCTCATTTGCCATAGCGACGGAGGGACGCACGCACGTGTCGTTCACGTGCGTGCGTGCGTGCGTCCCTCTGCTGTGTTGGAAACAACCGCAACGACAGACCAATCGCAGGTCGAGGAGAAGAGTTCGCGCGCGTTGCATGCCAGTCGCGGGCCGGCTTCTATCCGCGATCATGGCGTCGGTTGTGATCGTCGTCGTAGACGGCATGGTGGAAGTTCATCGTTCCGCGTAAAAGCGCTATCCTTGAGTGTGAATTTTCGTTGTGTGTCGCTATGATAACCCAGCACATACTAAAAGGGAAGATCCACCTACTCGTGCGGCGATGTTGTGGCGGCACTCTCAAGACGGCAGAAACGCCCGTGTCGTCGTGTTTGTTTACTTCGACTACAGTGGTGCTTTCTAAACATTTGTGTTTTCGACCATCGCCCGGATTTCTTATTTGGAGCATTTCGTGCCTGTGCTCAAGTTAAAGGTATTACTGGCGCATACCGTATAAAGGATGCGAATTTTCACGCGTTTTCATCGCCGGAGAAAAGTGATTAGGGTTAGCAATCCTGAACGCTTGCAACGTCCGTCCGCAGCCCGCGACGCCGTTAAAAGGCTGCGCCAGGCAAAAGTCGCTCATTTCTTTCAGAATGTGTGACACACTTGAGAGAGAAGTGTACTAGTCTGGTGAAATAAAGACTTTCCTCAAACTAAGCTTTATTTTTCATCTAACATAAAAATAAATTATTTTACAAAGGTAAGTTGTTTGATGGCATGTATTTTGGCCTGAAAAATTGATGTTTTGGTTATAGCGCAGTACCGCTTACAGTGCGGATTTTCGCGACTCCCGCGACATACGTTATATGCGGTCTACACTGTACTTTTTGTACCACTTCATGGTCTTTCTTGTGACGGTACCGGTCACGGGCACAACCATATCCACTTTGTCCACAGCTCCCATGCACAAGTTGTGTTCGGCGACGCACAGGGGTATTTTTTTGTTCTCACCCTTCTTCCTGTCCACCTTCGCGGACTCTACCATGCCTTTATGCTTCGTTATGAGCTACCTTTATGCTACCTTTATGCTTCGTTGTGAGCATGTGCACTTCACGTTTGTCTTTTCATTGAACGAAAAGAAGCTGGTCATTGCACATCTCGCTGGTTTCCCCTTTCTGCAGTTTGTTGTTTTCGTGTGGGACACCCTTCCTGTTCTTCCGCACTGTACCGCAGGCATTGGTCTTTTTTTCGAGAAGGTAGGTGAACAGGGCCGGACTGGTGTACCAATTATCTACCCAGAGAACGTGCCCCTTGTCCAGGTACTTGTCCAGCAAAGTGAGAACAACTGATGCCTCATATCCCATCTCGGAGTCGTTGATTTCAGTTGAGGATCCGGTGTACGTCACAATGTCCAGCACTAATCCAGTCTTTACATTGCAGAGTACGAAAGATTTCAGGCCGAACCTGCTGCGTTTGGACGGGATATACTGTTTGAACGCCAGTCGCCCTTTGAAGAGCAGCAGGCTCTCGTCAATGCAAAGATCCTGGAAGGGAGGGCCTCTTGAAAGTTTTTCCGAAGCGTCAAGAGGACCGAGCGCCCCTTGTGCAGCCTGTCGCCACGAATCTGATCGTCATTGGAGAAAATGAAGAAACCTCAATATGAGGAGGAAGCGGTTTTGGCTCATCAACTTCGAGAATGCGGGTGTGCTCAAAAGGGGATCCATGGACCAATACACGGCAATGGTGCCCTTTTTTGCATGTGCCACGAGCATTACGACAGCAAGAAATACTTATAACTCACGCGGAGTCGGATCTTTTCACTGGTGTATACGGGATCCGGCCGCCGATGTCAGCGCGGCAACTACTTGGCGCTGGAAAACGTTCGTTTGGTCCACAATTGCGTCCACAATGTCCGGCATAAACAAACTTTCCAACACCTCGAGCTCACTGGACGCCGCTGTGATGCCATTGCAGATTCCTGAAGATGATGGGTCAAAAGTGTGCTCTTGAGGGTTGAATTCTTCCAGTAGAAATTCCGATCGTCAAGTTTTTTCTTCTCCCTCCGATTCTTCAGCGGCACGGGCTCTTCCTCACTGTCGTCGCTGGACAAGTCACTTAGCTGAGCTGCATCATCGTTCTCACTCTCATCCGAGTCAGAATTCATCGACAGTTCCTGAATTTCCTCGTACGCCAAAACGCGGACGCAAGTGGCGCGCTTACTCGCCATGTCGGCGCTGTGCCGCGCTGCTGAGACAACGACGAAGCAACGCGGATGTAGAAACATGCGCTCCATCTGTTGTCTAAAATTTGACCTACACGTTACATGTGTTTAGGCGACCTCTCCATAGATGGCGCAACATGCCCATAATATTTTTTTTTGCACGCGTTGTCTCAGGAGTGGCAGGGAGTGAGTTTAAAAGACAGCACGAGTATACTTGGGATTAGCAGGGGGTGGGTGGTGTTTTGAGTTATCTCGGGAGTGGCAGTGAAAGAGTTAACATGATGAGGAAATGTTTATCTCTTCACTATAACATTGAGGGGGCATACTACAAGAAGACATTCGTTTAACCGGAGTGTGACTGGGGGCTCCAGTTTTGTAGCTCAGTCGAAAGATATGGAAAAGAAAATGCAGCTGCAGTGTCCTTCCGGAATATCGCTCGCCTTGTGGACTGCAGGTAGGCCTTCCGATGCTCATAGAAGTTTGAGTTGGAGATCCAACTAATCATGGACACCTGGAACTTTGCTAAGCTGATACAAAAGGGAGTGGCTAATATTTAGCTAACACTTCCGAAGCCAGCCAGGGTTGTATGTTCCATGTGAACCCCGAGTGAGGTGTCTAGACGGAGGATTTGAAAGCGCAAAAGACTGAGAAGAGAAGGAGGGGACAGGACAGAGCGCTTACTTACAACTGTCAAATTTAATAGAGCATCTTGAGAACGACAAGGTGGAAGTGAAAAAAGAAAAGGAAGAAAAGAAAGATGAAATTAAAGTCACTGCTGCTAAAAAGAACATATTTAGTATTATAAATTGAAATAAAAATTATTTTAACTTCAGCCAAAGGCAAAGTTCTTGTCACGTAAAAAAAAAACCAAAAAACTCTATTCGCGACTCCAGCGACCTATAGGGGGCGCCCCCACCAAACAAACATGGCGGCTGAGTCCAGGTCGCGGCGGCTCGGCCGGGCCGCCTGAACAGGTGGCGCGTTCGATTTAACAGATTTTCTTTTGTTTAATGCCCAATTTTATAGGTATTTGAACTGAGACGGTTAAGTGTAGCCGGTGCAGATAAACTTGCAAAGCATAGTTTTGTTTTGCCGGTGTTTTTTTGTTCTTTTCGTGTCAAACTTTCGTTTCGGAGATTTCGTTCAAAACCGAAACTATGGGCTCCGGAGAGACGGTAATATACTAATCAGTTTTGATCATCTAAGGAAAGCGGCGATGATTATAGAATTCTTCCACAGAGAGTAACTTTTCAGCTAACTCGCATGCCTCGACCATGCAACTTATCTGTCCGCGAAATCGAGCTTTTGTGCGTATCCGCCTTACGAAACAGCTCCAGTCGTCTGCTCGGCCAACAACACAGGCTGCAGGAAAATTACGCAAATTAAGCAACCGCTTGTTGAGCCAAGGACCATGTTAACCCGCCGGCGCCCCACTAAGCAGCTGATGCTCGTATTTCAATTCAGGTTTTAGTAGCAATCGAGAAGTCATTTTGACGAGCGGGTTATGCATTTTATTACGTACAATAGGGGAAGGGGGGGGGGGGGTCCCACTAAAGCGATATTAGTATATCCTTCGGGTTAAAAGATGAGCTTAGTTGACTAGCTATTAGGTGAGCTGCTAAATAAAAGTATATTTGACAGACGGAGACATACTACTTAAACTTAGCCAAATGGTTCTATAGCCGGCAGCACGGGGACAAACTGAAGAGAGTCTTCATTGAAGATCCGCGCAGAACCTCTCTGCATTGAACGGAGAAAATTAGTATTTTTTTGTGGCCGGTCAACCTGACCAATGTAGACGTATATTGCTGCTGGCTTCGACGTCCTCGTAATATAAATATTGGAGGCGCGATAGGTCAAAATGCCGTGACAGCATCTAACGTTGCGAGACTTGTCTCCCACCTTTTGAAAACAGATAATTCCCCTCATTCATCATTTGCAGTGAGCAAGTTTTCCTGAATCAAGTAAATGCGAAATCAGCCCAACTCCTTCAGTGTGGTCCAGAGGCTTTTTCGGCGAAAAGCAGCCAAGATGAATAGCCAACGCGCCGACCGGCGTGGGTGGCTCAAACTTGAAGCTAACCGAACACAACCAAACTCAAGAAAAGCAGAGCTATCGAACTATCCCATTCACTTGACTGCAACATTGATGTTCCCTCCAGTATCAGTCACCAAGCAGTCGTCACTTTGAATGTGATTCGAGACAGACAAGAAATCAAAAAGTTTTCCGTGATTCCTCCCCATCCAAGAAATCGAAAGAACGCGACCGTGTGCTGTGGAGTAAACGGGCTTTCAAACACGTAATAGAAGAAAACAATCTACTGAGGCTTCACCACACTAATGATCAGTCAGGCGAACTCAAGAAATATTCGGACCTTCGCCAAATTACATTGTTCGCCACCGCGCCGACAACACGTCTCCGCGAAAGCCACCAGAGACGCGGAGGGGCGCGGAGCGACCTGGACCGGCTGGTTCCCGGTTTTCCCGCTTGGCGGCGTCCGTTTTGCTGGAGTCGCGAATACTACAAAAAGCGAAAGAAAAAGAAAAACATGAAATAGAAGAGAAAAAAATTACGCTGAGCAAACGGCTAAAACGTCTTCAGATAAAACACCGCTAGAACTGAAGTTCTCTCTGTGTTTCAGGTCTTCAGGGGAAACACCGAAGGAACTGAAGTTCTTTTTGTGTTAGGGTCACTGATGGCGCGCTTATGCACTTATCGCCACTGGTGAGGATGACTTGAGCCTCATACAGTGCTCTGGTGTTTTTGTCACGGAACCGCTTTAGAACTTTGGTGTGGTTGAATGTTGGTGAGCATTTGCAGTCTCTGACATGCACCGCAAGATGTCCCGATGGTGCTGATTTTAACGTTTGGGCATGTTCTCTTAATCTGGTATTAATACTTCTCAGTCTTTTGCGCTTTCAAATCCTCCGTCTAGATGTTCAACCAACTAGCCCCCCAATTAATTCCGAGTGAGGTGCACATACTTTCTCCACGTGGGATGGTAAGAGATTAGCGAGGAGGCGGCTGTAGTTAGGACACTTGGCAATAGATGGCGCCATATGTATTGTACTGCGGTACTACCGGAAACGGAGTTTCTTCCGTTTGCAGTGATGTGATTGCTGCGCCAACTGCGCCGAGGGGCTAACCCTGCTACACCCTGCTACATTTTGCCAAAATGTGGGTAATCTGCGCCAGGCCTGCGTCAAAGGACCAGTTTGGTCGTCTTTTAAAACCAAAACTAAACTGAGTACCGTCATTGAGCATGCGTGAGCTAGGTGGCGCAAGTAGCCGCCCGATACAAAGTACCCTGCATCAATCGTGACATTGTAACCCTGGAGCCGGGAAAAAGAAGGGACGTAAGGACAGGCACAAAAATTAAATGTCAGTATTGAACCAGCTCGCCTCCTTGCTTTACTTACATCAATCGTCCATCCAGTCTCGCATGGTTTTTCCTGCCGTCTCTTTCGTGCTCTCGTCTCGTGAATCTCGTCTCGTGTTTTTTTTTCAATTTTTTTAACGATAGATGCAGGCGTGTGCGGACGCTCCGACGCTAACGTGCTGGGTACCAGCCATGGTGTCGCACTGTGAAACGAAATTATGTTTTTGCGCGGCGGGAGTTTCTTTTTGAGCTGAAGCACTTTCTTCTGAAAGCAACGGCCGGGGGAAATTTATATTTGGTCCTGCCTGCTAGTCAGCACATCGCTACTGATATGGAGCTTCCTAAACCGAAACATAAGGACCGCCGCATGTTCATCATTCCTGTTCTTGTTTAAAACATACGCTACTACAAAAATCAATTTTTAACTCAAAGACTGCTCTGTGGAAGTAATGATTACCTAGGTTTATTTCGGTGGGCCTTCTTTCGAGAGGGGCCCCGGTACATGTAAAATCTGTCGCGCAAGAAAGTTGGTGAAGAGAAGTGAGCTAAAGCAGAGAAGGCAATGTCTGCACGCTGAACCCGCACGCCGCGCTTGTTTGTCTCGAGTTCAGTTGTTGCACAAAGTGCTCCAAGAACGTTTTGACCCTGACTCGCGATGTCCTGCATCGATGTGCTCAGGTTCTTTTTTTTCTGTATGTTTAGCTTGTACCTTGCCTGCCGGCCTTGCAAGCACGCGCCGGTGAACTGTTTTTTGTCGCATGCTGGGCAGTTACATTTTACATACATTTTTGGAGACCAGTTGGCGATGGAGCGGATTGGCATGGTTTAGCTTTCGATCGAACAGCCGTTGTCTCCGCTCGTGCGATGAAGCACGTGCAGCTGCAAGCCTGCCGAAGTTGCCCTGACGTGCACGCGAACATGATTGCACGACAGGGGCACCAGCCGGGATGCTTGCAATGCACTGTTTTACGTTTACTTTTGACGAAGATCTGGCACGTCGGGAATCAGTAAAGCGGTGGCAAGCGGTTTTTCAGAATTGCTCGGCAACGCCTACAGCACTGTACACTTGTGGGATGTCTCAATGTCCCTTTGGAGACGTGGAAAGTGGACATTCATTACTAGTCTAAGCCAAAGCGAAGCTTGCAGCAGCTTTGCGGAAAGTTTTGAAAGGCAAAAAGTACCCGCTAGTTGTAATGCACCTTTTCCTTGTGTGCAATTTCGCATTGCACTGCAGTAGCTATGTGTTTCATCAGTCAGGGGCTGCTTTCATTTATTATATTATATCACTAGTAAACCTAATGCTGTGATATTTACTACTAAGCTGGTCATTTTCAAATGAATTTTAATATGTGAAGTTTGGTTTTCAAATAAATTTGAATATGTGAAGTTTGGTTCTTATCTATCTTTAGTGGGTACATATATATGTATCATTTAAAGGGACACTGACACCCCCCAAAATTTTTTTTTCATTTTTTGCCAGGCGCTTCATTATGGTGTCGGAGGTCTACCCAATTAATATTTTGCAACAGAGTAGCGTATTTTTTTAATAAAGCGAAAAGACGCAACTGCTCGAAACCGAAACCGAAACCCGCGCACGGAGGTCGGAGAAGTGGAGAGAAGAAAGTGAGTGGCGGAAGTCACGTGGCTACACCCGACCGAGCGTTTTTTTTTTCTCCTTTTTGTAGCAGACGACATGCGGCGTAGTGGGAACTGTTTGCCGCGCGATTCTTTTGCAGTTATGTTCCTCTCGCTGTTCTGTACTCCAAGATGAGTTTTGTACATTGAGGAGTTGGAGATGAGTAGTGAGTCCCCGTCGTGAATTTCCATGATCGGCTCCGAAAAGAATACACCCAAGATGTTGCGTGAAGAGCTGGCTCACATGTCCTGCATCCAAAAAAAAGTGGCATTGTGCGACAGAGTTTCCGAAAGATCAACGGGATCGGGACCAATTGCTGGCTGCAATTCCTGTAGAACATTTATGGGCACCTCGGAAAGCGGACGCTACCTGATTTATATGCTCCTTGCATTTTGTGGAAAGTGATTACATTGAGTTCGAAGGTGTCAAAAAGGAGATCCCATACCGTTTAATTCAACGACGTGTCGTCCACAGCATTTGTTTGTTATTTTTTTTGTTTCTTCGGTGATAATTATAAAAATAAAAGAAGAAATGTAAACATCAAAAACATTTTGAAAAAAAAAAAAAAAGTTTAATTGGGAATCGAACCCGGTCCTACCGCGTGCGAAGCGGACGTCTTTCCCACTGAGCTACTGGGGCATCGTTCTACTGGGTTATTTCCTTCCTTAGTAACAATGCAGCCGGTAAATTGTAAGTTGGAAAGTTCGCTTTCGATTTTCATCCAGCAAAAGCACTCCCGGCTCGAAATCGGAAAGCACCACGCATTGGCGACATAGTAAAGAAATCGTACGCGTGCATTTTCAGTTCGAAGTAGACCCGTCGTGCTTGACGTTTGCGCGAGCGATGTCTTCAGCCACGAGAAGGGAGCGACGGCTCGGCGACGTCTTCGTGCAAATCGGCTTGGTGGCCGGGCGTGACGTACGGGATGAATACCAATTCTTTTGATCAGTCCCAAATTTCGCTTTTAATGGTAGACAGAATTCGCCGGTACTGCGAACGACAGTTCTGAAATAGAGGTCCCACGCCCGTCGTCCGCTACCATCGCCGTCCCCGCGAGTCCCACGATACGCGAAACGACGAACGCACAGAATGCTTCCGGTTGTCTGTGGAACTTTTTTTTTTCAATCAACGTATTTACAGCTTTTTAGAAGCCACAAAAAATGGGTTTCATATATTTTTCTATTTTTAATATTGAGTGTGTGCTTTCAGTGACCCACGACTTTGATTAAATTTGGTGGTCGCATCGATACCTTAGAAAACGGCCCGTGACCGCAAAAAAGAGAGTGAGCGAGACTCGAACCTGCCAGTTCTTGATCGGCGGTTTTCGGGCGGAAAGAAACCGAATTTCGAGCCGCAAATTCTGTTCTGGGTAGTTGAGCTCTCATATGTCACGTACAACTAAAAACTTCGGCGAGCATAAATACCCTGTCAGTGTCCCTTTAACTGAAGCATTGCAAAATGTATCATGTCATTGACATTTCAGTTACACCTTGAAAAACTCCTAGGTAGTCGAACTTGACCATAATTCGTTTATTTCGGCAAGCAAAGTGCACTTTGTTTGTCCAGCACCTAAAACAAATATTTTTATCTTTCTAAGAATATCTACTCCGAAAGCCACTTTTGGTGCTCCGAAACACTGTTTTGGCTGGTCCAAAAGCCACTCTTGCTGCTCCGAAAGGTGCTCCAAAACGGCTTAAGCCAACCACATCACTGCGGTTGATTTACGTTTAAAGGCACTTTTTGGCGAGCTGTCACACAGGGTGGTTGTGTTCTTTCTGCCTGGCGACCATGTGGTCGCACTCGTACCCCTACGGTCACAGCATGGTGTCAGAAGTGGCCGGCCTCCCGGTCTGACGTCCTCCTCGCTGCTGCTATGCTCACAGCTAGCCCTGCTTCTCGTCGTCTTTGCGTCACGCGCTGTTACGCTTTCCGTCTTCTCGTCACTGTCGCTGTGTTCCTTGTCATGTCGCAGGAGAGAACAACGGAAGCCGCCACCGCCTCCGTCGTCTCACTCCCGAGCTTGGTTCCACCGCCCAAATTTGACTTCGCAAACCCCGACAAGCGGCCGCAATGGTTTCCACAATTCGAAGATTTCAGCTTTGCGTCAGGCCTCTACCAAGGGTCGGACGAAGTTCAGGTGCGGACATTACTGTACACTATGGGATCCGAAGGGGCGCAGCGTGTTCTTGAGACGTTAGGCCTCACCGCAGAGGAATGGCGTTCCTTCGCTGCGGTAACAGACAAGTTCAAGGCGCACTTCGTGCATCCACAGAACGAGGTGTACGAGAGCGTGCTTTTTCACCGGCGGGTCCAGGAACGAGAGGAAACCGTTGACAGTTTTTACACGGCCCTTCAAGCACTCGTCCGCATGTGCAACTATTCGTCCACAGAGGTCGATCGAGGACAGGCTCGTTAGAGACCGCTTCGTCGTAGGACTTTTCGACTCGAGACTCTGACAAGCTCTGCCGCTGTCCGACCCTCACCATGGCCGAGGCTTGGCTACAAGCACGCATCCACGAAGATGCCGTCAAGGCACAGGCGACCGTTTTTCGTGACAAGACAGCTGCCGTCGCACCTGAGCAGCTCAAGCTGGATGAAGCACGTGTGGAGAAAGGACGGAAACCGGCCCCAAGACGTCTCTCAAGTGAGACTCGGCGTCGTCGCCGAGAGTAGGCAGCAAGGACTGCAGATTCTGCGGCCGTTGAGTGCACCTCCGTAACGAGTGCCCGGCTAGACAAGCCAAGTGTCACTACTGTCGACGCCTGGGTCACTTCGAAGATGTCTGCGAGAAGCGGAAACGAAGTTTGAGCACTGTTCATCTACATGCCGTTTTGACCGCGGGCCGAGCGGTTTGTCAAGGTCGCCGTCAACGGGTACGACGTCGATTTCAAAGTGGACTCCGGAGCCGAAGTCATGGTGGTGCCAAGCATGTTTCCCGGAGCACCTCGCAGTCTCCAAGAGCCTGAAGGGCAACTCACTGGACCGGGCAATCACCCATTGACAGTTTTGAGTACCTTCCAAGCCACATTGACTTGGAAAGGCAAGTCGGTAGTGGAGCGGGTTTACGTCCTGCCGTTGCAAGAGCCGCCTCTTTTGGGGTTTCCTGCCATCCAGAAGCTGGGTGTGGTGAAGTTCGTTGACACCCTCTCCAGTCTCAACCAGCAAATCGCTCTTCACAGCGACATCTTCGAAGGGTTGGGTGAACTGAAGGAGTATGTGATTTGACTCCAGCCAGGAGCACAGGCGTGCTCCCTCAGCGTTCCTTGCCGCATTCCGATTCCCCTTCATAACATTGTCCGCGAAGAACTGGATAAGCTAGAAGCTGACGGTGTGATCCGCAAAGTCGACGATCCGACGCACTGGTGCTCCGGTATCGTCGTCGTCCCCAAGTCCTCTAGATGTTACCGGATCTGTGTCAAACTCACACGCCTTAACCAGGTGGTCCAGCGGGAGCGTCACGTCCTCCCATCGGTGGAGCACATCCTGGGACATCTGGGTCCTGCACGGATCTTTTTCAAGCTCGACGCTACAGCCAGTTTTCACCAGATCAAGCTATCTGCCGAAAGCCAGCTCCTCACGACCTTCATCACCCTGTTCGGCAGATACTGCTTCTGTTGCCTTCCTTTTGGAATTTGCTCCGCTCCAGAGTATTTCCAACGTCAAATGGGGAGGATTCCTGAAGAGTCTCGACGGAGTCGTCCACATGATCAATGACATTCTGGTCTTCGGACGCACCCAAGAGGAACATGACCAGCGTCTTGCAACAGTGTTGGATCGCCTGAGCAGTGCCGGAGTGAAACTGAACAGGGCCAAGTGCTTCTTTTCAGCGTCCGCTGTCAGGTTCTTGGGGGTCACTGTCAGCGCAGACGGTATCAGCCCCGATCCAGACAAGGTTCAGGCTCTGGTCAACTTGGAGTCCCCAGCGGACGTCACTGGTGTCGGGAGACTTCTCGGCATGGCTAATCACGTAGGCCGTTTTCTTCCTCACCTGTCCGATGTGACTACGCCGATTTGAGCTCTTCTCCAAAAGAGCAGTGCCTGGTGTTGGGGGCACAGTCAGCAGTCTGCCTTTAATCGTCTTCAGGGCATGTTGAGCTCCAAAGTTTGCATGGCCAAGTACAACCCTTCGTACCATACCACAGTGTCGGCTGATGCAAGTTCGTATGGACTGGGAGCTGTTCTGCTACAGGACCAACCATCGGGAGAGCGTTGTGCCGTTGCCTACGCTTTGCGATCTCTTACACCGACTGAAACCCGGTATAGCCAGATGGAGAAAAAGGCTCTGGCCGTCACATGGGCCATTGAAAGGTTCAACCATTTCGTCCGTGGCATCAGGTTTGATGTCGAAACAAATCATCGACCCCTCATCACTGTTCGGATCTGCGGAGCTGGACACTATGCCTCTCGCATTCAGCGCCTGAGGATGCGGCTTATGGCCTACCAGCACAACATTCTCTGTACCGGGGAAGCTCCTGGCGACAGCAGACACCGTTTCCTGAGCTCCTGTACAGGCTGCCGACAACAAAGTAGACACTGTCGAGCTCTTCGTTGGGTCACTGCTCAAGGACATCGAAAGTCTTGCATCCACTCGCCTCGATAGCCTTCGCCAGCACCAAGCAGAGGTTGGAGTCTGTGCCGGCCTACTCCGATTCTGCAAGGATGGGTGGCCCAAGAAGGTGTCCAACATTCCAGTTCATCTTAGGGCTTTCTGGAAGGAGTGAGGCAACATCACAGCCTTCGAGGGCATGTTGCTGAAGGACTGTCACATCGTGGTTCTTCAGACCCTTCAGAAGGAGATGCTAACATTACTCCACGGGATCACCAAGGCGTGGGAAGATGCAAGGCAAGGGCTCGCGGCTCAGTGTGGTGGCCAACCTTGAACAGCGAGCTGGAGCAACTGGTAGGAACGTGTGAGCGTTGTTCCCAAACACGAATTCAGCGCTGCGAACCGCTTGTCAGGACCCCTACACCCGATCGCCCTTGGCAACGTATCAGGGTTGACCTCTTTGAGCTGCAAGGACGCAACTATGTTGTCATGGTTGACTACTATTGCTGTTTCCCCGAGGTGGTCAGTCTTGCGACCACAACATCAAGCTCCGTCATCGCGGCTTTGAGGAGTTCCTTTGCCCGCTTTGGGATTCCGGAGACTCTGGTCTCGGATAACGGTCCGCAGTTTTCGTCAACGGAATTTGCCTTTTTCGCAGCCTTGTATGGGTTTGCCCACCGTACAAGCAGCCCGAGGTACCCGCAAGCGAATGGCGAGGCAGAGTGCATGATCCGAACACTGGAAGGAGCTCTTCGTGAAGGCAGAGGATCCGCACATGGCGTTACTGGTGTACCGGGACGCACCTGGAGTGGCAGGCTACAGCCCTTCGGAGCTGCTCATTTGTCGTCGTCTCCGGACCAGGCTGTCCTCTGGAGTAGAACAGAAGCACTGAACAGTAACCGATGGTCTCGGCGCGTAGTGGTCGGTCAGCACCGCCAAACATTTGCCGAGAGGAACCTCGCTAGGCTTCCGTGGGGCCAGTAGCCTCCGCAGCAGTGAGTACGTTGCTCGTCCACAGTGACTCGGGAAGACCGCTTGCCGTCTTGCCTCTTCGCCTTGGTTTGCAATAAAGTACTGCTCCAGGATCTTAACGTACTCATTCCAGTCCTCCCCGCCGTCCCCAACGAACGGCTCCATCTTGGGGGCGGTGCTTGACGGTTGCTCGCGAACCAGAAAAAAAAATACAAACTGGCCTAACTCATTTTAGTGGGTTGTCGTCCTCGTCGCCAATTGTTATGTTTGTTCAACGCAACATTTACATGTTAGGTTACAGATAACCAGTGGGCCGCCTTGGCCCGCAACACAACTGAACTGGGACCCCATGGCCACCGCCTTTATTACCATGGCCGCTAACGCCGCCAAGTGCCCGCCGCACCCGTGGTTGCACTACTAGTTAGACTATAACATTTGCTGGAAACTATTTTTTACCAGTAGGAGCTCATATGTAATCATAACCAAACAGGGTCGACCTATAGGCCAATGCGCTGTTTTAAACAAGCCTGCATTTGGCCACATCAAATGTGGGTACTGTGCATGCGCAGAAACGAGATTTCTGTGAGGGGAAGCGTCTGCGCATGCACCATTTTGACAACAGCGCCACTGCGGCGGCGTGACATCGACGCCATGTGTTGGTCTACAAAGGCCTGTTCACGCATACATCGCAGCACCAACTCAGTGAAAGGCACCGACTTTGCACATGACCAGTGGTGTCACAAGAGGGAAGGGTGGGGGGAAGCACGAGACGAGCAGCTTGCATGCTTTCGCCTTCCCAACTCACAAGTGGGAAAGATGGTGGGGGGGGCATCGCCTTAGATGCAGCGCTCAGGGGGGTGTCACAGCGGGCCATGCAACATGGGAGGGGGGCGGGGGGGTTTAGGCAGGCTACCTCCCCGTGCGGCTGACCCTAGTGACGTCGCTGCACATGACCCAACTTTTTCCTGCTCACACACATAATAGACGATTTGCAATTTTCCCAAGCGCCCTGGTCCGCGCACGAGGAATTGTGGGAGAAACTGTCCCTCGCCTGGCCGCTCTGCCTTGAGATTGCATTGCCTTCTCGCTTGTCTCCTCTTAATCCTCTGTTTTTGATTCTATAACCTATTTCTATCTATTCCAGTGTATATTTTATTGCTTCTAAGTGTTTCTCTTCTCTTTTGCGTCCCGCAGGGGGCACCTGTAAAAGCGGGTGTTTGGAGTGTGGCGTCTCCTCGGACCCCGAGCCATGCGGGTTTGCCCGCCCACGTCTGGCTGCGCGTGGCTTTCCTGTGTCCAAGGAAAAAGGCATCCTGGTGGTTGAGTCGAGCCCGGTGTATGTTTGGACCCTTCGGGGCCCCCCGGGTGAGGCAATACACCACTTCAGCTCCTGCTTCTCGTAGACGGGAGTCCTGGTAAGGCCCGGCCAGGATGATTCAGTCTAGTCACTTTTTCTTCTACTATCCCCTCCGATCTTTCACTCCCACCTTTACTTATACTTCTCCTTTCTCTCTTCTCTCCATTCCCCTTTCACCTTCTTGGCGGCAATGGCCAACCTTGAGTGGAGAAGGACGCTAGTCTAGACCCATTCTTGGGTATAACACCTGGGTAGGTGCTACTGGAGGAATGTGCACAGCAAAGCCATTTCTGTTATGTGCCGTTACCCTGTCCCATGTTGGGCTTCATGGTGGACGGCACGCCGCAAATGTCGAAGGTCTCCCATTTTTATATGGGTTCCAAAGCTAAACTCCCTCCTGATCGATCTCTGAAAAGAGTTTGCACTGAAGCCACTGTTCCTCTAAAGACTACTAATAATACTCAAGCCTTCCCAAAGTTTCTAGTTATGCACTGCGAATACGAACTACCACTTGGAAAGCTCTTCCCATTCCTTGTGGCAAAAACCCTAGGATCATCTGTTGGAAAATCTTACAAAGCAAAGAAGCTTCACTCTGGAGACCTCCTTGTCGAGGTTGAAACTGAGCAACAAAGTAAAGCGCTTTTTGGACTTACTAGTTTAGCTGATCACAAAGTCACAGTAACGCCACACCGATCTCTCAACACCATTCGGGGCGTGATCTCCGAAGATGATCTGTTGGAAAGTACTGAGGACGAGATCCTTGAGAGACTCAGCAATCAGGGTGTGATTGCAGTGAGGCATATTACCTTTCGTCAAGATGACCAAGAGAAGTCTTCGAAGCACCTTGTGTTTACATTTAACTCTACGACCCTCCCCCAGGCGGTCAAGGCGGGCTATTTCAACTGCAAGGTTCGACCGTTTATTCCCAATCCAAGACGTTGCTTTAGCTGCCGGCGTTTCGGACATGGGGCAGCCACTTGCAGGGGACGGACAACCTGCGGAAAATGTTCAAGCAATGGTCACCCTACTGACAACTGTGCAAGTGATTTCTCCAAATGCGTAAACTGTTCAGGTGCTCACAATGCATACTCCCGCTCGTGCTCAAAGTTTAAAGAAGAAAAAGAAATACTAACACTAAAAACCAAAGAAAATTTGACCTACTTTGAAGCCCGAAAACGCCTCATTCCTACAGAGAGGCACCTACGCCGCTGTGGTCAGCAAGGGGGCTGCACCGACAACAGCCTCACAGGTCTGCCTTTTAGACCTTTCTGCCCCGCGCAAACCTCAAGCCCCCAAAATCTCACCTGGCATCCCTCAAGAACAGAGGGATTCAACTCAAACCGCATCCTCAAAGGCGACGGCCTCGCGCCGTCTGCCCGCATGTCCTCGTGAGAAAACTGTGCTGACAGAGTCTTGAGGGGCGCCCTTCATGTTCCTCGCATCGCGAGGTTGAGGCAATGGATGTCTCCAGCAGTCCGCCAGAGCGTCCACCTGCCTCGAGGGGTGGTAAAATCTCGTCAAAAGTTGATGACCCAAAGAAAAAGACTAGAGCGACAGGTCCAAAAGCTATCACATAAGAAGTGCTTAGTCGTGGATGCTGTTTTAACTCCCAGAAATTTTCATTAACACTTCATACACCTCACAGCATCACTCTTCTTTGTCGCTCACCTGCATTACCTCACTCACTCTTAGGGATCAGTTGGGACAGAGGAATAATGGCAGAAAACACGGACTACGAAGAGGAACACACACGACAGGACAATGCTGTACTCGCAACTGAAGAATTTTAATAAAGGAAACAAAGACAGAAAGACCATACACAGTATCTTAAAAGATTGCACAAAAACAAAGGACCACTCTCGCCAACCGTGAAGCGTGTAAAAAAACTACCCGTTCACTACGTGACTCATGTTTTGCCGCAGGAAGTTTCTTTGGCTGACAGCGCCAATCACGGTTCACTAACACACAAATGACCACGACACAGAATGTGGAAGGCCTCAATGATCTCTTTCGTCACCCCATCCTTGTGCGCTCCTAGAACGGTGACTCTACCAAAGTCAGGCCGACACTGGCAATCTCTGCAATAATAATAATAAATAATAATAATAATGAATTGTTTTATTTTTCTCGTGCCCACAAACAACCTCTCGGTTTACAGTGTGGTGCACTAAACATACATGGAGTAAAACCTAAAAATACAGGAAACAAGAAAGTTGTATCAATAAAAGTCATGCAACACTATCGTAATGCAAAAATTGATAATTGATTAATTCACAAATATTGAGTGACAAAGATTTAACATAAACTCCTGGGTGGATAAAAAGGTGTCGAGGTTAAATTTCTTTAAATCAAAAGCAATTTGTAACCTTGACAATGGGTTTACAGCGGACATGCAAGTTGGATAAAAAGTTAAAATGTTTTGACTCGGGCGAGTAGGAACATGAAACTCAATAGTTTGTAATAAAGCTGCCGAATTTACCCTGCCATAAACAACTTTGTGAAGGAATAAAAAATCTCTGTACTGCCTTCTCAAGGCCCATTTATGCAGCAAAAATTTACGAAGCAAAGTTTCGTAGTGATAAAAACATCTCCTTCTAATATAGCGGTCATATAAAATTCTTACCATTTGTTTTTGCACATTTTCAATAGCTAGCTCTTGCGGCAGAGTCAATGAATTCCAAATGACTGAGGCAAATTCCAGTCGTGATCGAACTAGAGACTTAAATAAGAGTAGCAAGCAACGGTGAGTTGAAAATTGACAACAAATTCTTGAAATCATTCCTAACGTCCTCAACGCTGCATTTACTGCAGCAAAGACATGATTGTTGAAAGAAAGTGAGCTGTCAATATACACTCCAAGGTCCCTGATAAAGGAGACAGAAGGAACTAATAGGCCATCCAGGTAATATTAAAAACAAATAACATCACGCTTTCTAGATAATACCATTGATTTGGATTTCAAGGGGTTAAGGAACAAGCTGTTTTCTAAACACCATCTCGAAACACGACTTAGATCTGCTTGGAGAAGAGAGCAGTCAGATAGTGACTTCACACTTAGAAATAACTTAACATCGTCAGCAAACAGAAGGATGTTAGCATTGCTGACACAATAAGCAATGTCATTTACAAACAACAGGAACAAAAGCGGGTCAAGAATTGAGCCCTGCGGCACGCCAGACGTTGAAATAAACTGTACAGAAAAGATGCCATTGACACGAACAGAATTGCGACGTCACACAAGTAGCTATGAAACCATCTACACAAATGTGGGCTGAAACCATGTGAGGCCAGCTTGCTCAACAATAAATCGTGCCTAACGCAGTCAAATGTTTTAGACATGTCTAGGTAGATGGCATCAACTTGACCTCTACTAGTATATCGGTGCGGTGTAACTTAAAAACGAACACAAATTGGACTCTACAGACCTACCTTTTAAAATACCATGTTGTTCATCAGATATCACCGTGTTCAGGTAAAAATAAACACGCTTATGAACTACTTTCTTCAAAAACCTTCGCAAATCCACATAATAATGACACCGGACGATAATTGCTAGCTAAACAAGAATCACCTCCTTTTAATACAGGGACAACAACGGCAAACTTCCAGAGCTCAGGAAAAAGTCCTTGTTTAAGTGATAAGTTAAAAATATGACACAGAACAGGGGCAAATATGGCACAGCAACCTTTGATGACAAAAGTGGGTATGCCGTCAATACCCGTAGAAAATTTCGGTTTCATTTGATCTATTGCTTCGATTATATCTTCGATGTCGACAGCAAAAGAAGTCAAAAAGTCACTACGTTCTACACCCAAGGTGTTAATATAACTCAATTGCTGAGTCAAGTAGCAAGAGCTAAAAAAGTCAGCAAAACGATTTGCTACTTCAGCTGGTAACGATTTGTACCCAGCACCATCACGAAGGCAAATGTCCAAATTCTTTTCCCGAAGGTGTTGTTTCGCGTATCTCCGAAATTCTTTAGGATTTTTAGACAAACTACCTTCAAGATCATTAAGGTGCATACGCTTGTCCTGTTTATACAGTTGTTTAACCAGGCATCGATAAATACTAAATTTTTGATACCAAACCTCTAGTCCTGTCTTTTTATATAAACGATGATAGTGCAGCTTTTTCCTTGAGGAAATCTTTAAATCTCTAGAAAACCAGCTAGGATAGTGGGAGGGGCACGTGCGCTTTTTCGGAACAAAAACATTAAGTGCGTCTTTAACAATGGAACCTAATCTTTCAGTAGCTGAGTCAACTATTTCATCAGATAAGACCTCCGACCAGTTGTACTGTTCGAGGAATCTGTATAAACCAAGATAATCTCCCCGGGAATAACAAAAAGCGCCTGAACTTTCTTTTGCACGTGTCGGGCCAGATAAGGAAAATTTTGTTATAAACGGCGGATGGTAGACATCAACTGGCACAAATGGGTTATCAGCCAGCATTGTCCGCTCAAGCGGGGAGTTAGATAAGCACAAGTCAAGAACATTACCACATGCATTCGCTATTTCATTATACTAGAAAAAAATTGAAAAAGTTTGCAAATGATAATAGCCACGACGCTTTCCTCGAAGTCACGCTTGTTGTACAGGAAGCAATACCAGCTGCCCAGTTAATTCCAGGTAAATTAAAATCACCATATACCTGAACCCGAAACTTAGAAAAGTTAATGGTTCTTTGGAGGGCTTCAAAGTGTGCTATGAACTTTGACTCATCAAAAAGTGGAGGGAAATAATAATTTCCAATTAAGTACCATATATTGCCACGTATAAGTCGACTCCGAATATAAGTCGACCCCCCTAATATCTGACCCCCTCAGACCCCCCTAATATCTGACCCCCTCAAAAAAAAAAAATTAATTTTTTTTAGTGAATAACGTAAAATTGTTTAAAGAATGTTTATTCACACACGGTGCACGCGACACACATAAGAGGTCTTAGGCCTCAGAGTCGTCATCGTCGCTGGTCGACACGACGCAGTCGCTGCTTTCTGTGTCTTGAGGGTCACTGGGGCCGGCCGGGTGATCGGCGCAGAGATGGAGCACTTTAAAAATGCGTCGCGGACCATGTTGTCAGGCAGTCCATACCACGCATCGTTCACCCACTGTGCCACGGTGCTGAGAGATTCACGCTTCATGCGCCCCGTTGGTGTCTTCGGGTTGTCGTCCTGGCTCGGCCAGTCGTTGTATAGGACACCCACGCGGTCCTTTTAGGGCTTGTTCAGCACCACGTCAAGGGGCTGAAGGATGGACGTCATCCCGTCCGGGATAATGACCAGGTCACATCCAGCGTTGGCCACAGTCTTCTTTACGCGGTCGGTGATGTGGCCACGAAAGGAGTCGAGGACGAGCATGCTCCGGGGCTTCAGCAGGGCACCCGGACGCCTGCACCACACAAGGCGGAACCAGTCTAGCACGGTCTCCTCATTAAAGAACCCCTTCTCGTTCACCCGATGAGGAAACTTCTCATTTGTAGGCATCGTCTTTCGCTTGAAGACGAGGAAGGGTGGCAGCTTGTGGCCGTCCACTGTACAACACAGCATGGCGGTGAAACGGTTGTGCTCGTTGCCCGTCGTCAGCAAGCGCACCTGCCACTCTCCCTTCTCGGAGACGGTCCTCCTGCTGGGCATATCGAACCAGACAGGAGTCTGGTCCGCGTTGCCGATCTGGCCGAGCATGAAGCCGTTTTTTGTTTGCAACTCAGCGACATAGCGGTGAAATTCGAGCCGCTTCTCTTCGTACGCGTCCGGCAGGCGCTGACACGCTGTTGTTCGCCTCCTTAGGCTTAGGCCCTTACGCTTCATAAAGTTTGCGACCCACTTCTTGGATATCTGGAACTCGTTTCTGTCTATGTCCAGCTCGATAGCGACGGCGCGTGCCTTTCCTTCGATGTCGTCATACGACACGCTCAGGCTTTTCGATCGTTGCTCGCTAACCCATTCTTTCACCGCTTCTTCCACTGCTGGGTACTGTCCGTGTTTGGAACCGCGGAACGACCGGGCGCATACCAGCGATCCCAAAACGCTTGTCTCGCTGCTGACGCCATCCCCTTACGCACTTCTCCGAGACTCCAAAGCTGCGTTCGGCTGCAACGTTGTTTTTTTCTTCGGCGTACAGTATCACTTTGCGTTTAAAAGACGCGCTGTACTGACGGCGTGGCTGCGGGGGCATTCTCCCGACCGCCGAGAAAATCACCAAAGGGAAGTTTGAAACCGCACAACGAGCATGCGTACGACTGATAGAGGTTGTTTTTTTTGTTAGCCTTTCTTCTTTAAATATCTAGGTACAAATCCCTACATTTTTTCCCACAGAGTTCACGTTTCAGTTTCGCAAGCAACAACCAATGGTGTTTCCTTATCGGTGGAATATTTATATGTTGTTTGAACATATTATTCAATGTTAAAATCTGTTTATACTTCAAAAAACATAGTTCCTCGGTCGTTTTCTTAGACAAGTAATACGAAACTATCTTTAAACCGGGGAAAAGTCCCTAGGACCTGCATTTGACTGCTGAACAGTCTTTTCTGACGTTTCCGACCCGCAGATAGCCCGACTCCGCGTATTAGTCGATCACTCCGCGTATTAGTCGACCCCAAAATTTCAGATGCTCACTTCTTAAAAAAAAGGTCGACTTATACGCGGCGATATACGGTAATTAAAACCATCTCTTGTAGGTATTTCAACCCAGGTACATTCTGAATAGGATTCTAAGTCCTTCCTTAGGTGAGACTGAACTCTGGATTTAACCGCAACAAGAACCCCACCCCCTAATTTCATTCCCGTGGTATCATAATGTCTGTCTTGTCGATACACAACATAATTAGGCGGGAAATAGTTGAGACTGGAAATGCCAGCACAAAGCCAAGTCTCGGTCAAACAGAATATATCGGAAGAACTCGGCAGTATATTCGACATAAACTCATCCGACTTAGTATGTAAGCCCCGGGTATTTTGATAGTTTATTTATTTATTTATTTATTTATTTATTTCCATACCTTAAGGACCCCTTGCGGGGTATTACATAAGGGGTGGACATGGTGGTCGTGTGATATATAATAAACAAATGCGAGTAGATAATACAAAATAAACAGTGTAACAAATAGACACTCAAATAAGGACTTGCAAATTATACAATACAAATAAAAATTAAGCAATAAACGCGCACAAAAAATAATGAGAGGTTCAAAAAATGCTAGAAAAATGCTAGAAAAATTCTAAGTATGATACTGGTGTTTAGTTAGACTGGTGTACTGATGATAGCAATACTGGCTGTATGGACAACGTAAACATAGGCACAAGTTAGAAAAATGAGAGGAGAGCTGTTTTAAATTTCAATGGGTCAGCAAGTGAAGTGATTTCACGGGGAAGATCGTTCCAGTCATTAGCAGTTTTGACAAAAAATGAATTCATGAAGGTAGTTGTTTTACAGTTTGCAGGTATGACTTGGTGAGGATGGTAATTGCGGAGATGGCGTTCAGCAGCTACTTGAATGTATGACTCACACTTAGTAGCGTCATTAAATAGTTTATGAAAGAGCAGAAGACGGGTTACTTTGCGGCGTATGCTGAGATCTTGTAAGTTATCTTGTTTCTTCAACGCTGTGACACTAGTGTTATACGAATAATTTGAATGAATGAACCTGACTGCGCGATTTTGAATTGCCTCGATGTCGGAAGAGAGATATGACTGATGAGGGTCCCACACAGATGAAGCAAATTCTAGTTTAGGGTGAACAAGTGTTTTAAAGGCGAGAAGTTTGAGGTGATGTGGGGCTGACTTTAAGTTACGCTTGAGGAAACCTAAAGAGCGGTTAGTAGATTTAATTAGATGCTCAATGTGAGTTGCCCACGAGAGGTTTGGGGTGAGATATACACCAAGGTACTTATACGATGTGCAGGATGTTAGGGCGAAACTATTTAAGCGATACACAAATGACATTGGGTTAGTGCGGCGGTGGAAGGAAAGGAGCATGCATTTATCAGTGTTGAGTGACATTTGCCAGTCTGTGCACCACTTTTCGATGGTTATTAGGTCGTTCTGCAAGATAATATTATCAGCGGGAGAAATAATGCTACGATATATTACGCAATCATCGGCAAAAAGACGAATGTTAGAAGCTACTGATATTGGAAGGTCATTAATATATATTAAAAACAAAAGAGGACCTAAAACAGACCCCTGAGGTACTCCAGACGTGACGGGAGAAGGATAAGAAGAGTGGTTGTTAGCGAGTACAAACTGGGTTCTACCGGTAAGGAAACAGTTAATCCAAGAAATGACGTTAGCATCTAAGTTAAGCTGGGAAACTTTAAGCATCAGTCGGTTATGGGGAACCCTATCGAAGGCCTTGGAAAAATCCAGAAAAACTGCGTCAGTTTGTATGTTATTGTCAAGATTACAATGTAGATTATGAATGAAAGCGGAAAGTTGCGACTCGCATGAAAACCCTTTGCGAAAACCATGTTGATAAGGATAAAAGAACTTATACGCCTCGCAAGTGGGCTCATTTTCGTCTTCTGCGCATGAGAAAGGAAGTAGCGGTGACGTCAGAACGCCGAGTCCTGATTGGCTGATCGCGACCCCCTATTGAGCGTCGTCTGCTCCTTTGCAACGTCGTCTGCTCGCAACATCGTCTGCGTCTGTCTTACCTTTCCTGCGACTTTCGGAGCGAACTCGACTTGGCCTTTAAGGGAGGGCAGACGAAATAACTCGAGCGGTACGTTGTTTTCGTCTAACAACTAGCAGACGCGCATCAAGGAGGGAAGTCAAAGGACTCACTGGCGAGGTGTCCCGGGGCGCCGAGGTTTGTTTGCTTTGTGTCCGCAAGTTCCCTCCCAAATACTTTTTACCTCCATTCGTGTGCGGCGAGACCCCTCACTCTTTAACGGCGCCGGCGGGTTGGCGCAGTTAACGTCGTCTGCTTTACGTCTGCTAGTCAAAGCGATGGCTGCTTTACCTTTCCTGCGTCTGTCGGAGATTCGCCGCTTTTTCACCGGCGAGAGTCACCGTTGCCTCGGGAAACAAGGAGATAACAAGAGGAAGAAATTGACCTCTTAATCTAAAATTGATATCAGCGATCAAAGTATAATACGGGAAGGGTTTACAAGGGTCGCGCGGGCATATTCCATTCAGCACGCCAGCCGGTCGTGGGCAGACGGTCGCCGAGTCGCGGAGTGCCTGCTAGGCCTAACTGCCGTACTCGCTTGGTCGTGTTCGGTGGAATCGTGGCCGTCGGAGCTTTTCCCGGGTATTTGTGGATCCAGCGTTCTTGTTCGTCGTGGTCTGTTTCAAACACTTTTAACTTTTTTCTTGCTGCTTGAAGCTGAGACGCGTTAAAAGCGCACGTAGAAAAATAAACGTCCGTGGGTCGTCGCGACCGCGACGCTGTCGGCCATGCTGATTTGATCGTAAGAAGTGCGTAAGACAGCTTCGGAGCTGTCGTAGGATTTCGTCGTAACCTGCGCAAAACTTACGAAAATTTCGTTTTGTGAATACGAATTTGTTCTTAAGTTTTGTCCTACGCACATTTTTGGCGTAAGATCGTTTCGTGAATCTGCCTCTGCACTTCCGAAAGTCGCAGGAAAGGTAAGAGAGACGCAGACGACGTTGCGAGCAGACGACGTTGCAAAGGAGCGGACGACGCTCAGAAAGGGGGTCGCGATCAGCCAATCAGGGCTCGGCGTTCTAACGTCACCGCTACCCCCTGTGCAAGAAGCAGACGAACTTGCCCTCCGCATTCATTTCAAGAAAAGATACTAGCTTTGAGAAGATTACATGTTCCATGATTTTGCAGGATATGCATGTTAACGAGATGGGCCTATAATTCGAAGGAGAGAACTTGTTGCCTTTTTTGAGATAGGAACGATCTTCCCCACTTTCCAATCGTCAGGAATACAGCCAGTAGTTAGTGATTGGGTGAAAATGAGGGCTAATATTTTACTAGTAAGAGTATTTGTGTTTTTAAGAACTTTCGAATTAAGCTCATCGACACCAGCTGAAGATGATAATTTCAGATTCTTGATTATATGGTAGATGCCTTCTTCATCGAACTCGATGGCTGACAGACGTGGAAAGTTATAGGCAGAAGTTACAGGATGATTACCAACAATTTCTTTTGTAAAAACCGAATTGAACACTTCATTAAGAATATTAGCACAATTTTCAACGTCGATGCTTATTCCCTCCTTATCAATTAAAGAAATTAATGTTGGAGATGGATTAATAACTTTCCAGAACTGTTTAGGGGTGTTTATTAGCATATTAGGCAGACGTTGGTAATAAAATGATCGCTTGGTGGATTCTAAAGCAGACCTGTATGCTTCATCGGCAGAGTTGTATTTATTCCATGCAGCGGGGGTGTTATATTTACTTGCCGACCTAAATAACCTTTTCTTTTTATTATTAAGACGCTTTAGTGACGAGTTAAACCATGGTGCCTGCGGATTTGACTTAATTAGACGCGTTGGTATATATATATTAATGAGATCCCGCATAGTATCCTTAAATAAAAGCCAATTATCATTAACATCCCGCGTTGGAAAACCGACCTCGTAGGCATCGTAAAACTTTTGTAGTTCAGCGTTAATAGCTTCATAATTTCCCTTGTCATAAAGTGTTATTAGTTTTTGCTGAGTAGGACTTTTTTTAAATGAGAGCTTGATGTTAGCCAGTATTACTTGATGATCGCTAATACCGGGAAGGTGGAATATACTATCCAACGTTTCAGGAGCAGTTGTAAGTATTAAGTCTAGTATATTGGATGATTGGGAGGACACACGCGTTGCATCTTTTATTACTTGAGAAAGGGTTAAGTTAAGACACATATCATAAAAATCACGCTCGACTGCATTAGTGTGTATTCCAGTAGACCAATTAATACCAGGAAAGTTGAAATCGCCAAATAAGAACATTTTGGCGTTACGATATTTACGCTTCAACAAAACAATGTGGTCATTAAGGATGGGTACGAATGACGGGTCATTTCCCGGTGGGCGATAACATACTCCGATCAAAACAGGGGACGAGAAAACGCGGCAACAAATCCACAACATTTCAAGCGAAGAGGCCACGTTAATCAGAGAACATTTTAAATTATCTTTGGCGGCGATTAGGACACCGCCACCTCGCCTATCACTTCTGTCGGCGCGAAATAAAGTAAAGTTATTCATAAAAGGAAATACTTCGCTATCATCGACAGCTGATGATAACCATGTCTCGGTTAAGATGACGAAGTCGCAGTTAGTTGCGGATATGAGTGCAGAAATCTCGTCACGTTTCGGAATGACACTGCGAATATTAGTGAACAAAAACGATGTTTTCTCGTTTTTTGGCAATACACTTTTGGCCATCAAGTCAATGGGTGGTCGGGGGACTAGTTATGGGGAACATTCTTTTACCTCAGCAACAGAACTATCATAAAAATACCGCTTATCTTGAATAAAAAGTTTATTAAAACGCAAACTAAACGAGCATGATTTTGAGCGTGCAAAAGCAAGAAGGTGATTACGGGCTGTGCGAACGGCTGGCGAAAAATCCTCTCCTACACTTATCTGCGTTCCCTTGAAAAGCCTCGCTTTAGAAAATACCAATTCTTTGGATTTACTTGATGCAAACTTCATAATTATCGGTCTGTTTTTTCCGGGAGAAAAACGGCCAATCCGGTGGGCGCGCTCGATACTCGGTGGCTCCAGGTTAATTGCAAGATGAGTTGAACATGTTTCAATTATTAGCTTCTCAGAATCTTGCCAAGATTCACCAGCGACGTCCCGCAAGCCGTAAAAAATTAAATTATTACGGCGAGACCTGTTTTCTGCGTCGTCAATACGCGCTTCCAGGCAGGCAATTGTGTTATTCATTGAAGACATGTTAGACTGTATGGTCTGGACCTCAGTTGAAATTGAGGAGAAGGAAGAACATTCCTTTTCTAGACCACTTATTCGTTCGGAAAGGTTAGAAAGAGTTTGCTCCGTAGACGATACTTTCTTTTTTATCGCCTGCATTTCACGTAAAAGTGAGTCCTGCCCTTCGCTTAGTTTTGTTAAAAGTGCGATGACGTCCGGTGAGGCCTGTGATTGCGTACTAGTGAGAGCCATCTGTTTCGACTGTTTACTGCGAGTAGTTGCGGTATCAGGGTCAGGTCCGGGCCCGGGGTTTACCTCGACATCGCCGGATAATAACAGGAGAGAGCGTACCACATCAATACACTCACAAAAAAGGTTCAAACAGCATAGTGGGCTCGGTAGCTGCATCAGGCAAACATTGCTTGTTTTTTTCGAAAAAAGACAGCAAGAGTTACGCACCTGCGTGGCGAAAAGAAGTGGCTTGTAAAGGGCCTGCATCCTGACGCTGCCACCAAGCCCACAGAGCGAGACGGAAGATGCTCCCGCTTTTAAGGCTAGCGGAACGTTCGATGACGATGGTGGTTCTGCCACTGTCGATGAGCGGAGCAAATCAGCGAAGATAGGCGCCGGAACTGTCACTTCGCCGAAGCAAGGCCAAAAAGCGCTGTCGTCGATGGCGGGTGGAACTTGTACTTGATGCGCTTGAAAACCGGGCGAAGCTGATGACGGGCTAGTCGTTTGTCCGAAAAAACAGGCACCCCCAATGAGTACCTGCGTGGCGAAAAGAAGTGGCTTGTAAAGGGCCTGCATCCTGACGCTGCCACCAAGCCCACCCTGACAATGAACGGGCAAAAGCCCCCCAACCGTAGCTCTGAGCAAATATGAGTGCTCACGTAATCTATCATTCAGACATCTTCCTGTTTGCCCCACGTAGCACCTGTTACACGACAAAGGTATTTTATATACCACACACGAAACACAAGGGACAAAAGGTTTTCTGTGTGCCTTGGTGCACTTCGCGCTGGAACGACCAACTACCCCCGCACTAATCCTGGAACATATCTGGCCTATTTTTTGGGGCGCCGAGAACGCTACCGGAATTCCATATCTGCCACCAAACCTTTCCAGGTTATGGGAAACGCAGTGGAGGTAGGGGACCACTACCACACGCTTCTTTTCTCTTTCCGGCCTCGACCTCTCCACCCCCTTAGCTTTCTTAAAGGGCAACTCCGGCCAAAACTCAAAATGAATTAAATTACTGGTATCGCTTTAGTGACACAAAATACGACCCCAGCCAAAATTTCACGTCCGTGGGACGCCGCATTCTCAACTAATGCCGATAATAAAAATGCGACCCGCCCCGAGCCGCTGCTCCTTAGCGGGCGGCCAGCGGGTTGCCGATCGCTAAAGCAACATTGGGCCGTGATGTCAACATCGTTCTCTTTTTTTCCTCCGTTCCGGATGGGCGCACGGCGCAGCCGTCGCGCGCGCTTCTTTGTGGCGCTACCACCGCTACTTCGGCTTGTGATTGCGTGTTTAGCCGTTGCTTTTACCTGTAGCCCGTGTAGCTTCGGTATAGCCCTTTGTTTATTTGCTTGTGAGGACTCCAAGACTCGTTTTAGCGAGCAACTTGATGCGCCCAAGACTGCCCAGCTCTTCTTCGAAAAATGCCGAGTGCAACTTGTAGCGCTGTGGGCTGCTCAAACAGCCCGCTCCGCAACCCGAAGGTGCTTCTTCACAAGTTTCCAACGGATCGGAAATTGGAGAAGGTGTGGGTAAACGCTGTTCGACGAGTGGACTTTGGAAAGCCTTGGACGCCGACCCCCAGATCGAAGCTCTGCTCCGATCATTTTTCGCCGGAGAGTTACGAACGAAACCTACAGGTGTTGGTTGCTTGTGGCTTGTCAGCGAAGGGGTCGAGGCTTAAAAAGGATGCCGTACCGTCGCTCTTTGCCCACCGTACATGTACAGAGCGCGACACTGTTAGTGCGAACAAGCGACCGCCGGTTTTTCCAGTTTGTCTCTTCGAAACCAGGGGATGTCATCCAAATTATTATTGCTACGGAAAGAGCTCATTTAGTTCTATAATATAAGCGATAAAATGCCGTGCTCGCTAATACTATTTAGAAGTAAAATGCGAAAAGGCGCCGACGTCGTGTTCGCGCTAACAGTGTCGCGACGTGTACAGAAAAGGTGAACATGATAAAAGTATCCAGATCAATAAATAAAACAGTCATTGTCATGTGCAGTGTTGAAGATTGAGCATTCACGCTCCATTGAATGTCTGTTGAATGGCGAATGGTGGGCATGAAGAGTACAACCACTAACTAGCTCCAATCACTGAAGTTTATAATGAAAAGGAAAACAATGTTCTGCTTTGCGTCACTGCTTGTTTACTACGCAATCTCGTGCGTAGTATTCAGGTCCGTAACGACTACTAGCGAACAGCCGGCGCGTGAAGCTCATGCGATATAAACATTCGCCTCCCAATCGTTCAAACCCGTTACGCAGCAGTATTAATTAACATTGCGCTCGTGAATACCACAAGGGATTTTAAAGAAATCGCGAAAGTTCAGATTTGTAAGTTACAACTCTCTAATTTACCCGAATTCGGCTGTAGGTAAATATAATATTTAAAAATGCAAAAAAAAAAGCACTTGCCTTAGTCAAAAGTTACGAAGGAAAACTTAAAGTCCTATGTATTCCAACAATGTAATGCTCTCACGAGGGCCTTTAAGGGTATATGAATAAATGAATAAAAAAAATTGTTGTGGGTGGGGGTGGGAATGCGGAAGGGAAAGAAAGTGTTCTCACCTTGCTAACTTTCTCTGTTTTCCTTTATCACCCACAAAAACTTTTGCTAGCTTTAAGAAAATGACTGCCCAAAGAACTTTTTTTTTTTTTTGGTGCGGCAAGTTTTTTTTTATTTTTACAAAGATTCACTACCTGGACGAACTTATGTGGTGAATTAGTGTCGTAGCTTACAAATTTGGCTTTTACGCGCCTAAGGAAAAGTGAACGAAAAAACAGACGTCTACAGCTTAGCGCACGTCTATTCGGGCGTCGCGGCCCGCGCCGGAGAGCCTCAAAGCTTCGTGTCTGGGACTGACCAGCAGCACGAAAGCGAGAGGGCCCCCAGTACCGTACGCGACTGGCAGCGCGGCGTAGAGCAACGCCGCTCCATCCACGGAGCCCCGATGACAATTTAGGCCTAGGGACGAGTGCGGAAGACCGCACGCACTCCGACAGCTGCCGAGTACGGCATTGAACGAGTTCACTCGTTTTCCAGTCGCTAGCTTTTGGGTATACAAGCAACGAATACGGCACGGCATAGCGCACGCGCGGCGGCAGCCGCCGTGTACGGCACGGAACAAGTTGACGGGTTTTCCAGTCGCTAGCTTTTGTGTATACGCACTAACTCTTGCTACATATGCTGGATAACTACCACGTATACAGAATTAAAACAAAATCAGCTTTCCTCCTATCTTTAGACGGCTAGCGCAACAGAGGTAGGTGCCGCTTAGCCTGCGTACTCGTTGAACGAGAACGATCTTGACGTCACGTCCACATAGCGGCTGATTTCCAGTGTTGCCGGAACCTCGAGCGGGTAGTTTCGGTTTTGTCGGCCGCACCCCAAACAAAACTTTGAGACGTCGATATCTTCAAAACTACGCACAATAACGAGAAAAAAATTACACCTTGCAATTCAGGAGCGCTGACTGCACTAAGAACAGCCATAATCCCAAAATCGAAAGTATGGACCGGAGTTGCCCTTTAAGAAGTGAACTGGCTACTTCCGCCAAGAGTGTCGACGGCAACCCCGACTCCTTCAATCTACTAATTTGTTTTCTAAAACTGTCGGTCATCTTGTGGGCACATGATTTTTTGAGGGCCGACCCAAGGCATGACACCGCTATGGACCTCTTAGCCATTTTTGAATGGGAAGATTTAAAATCCAGTATCGCCTTTTCGGAGCGCGGGCGAAACGACCAACATATAGTGTTATCACTCGGATACATCGTCAAATCAAGGAACTGTAGAGCCCCTTCCTTTGGCTCTTCACACGTAAATCTCAGGCCCCCACCACACTTCTCAAATTCATCTAAAACTAAACACCGCGTATCGTCTTCTTCTACTCCCTCATACAAGACCAAAAAATCATCTACATATCGAAACACCCTTTTTACAGTCGACGTCCCAAAGCACACGCCACAGCCCTATCAACCGCGGATAGGTAAATGTCGCTCAAAATTGGAGCAACACATGACCCGATACACACTCCTCGCTTTTGTAGGAAAAAAGAATTGTTCCAGCCTACAACCATGGAATTCAGATAAAACTGCAACATCTCTAAGAAGTCTTCCATAGCCAGTCCACTTGAGTTTTGGAATCAGATAAGGAGGGTTCCTTTGTTGTGGTGCCAGAAGGTGTTTTTTTGTGAAAAAGCGAATGCGGCCATTTCCAAAAACTTTAGGCAGGTTGATGTGGTGTTAAAAAGGCCAAGGCCAGAGCTATGGAGATGTGTGAGAACCTAACCTTAAGTCAGTTGGGGGGGTTTATCGAGAAATCCGAAGGGTTACATCTCGAGATATTTAAATCTTTCTCGACACTTTTGGTAGAGCCCCAGTGCAGCATTTTGATGAGAAGGCAGGTTTTTGTCTGGTTCCTTTAAAAACAACGCAGGAATACACGTCTCACATGGGCACTTCCGCCCACAGCCCCGGACCGGAAGTGCGTCCGACGCGCCACCACCGCGGCGTGACGTAACAGAGATGAGTTCGTGTATAGCCGTTTTTACAAACCACCTGTCTCGATTTGCATTCATCTTTTCCTCCGCGGGCGTATGAAAAGTAAATAGAACTCCTTGATGTTTGCTATCGAATACGTCGGCGGTGGCCCTCTCGTAATCCTCGATGTGCCCCGAAGGCACTGCGGAAGCCGCGCGGCTCACTTGGATGAATTCAGCGCCGATTAAATCAATCCAGCGCGCCTAGCGAAAACTGCCAGAACGCTAGGATGTTTAGGCCAGGCGACCCCAAAAAAGCGACCTACCGGCTGGTTGGGTTGCTTGCAGAATTTTGGAATACCTTTTTGCCCTATTATAGTTTGATCGCTCACCTCAATTTTAAATGAACCTTCTCATCTCCTTTTCCGAGGCAGCAGTTAGTATTCTATCTCCTCATTTCGCGCCGGACGCGCGTTCTCCTTTCACGGCGGACACGTTTAAAGCTCAATATAGTAGACACTTTATAGCACTATTGAAACCTTTCTTTGATGAGCATGGACCTATAAAAAGCACTTGGATGAAACGTGCGCTGCATAGGTATTTGACGCGGGTCTTGCTCGTGCTCTGGTGAGCAAGAGCCTTCAAACGACCAGCCGCTCCGCCGAGTGCGCGCCGCACGAGATGAATGAATTAATCAATATATTAATCTTGTGCGCTTAGCGAACATTCCTTTTCCGAGGCAGCGGTAAATCTCCTCATTTGCGCGCTCTTTCACGCTCAATACAGTATACTTTATAGCACTCTTGAGCTATTAAAACCTTCCTCTTTCATAGCATCTACTAATATATTCTGAAAAGCACTTGTATCGAACGTGCGCTTGGACAGGTATTTCACGGGCGTCATGCTCGCGCTCTCGAGAGCAAGAGCCTCTGTTAGTACCGTTTTGAAACTTACAAACGACCGAGCGCGCGCCGCACGAGATGAATGAATTTTTGAATGAATTAATCTCGCGCTCCTAGCGAACATTCCTTTTCCGAGGCAGCGGTGAATCTCCTCATTTGCGCGCTCCACTGTCGACCCATTAAAAGCCTTTTTAGCCGATACTCGGAAAAGCACACGCTCCACAGGTATTTTAACGCGGCTCTTGCACGCGCTAGCTCCGAGGAGAAATTTTGTTTCCATTCCTTCGCAAACGACTCGCACGGGCAGTCAAACTTTGTGCTTTCCTCGACAGACAAGCGCTCAATCCTCTTCTATTTAGCCTGATGCCAACCTTTTCTGGTACCCGATGCCGACAGCACGCGATCACGCGTAAAATACAGAGAAATCGACGAAAAGAAAATGTTGCCATAGCACAGTCGGCGCCACAAACGCGCACAGGAACACGCGCTTTCACGCGCTTCAGAACAAAAAATAAGTGTAGTAAAAATTGATGTCTCCACCCCTAACCAAAGCGCACATCAAGGCACCCTATACTGTTTCATACTTAGCGTGCAACGCTGTCAAAGCTACTGGCGCGTGCCTTCATTTCTGGGTCTGTGTGCGCGAGAACGCCTGTGTAGCAACCGGCTGTTCGGACGAAGGAAGAAGAGGTGGACAAGGGAGAACGAGCTGAGAGGCCGAGATCAGAACACCGGCAGCTCCCGACCGGACGTGTATATAATTTTGTAAATAAAAATAGGTAGGGAACTTCTTTCCCTACACCTGCAAATGATCAACGAGATGGAAGCCCCACGTACGCGCCACTAGTTTTGACAGCGATGAACGCTAAGTATGAAACAGAGTATACGATAATCGTAAAATGAATAACTGCCTTCGTGTTACTTATTCCAGCTGCTTTTCTGTCCTCGGCTCGTTGGAGATTGACCCAGCAGCCGAGGAACGAACGTGATGTGAGGGCCGGTGGTAGGCCCCAGGAAGAAAGAACAAGTTTAAAGATTAAGACAACTGTTTATTACGGAGAAGAAAGGTATGTCTGAGTCAGTGGGACGGGCGGAAGCAACTGGAAGAGAAGAACACGGGCTTGGAGAATCTTGAGGCGAAGAGGTGATGGCTTCGGAGCAGGGGCGAGGGCGAGGCTAAGTTATGAGGTGAGGGGCAAGGTTACAGCTGCGGCGAAGAAGTTGGCTGCCGGGGCTTGCGAGCAGAGTCGACTTGGCTGGTGTTTACATTTGGGCGATGGGTAGAACTGAGGGCGAGAGGAATGGACGGTGGTTTGAACGGCGAGGGCTCGTTGGCTCTAGGGAACTCGGGTTGCGGGGAGCAATTTGGAAGGAAAGGATGGAGCGGGGGCGGCAGAGGGGATAGAAGAATAACAGATGGCTACGGTTAACATATGCTCACAGTGCTCACGCTGTTATTTTTTTTAGCTCCTGCACCTTCGAGAAAAATGCGCATTCTACCTTGTAAACGACTCGCACGTGCTGAACAACTGCTACTTTGAAAAAAAAAATCAAAATGAATGAATACCTTCTTGTGTTAGATTGTTAGGCTAACGCTTTCGTGAGCCTTTATTAGTAGCGTTTTGAAACTTACAAACGACCAAGCGCTCCGCTGAGCGCGCGCCGCGCGAGATGAATGATTTAATGAATAAATAGACCGATCTCACCAAGCGTTTGGAGCCTGCCCAAGGCTGCCATAACTTTAGTTCACTGGAAGCAATCAGCAGTGCACGAGACTGCTCGTGCCTTGCACGCGCGGAGCTACAGGAAGGTTGTTGCACGCGCAGAAACAGTAAACTTCCCTCGATACAATGCTGCAGTAGGTTGCCTCAATGACCTTCTGTTTAGAGTGATGCCACCCTTTGTAGTACCCGATGCCGACAGCACGTGCTCACGGGGAAAATACAAAGAAATCGACGAAAACAAAATGTCGCCATAGTGCAGTCAGCGCCACACACGCGTGCAGGGACATGCCCTTTTTCACGCGCTTCTGAACCAAAAAATAAATGTAAAAGTTGGAACAAAATGGCCAGATATCTCCACCCTAAGCAAAGCGCACATGAAGGCACCCTATGCTGCAGCGGTCGAAGAGCCAAACTATCTGGTGAGATCAGTCTATTAATCTCGCGCGCCTAGCGAACATTCCTTTCCGGAGGCAGCGTTGAATGTCCTCATTTACGCTCTCTTTCACGCTCAATACAGCACACTTTATAGCACTGTCGAGCTATTGAAACCTTTCTCTTTCATAGCATCTACTCATGTACTCTGACCCCGCAGGGGGCACCTGTGAAAGCAGGTGTTTGGAGAGTGGCGTCTCCACGGACCTCAAGCCCCGCAGGGGGCGCCTGCACCTTATGTGCTAGGTGCTTGGTGAGTAGCGTCACCACGGACCCCAGCCACATTGGCGACACCACAGACCCTGAGTAAAAGGTGGCTAAGACCCACCCACGTCTGGCTGTGCGTGGCGAGCCCGTGTCTGGGGAAAAGGGCATCCTGGGGGTTGAGCTGAACCCGGGGTAGGTTTGGACCCTTCGGGGCCCCCCGGGTGAGGCAACACACCACTTTGGCCCCCGCTTCTCGTAGACGGGTGTCCTGGCTTGGCCCGACCAGGATGATGCAGTCAGTCGCCATTTCTCCTACTATCCCCTCTCCTTTCTCTTTCCTCTTCTCTTGCCTTTTTCCATTTCAACTTCTTTGGCGGCAAGGGCTAACCTTGGGTGGCGACAGACCCCCTGTCTAGCACCACACTGGGTTATAGTGCCTGGGCAGCGCTGATAGTGTAATGTCGTCAGCCAAGCCATTCTTGCTATGGCGCATTACCTATCCCCGTGTTGGGCTCCGTGGTGGGTGGCGCACCCGGGGCACCGAAGATCCTCCCATTATTATGGGTTCCAAACAAAACTTTCTTGATCGGCCTCTGAAAAGAGGCCGCACCGAAGCTCTACTCCCTGAAAAAACACTATCAACGCCTGAAAAATTTTCAAAATTCCTCGTGATGCATTCAGAGACCGAAAAACCTCTTGCCAAACTATCCCCATTCCTTGTCGCGAAGGTGATAGAGGGAGTGGTTGGAAAAGACTTTCATGCCAAGAAAATGTCATCTGGCGACCTCCTCATCCAGATTAACACTAAGCGACAAAGTGACGCCTTCTTAGCGCTAAACTCTATCTCAGACTATAGGGTCACTGTCACAGCACACCGCACCCTTAACACTGTTCAAGGTGTCATCTCTGAGGATGACCTCCTTGATACACCGGAGAATGAAGTCGTTGAGGGGCTGGCCACGCAGGGAGTGACGGCTGCACGGCGGATCACCCTGCGTCGGGACGGCGTAGAATTGAGAACAAAACATATTAGGGAGTTTTAGAATAACGTACGCAATTTTAGCGCACGCTAGCGCTAAATTTAGCGCTTGTATTAGAGCACGCGACGCAGGAGAGTTTTAGAATAGCGTTTCTCCGCCGCGACGCAAAAGCCCAAGCATCTCGCGCTTGCGACGCCACCAAGATACAGTAAAAATTTTTATTTCACACACGAAATGGTGTAACTTTAGAAAAAAAAACGAGTTTTTTGGTCCAGAGTAGCATTTTAATTTGTTTAAACATGAGAACGCGACGCGAGCGGTTGACCGGTCGTGTCCGCTTGCGTCGCCCCGGCAAGAGAGGTCTCGTGTACTGACCTTCGCACATCGTTCGTTCGCCGTGAAATGTTCGCGCGTCGCAAGCATCAAGTTGCCGGTGATCGCTGCCAAACCGAGTGCAATGTCGTCCCGTATTGAAAATTGCAGTCGCGAGGATGCCGCCGACGTCGAACTCACGACGCCGCCAAAACAGCCGCCGACATAATCCTGGAAGTTGCCATTTTTTTTAACTGTGCTCGTCTTGGCTTTAGCCAACTTCTCATCACGAATCCTCCTTGGAGAAGCGCAAAGAATCTTTGCGTACGCACGCTATTTCCGAGAAATAGCGCGCGCTAAAATTGCGCACGCAAAGCGCAAAACCTGGTTTGCGTTCCGAGCATGCGCAGTGGCGACGACGCTATTCTTTGCGTGCGCAAAGCTTTAGCGTGCGCTATTCTAAAACTCCCTATTGTTTTAACTTTCGAATCGATCTCTCTTCCCGAAGTTGTTAGAGCCGACTACCTCCAGTGCCGCGTCCGCCCATATGTGCCGAATCCGCTGCGCTGCTTTAAGTGTCAGCGGTTCGGGCATGGGTCGCGGAGCTGCCGGGGGACCAACAAGTATGCCAAGTGCTCTAGTAAAGAGCACATTGCTGAAGCATGTGAGAGCGAACCTCTGTGTTCAAACTGTGAAGGCCACCACCCTGCCTATTCCAGATCCTGCCCTGTCTGGAAACAAGAAAAAGAAATTCTTTCACTAAAAATTAAAGAAAATATAAGCTACATTGATGCAAAGAAGCGCTTTGCGTTTGTCTCTAAAGGGTCTTATGCCCAGGCCGTGCACAGGGGTCCGGCACGGTCAATGGTGTCAACGGGAACGCAGACGTCTTCGGACGACTCGCGTCTCCTGTTAGGTCCCCCTTCCTCGGGAGCAGTGCCAGTCGCACTGCCTCCAAACCGCAAGGTGGATGCTTCCTCATCAGCGTCCACCTCGGGAGCGGTGCCCATGGCACCGCCTCCAAACCGCAAGGTGGATGCTGCTGCGTTAGCATCCACCTCTGGGCAGGGTATGACCTCTCCTGCCCCACCTGCTGCTTCGGTCCCTCGGGGCCGGGGCCTCCAATCCCGGACCTCTACTCCTCAGAGGAAGCCTGGGGAGCCCCCCAAGCAGTCGACCTCAGAGGAGCCAATGGATGAGAGTGGACCCAGATCTGACGAGGACTCCCTCCTCTTGGGATCTGAGTCTTCCTCTTGCGCTCCCAGTGGTCCCACTGGGAAACAGAAGGAAGCTACGAAAAAGAAAAATGCCCCGCGTATTAAGATCGATTTTAAGACCTGATGATCCCTTTTGATCAGTGTGTTCTTGTCTTTTTTTTTTCTCTTTTCGCGTTTTTTAACTTTTTAATATTTGCTCTACTGTTTTTTAAATAATGAGTTTTATGCAGTGGAACTGCAGAGGTCTTTTTAGTAATTTGGACGATGTGAGGTTCTTGTTACACAAACATGAACCTTCCGTATTCTGTCTGCAAGCAAGAAACATATCTGAAGCCATCTAATATAAATTTTCTTAAATCGTATCAGATATATAGGAGGGATCGCGTGACGACCTCTGACGCTTCTGGGAGAGTTGCAATTATTGTAGACAGTAGTTTACCTGCCTGCGAAGTCTCCCTTAACACTTCTCTGGAGGCCGTCGCAGTAAGGTTGCTACGAGATCGCCTCATTACCATCTGCTCCATTTACATCCCTCCTTCATCATCCTTGGAACTTTCCCAGCTTGAAGCCTTAGCTGACCAACTGCCTGAACCTTTTATTTTAATGGGTGATTTTAATGCACATAACCCGCTCTGGGGTAGTGATCGGACTGACACCCGGGGTTCTGTTGTGGCACGGTTTTTGTCTCTTAGAGAAGTGTGTGTTTTAAATACTGGAGCACCAACATATTTCAGTTCTCATAACTGCTCTTTCTCTTGTCTTGACCTCACTATTTGTTCATCTGCGATTTTTACCGACTTTACCTGGAACGTATTAGATAACCCTTATGGGAGCGACCACTTCCCAGTGTACCTTACTCCGCTAGAAGTTCTACCTAGGCTTCCTTGTTGTCCTCCTCGTTGGAAGATCTCTTTAGCAGATTGGGAGCTTTTTAAGTCAAGCTTTCCTTCCTCCTTGGATCTTTCACAAGTGGTCTCTGTGGACGATGGAAATGCACTAATAACAACAGCAATCCTTGAAGCAGCCCGTTTGTCCATCCCACAGACATCCGGCAACCTGCCGAGACGCCCGGAGCCATGGTGGGATGATGAGTGCAGAGAATCCCGAAAGCGACAAAACTGTTCTTGGGGCAGGTTTAGAAGGTATCCGACCTCCAGAAACCTCCTGGCATTTAAACAGTTGCGGGCAAAAGCCCGCTATATCAGAAAACAGGCCAAAAAGAGATCCTTTTGCTCGTATGCATCCTCCATCAATAGCTACACACCAGCCAAGATTGTCTGGGACAGAGTGGGAAGAATGGAGGGCGACTACCGTTCTTTCTCAATCCCCTTGCTTTTAGCTGAGAATGGAGAAGCTTATTCATCGTTATATGAACAAGCCAATGCACTGGGTAAGCACTTTGCACAAGTCTCCAGTTCCGAAAATTACACTGCAGAGTTGCTACGGTTTAAGTCGAAATGTGAGAGAACTCCAATTCGTATGTCAAATGATTGTAGTGAAGAATATAACCGTCCCTTTTCTCTTGTCGAGCTTCGTCGAGCCCTTGCTGCTGCAAAACCCACATCCCCTGGACCTGATTCAATTCACCCCACTATGCTTTTCCACCTACCTGATACATTTCTTGTCACTCTCCTTCAGTTTTTTAACATAATCTGGGCGAAAGGGAAATTTCCCAGCTCCTGGAAACAGGCTGTAGTCGTTCCCATTTTAAAACAAGGAAAGGACAGAAGCAAAGCCACGAGCTACAGGCCAATTGCCCTCACTAGCTGTCTGGGAAAGACGTTTGAACGGCTGGTCAACAGTAGACTCGTCTACGTGCTAGAACGTAAGAAACTTCTAAGTAATTTCCAATGTGGTTTCCGCACTTCCAGGTCTACTGTTGACCATCTGGTGCGCCTCGAAACGACCGTCCGGGAGGCTTTTGTAAATAGGCAGTTTTGTCTTTCGGTGTTTTTTGACCTTGAAAAGGCTTACGACACCGCCTGGCGCTACGGCATACTTCAGGACCTCATCTCGATGGGCATAAAAGGGAGAATGTTTAACTGCATTTCCGACTTTCTGCGGGATCGTGGCTTTCAGGTACGCCTGGGGGCTACGCTCTCTGACCCTTTCCCCCAGGAGAATGGCGTACCACAGGGCTGTGTCTTGAGCGTCACTTTGTTTATTATAAAAATGAATTCTCTGTCTCAGGTGATTCCGCCCATGGTCTCCCATTCTCTATGTTGATGATGTCCAAGTTTGCTTTTCTTCGTGTAATTTAGCTATCTGTGAGCGCCAAGTTCAACTGACGGTGAACAAGATGAGTAGATGGGCTGATCAGAACGGTTTTCGGTTTTCCGCCGAGAAAACCGTGGCAGTCTGTTTTTCTCGAAGGCGGGGAGTATTTTCTGTTCCATCGCTGTCCATCAAAGGTGCGCCCATTCCTGTTAGGTCAGAACATAAATTCCTCGGTTTAGTATTTGACAGCAAGCTAACCTTTGGCTCACATGTGAAGGCTCTAAGAATTAAATGTCAGCGGAAATTAAACATTCTTAAAGTCCTGGCACACCGTTCTTCGGGTTCAGACCGTCTCTGCCTTTTACGACTTTATAGGGCATGTGTTCGTTCTGTGCTGGATTATGGCAGCATTGTCTACGGTTCTGCTAAGCCCTCTACGCTTAAGATGTTGGACCCGGTTCATAATCAGGGCATTCGACTAGCAATCGGGGCCTTTCGAACATCGCCAGTGCTTAGCTTGTATGCTGAGTCAAATGAGTGGTCGCTTGATAAACGGAGGTTTTACCTTAGTGCACAGTACTATCTAAAACTGCAGACTCTCCCTCAACATCCAAATTTTTCTTTGACTAACAACGTAAATTATGAACAGACCTTTCAAAACAAGCCGTCTGTAACACGTCCCTTTGCGCTCCGCGTGAGGGATGCCGCAGAGAAGTACAGCTTTGATATATCCTCTCCTGTTATGGAAACTCCACAGAGATTTGCTCCTTGGGATGATATAGCCGTAACATGCAACCTCTCATTAACAAAGTACAACAAGAGAGTTGTCGACTCCAGTGTTATAAAACAGGAATTCTTCGAGATAGCAAGCCGTTACGAGACCGGCAAGAGTTTCTTCACCGATGGGACGAAGGGCATTGATTATGTTGGATGTGCTGTGGTGGGGCAGTCCTTCCAGCGTGTTAGACGAATTAACCCCGAGGCATCTGTTTTCACTGCTGAGCTTCTAGGGCTGATATTAGCTGTCGAACAAATAATTAAACAAAAGTTTAGGAAATCCATAGTATTTTCAGACTCGCTTAGTTGCCTCCTTGCACTTGACTCAGCAACATCCTGGAACCACCCCCTCATTTCTCTACTCCGTGGTAAAATAATAAAGGCCCGCAAGCAAAATATTGATATTCAGTTCTGCTGGGTACCCAGTCATATAGGAATACACGGCAATGAGGAGGCTGACCGAGCTGCAAGTACATGTATAAACAGGTCCATTGAAACCCACGCCATTCCAGCGACTGACTATAGAACTACTCTGCGAAAGAAAATAAAACGTTCCTGGCAAGTGGAGTGGAGCTCTGACTGTTGCAATAAGCTCCATAGTATTAAGCCTACTTTGAGTGAATGGCGCAGTGCCAGACATCGGGAAAGGTTTTACGAAGTTATTCTGTGCCGGCTGCGAATAGGACACACACGCCTAACTCACGGGTACCTCTTAAAAAGCGAAGACCCTCCAGTGTGCGATTACTGCTTTGAAACTTTAAGTGTGCTCCACATCCTTCTAGTATGTCTGCAATTTCATAACGAACGCTGCACCTACTTCCCAATCTTTTTTAGAGAGCATATTCCGTTCCACATGGCACTTTTGCTCGGAGACGAGCCTCTTGTCCCACATACACAAGTGTTCAACTTCTTAAAGAATATTGGTATTTTAAACCGCCTTTAGCAGATTTTAGTAAAGTGAAATTTAGCAAAGTATAATTTAGCCGCCGAGTCTTGTGATATTTACTCACCATGTGTTTGGCACACTATGGCCAGAGCTGCTGCTGCGCCAAAAAACCCCAAATTCAATTCAATTCATATACTCTGAAAAGCACTTGTATTGAATGTGCGGTTGGACAGGTATTTCACGCGCGTCTTGCTCGCGCCCTCGTTATTTTTATCTCTTGCACCTCCCAGAAAAACGCGCATTCTACCTCGCAAATGAATCGCATGTGCTCGCAAAACAACTGACTACTTTGGGCAAAAAGGACAATCATGAAATGAGCAAATACCTTCTGGAGTGAGGTAATCCACCTTCTTCCGTTCTCGGCTCATCTGAAAGTGAGCCAGCCAGTGTTGCCAGACGGAGAAAAAAAAAGTCAGCAGATTGATCTCCAAAAAGTCTGTAGATTTGCACGAAAATCAGTAGATTCTATGAAATTTATTTTGCCATCTTTTGCCATTTCCATTAAACCATTTTTCGAAGAAATACTGTAGAGCAAAAAATAACATGGTAATAAACACAAATGAAATATGAAAAAAAAAAAAATAAGAACAGTTCTCGAGTAATTCTTTATGAAAAACAAAGTAAAATGGCACCGTGAATATATATATATATATATATATATATATATATATATATATATATATATTTATTTATTTATTATCAACATTGATTAGTGTTGCGATTTCGAGGATTATTTGCTGAAATCGAGAATCGAGACTGAGCCACTTTTGGGATCAACAGATGAGGGCGATAGTGGGACATCCACCTGTGGGTATTACTGAGACGAAACCAAAACAAGACGTTCCCGCAAGTGCGCGCGTGCATGTACATTTTATGTCCTCTGCAAGCTGCCATTTTTCCTTACTGGGCTGTGGAAGGTTTTTGACGCAACGCTGTGGGCGCGGAGCACTGTCGAGGCTACGCGTCGTCTGCTGCGGGCTTTTATCTTTTTCGCCTGACTCAAAGCTTATAGCCGCCTCGGTGGCTCCGAGGCGAGAGCGCCGTCCTACGGATCCCCAGGTGGCGGGTTCGAATCTCGACCGAGGTTCCCGCAATATGACGGAGGCTTAATGCGGAGAAGGCGCCGTGTAACCGAGCTGTCGGTTGCACGTCAAAAGATCCCCAGGTGGTCCAAGTTAATCCTCAGTCCTCTGCTGGGGCGTGCCAGATGCCCGTCGTAGGTTTGGCACGTAAAACCCCCAAATTTGACTTTTTTTTTTTTTTTTGACTCAAAGCTTGCATTTGCACGTGGAGAAACTTAATTCGTTAGCTTTTTAAGCCACCGAGGAATAACATTATATTATTTTCTTGCCACAGCCTGGCAAATAAAAGTTAACAACCGAAATTTGGGTGTCGATCCCATGCATTCTGCCGGGCGAATGAATGCAAATGGCGGCCCTCCCCGCTCAGCTGGGAGCAGCTGAGAGTTCACGCGCATGCGCTCACGCCTCTCGCTCTGCGCCGCAGGCTGATTGGCTCACTCGGAAGGGAGCCGTTACGGCGGCGATATCATAGATTGGCCAAACTCTCCCCATATATGGCTCTGGCCCGGATGTCACCGTCGAACCCAACGTTGGTCGAACCTGCTCTGTGTGAATAGATATGAATATACGGTTAAATCGCTCGAACAGGTTGGGTTTCTGGGCCGTCTAGCTAGCGCTTCGTTTTTAATTCTGGGAAAATATGAGCTTCGTTTGATGGGCGACCCTGGGAACTGAGGGGGCCTAATAATAAATTTTTAATATTTTTACTAAAAAAAAGTCAGTAGATTTTCTTCTTTTTCAGTGAATCAGTAGACCCGGAACGAAATCAGCAGATCTACTGATAAATCAGTAGACCTGGCAACACTGGAGCCAGCCGCCCCAGGCCGAGCACAGATAGCAACAGCCAGGCGCCGAAGCGGCGGGTGATTCATTCTTGCTCCTACAAAAACATCACGTGATGTTGAAAGGAGTACTGTTTTGTAGAGGTACCGAAGCGCACGTTAACTGGACAGTTTCATACAGGCAGCGCAGTTTCAGCGCTACAACCCTTCTAGCGGCCAGGAAGGACACCACTCGCCTGACTCCCCCAAAAGATCCTCTGCGCATGCTCAATTATAAGCAGGGTGCCATCAAAACACAGTCCATGCCACAGGGTGCCCTGAAAACAGAGAACCAAAACCGAAACCATGGATCATGATGATGATACTCTCTCAAAACCCCTAACGGTGAAAACGGGCGCCAAAAGGTCGACGCAAACGTAACGGTACCTTACAGCGTGCTGTTTCGTTCTGCGTCGACCTTTTTCAACTATAGCCTAAAGTTACAATTCTCTAATTAAAAATTACCAAATCTAAAAACAAAAATATCTATTGTACCCTTTCTTTATTTTAACCAACTTCTCTTTTATTTTCCAGAAATTCATCTTTAACCAAGCAAGAACACGTCTAGACTGACCTGAGTCCCCGTCTTCAAAGACCAGCGCATATACACGTGTGTGCTTGTGAGTGAAAAAAGTACTTTTGGTGCTTGTGAAGTGCTTCCTTACGAACTCCGAACCTCAAGAAAGCCCTCGGACATACTTGTGTGTGTGTAACTTCGAGTTAATAAGGTACTTTTCGTTCTTTCAATTGTGTTTCCCTGCGAAAGTTCGCACCTCAACGTGGCTGCATCTCTTACCGTGTGCGTGTGTTTGTGTGTGTGCACTTTTCTGGTGAACTGTGGTTGTGGTGAACTCTGGACAATGGACACAAAAGCAACGAGAGGAATCCGCACCTACCGCTAGACAACATGCAAGGAAAGGTATTTGAGAATGCTTCCACTGTACAGCTCTCTCGTAGTTTGAATATACCGCAGCCGCAGAGGCCGGAATATAGCGCTCGGGCCGCGATTCGAAATCTCTTCGCGAAAAAATATTGATAAAAACAAAAGTATTCGCTTTTAAAGAGCTTCTTTTTCCGAGCGTCATGTACAGCCTCAACGGAAAAAGAGTAGCACAAGTGACCGATGACCGGAGCGGCAAAATCGCGACACGCGGCGCTCTTGTTCCCAAACGTGCCGTTAGCGAGAGTGCCAGTCACGTTGCATGTCTCAACGCGGGGGTGGCCGGCAGAAAATTGAGAGATAAGATAGCTGTTAAAATGAGGGCTTTAGAATGGGCCGCTTTCTGCCGGCCACCCCCCCGTTGAGACATGGAACGTGACTGGCACTCTCGCTATAGGACCGAAGCGCTCAAGTTTCGCCGCCGACTACAGCGCCATTCCAGCCCCTGGCGGGACGCCCGAGTCCGAGTGGCTCGTTGGTTTTCGCCTCGCTTCTCCGTCGTAGGCGGTCGGACATAACATTCATTGCGATAGAGACGATATAAAAGCCCGGCTAGCACGAATATTTCGTCGTTGATCGCAGCAACCATCTCCGATGTTGTTGTAGTCGATCCTTAAAATTCTACCGCTTCCCTGAAAAGCCGTGCGAGACTCGAACGGCGCCAAGCCTGGACCACGTCGGTGCTCCGACAAAAGTAAGTTTCTCGTTCGTTGGAAGATCAGTTTTTCTAAATACGCGGGAAAAACTAAATAGAATTGGTGTCAGAATAGAAGCAGAATCACTACCGAACGCGGGAAAGTCAGTTGGCAGTGCCTGCGTGACGGAATATCTGATTTTTGTGCGCGTCTGTCGCTTCCCTCGAGGTGTTTGACGGGGCTTCGGTCGCGATGTTGGATCCCTTTGGCACGAATATTTCAACTACAATCACTGGCAGGGTGAGAACGGCAGGGAGAAGCTTCAGTTCCTCCAGCACTAGCTTCCAACCGTCGACAGGGTTTCTATCTCGCGACCGTCGCGCGTTCACGTGCAGCCACATCGCAACGAAGGGCAACGAAGACGTGCTGGAGATCGGCCGTTCACAAGAGACGCCCTGCCTGCCGTTCTGACTTTGTCAGAACACTTCTAGCTAGGGGAGGGGCTTTTGGGGGTTGCGATTGCAGCTTTCTTCTGCCGTGTGTGTTTCTTAATCGCTGTTCCCGTTTTTTTTAGCTGTTTATGGCCATCATGTACGACGCTATAATATACACATGCATCCCCCCCCCCCCCCTCCCAAACAACACACACAAGGAATGCACTTCCAAACAGCCTCAACCAGCCAGCCCCCCCCCCCCTTTCCTTTTTAAAATAAAAAGAAAGCCTGATTATGTTTACATAATCGTAATCATAATAATTTACAATAACAGTTTCTATTATTTCGTGTCGATTTTCTGCTGATCACACCAGAGATCTTATATTATTGACTTATTTTTCAGTGGGGGCGGTTCAGTTTTGATTCCGCCAACGTCAGCGAGGATCTGCAGCGTGCACTTCGTGAACACCTGCAAGGACAACGATGAGGCTCATCCTGCAACAAGTCACTAGACGAGATGCCAGCTGAGGTGTTTAATAAAGACTAATTGCAGGAAACCTACCAACCCTGTAATTGCTCGTGAAAGATTCTTAGTTAATTTAAATTAATTTTCACTCCCTCGCTCGAAGATGCAGGTGACCTTTCCTCATCTATGTTGCATTATCTATGTGTGCCCGGTTCTTAGCCAGTTAAAAGTATTGTTAGTTCATTGGCAACTTCTGTAGTCTCTTTCGTCTTCGAGTTGCACGTTTTGGTTTAGTCTGTACCCCAAGATTCAATATAGCTTGGCTAAAGATGGATAAGCTTAGATGACTACTGCTTTCTCACGAACTGGGAGACATCTTTCGTGAGATCTGGAATATCTTGAACAGCTGATCTGCCGTGCAAGATCTCTGAAATAGTCGGGGTTCTCGGCCCTACAATTTCTTGGACAGTCCTTGCTTCTCGAGATGTGTACATCATCTGCAAGTGTCCTGCCAGCCATACTTCGAGTCTGCGCCAATGTCACCGTGTTAAGAGCACGAGAAGAATTTTTATATTGTCCCAAGGTTGTGTGTTTACCTACTCGTGGTTGTGACAAAACTCAATAAAAATCGTTTTCACTGTCAACAAAACATTTCTGAAAGTGATGCATTATGCTGCTGTACCATATTTTTCAGACTATAGTCCACAGGGGCAAATTTGGGGTAAAAAAAAGATTTTGCTTACATTGTACACATACAGTGCATCGTCTGCACCTGGTGCTTAGTTGTCACGAATATCATCTCATAGACAGCACACCTTGAGAAATGTCTGCTTTCTTAGCGCAAAAAGAAGCTGGTATTTTACATAAATTATCATTAACATACCCTTTCATTCACAAAATCCGTCTCGTCATAATCAACGATATTGAAAAACAAAAATCCCGCATAGTCCGCACAGCCTAAAATTTTCATTTTTAAAAGCATAGCCCGGAAAATACGGTACATTCCTGGAAACGCTTGAAAACATGCCAACATGCCACAAAAGAAACTTTATTCAGTGAAGCAGCAATGAAACACTGACAGGCATGGATTATTTTTCCAGAAAATAAAAATTGTTCTACTAATGACAACCTATCATGTGTCACTGGTGTTTTCTTTGCTACACAACATTTTCCTCCTAAAATGTCCCACACAGTAAAGTATGAATCAAGCCCCCACCCAATATTTGAAAATCTTGCATGTGGACTGGACAACTTGAACCTGAAAGAGAAATTAAGTTTTTTTTATAAATCCATCCAACTGAACATTGTCATGAAAATTCGACTAAAATTATGTGCAGTCATATGCATAGCAGACATTTATGCTGGAGATTTAGTCTAGGCTAGCCTCTTTTCGTTTTCAACTGTTTTGCCCCCCTTTCTAACAGAATCTCGCGGCACATTATTGTTCAAACTCGCAGAAAAAGTACCATTAATCAGCAGGAGCAGGTCCCCAGTAACTGCAACCTACTGCCTCAGTGAAGTGGGACAAGAAAACCTGGTAATAAATCTACGAGGCCTTTGTTCAGGTCGTGCCCTGGCGTTTTAGTTCCCTACTGCTGAGGCAGGCTGATGAGGACGCGTGTTCAACAATACTAATAAAATTACGAGCGTCGGCACAATGCTCGCACCGGTCCGCGACTCCAGCCCAGCGAGGACCTGCAGTCTCAACTGTACGCGAGGGACTTATCTCTTCCCGGAATTATCACCCTATGCCCGCACGATCCCCGACACGTTAATATTTCTTCGACGTGGGCGAGCCCGAAAAGCTATCCCACTCGTAGCCTCTAGTGCGAGAACGTAGTCTGCCGGTGGTTCAGCGACCGAAAAATAGTATCCCGACGTCGTCTAACAGGACTCACGAGAACAGTGGTTCATTGTGATCAGTAATCTTTAAGGCACAATGTTATTACAGCGCAAAATTTAAACAAGTGCCGCTCACCTGTAAAGTTATCTCGTAGACGCCGCACGGCCGGCACGGCCGTACTTGCGATGCGGACCCGACTCGTTGGCGGGGAAATCAACCGCTTTCTCGGTGGAAGATGCGTGTTATTGAAGCTTTTCTATCGTTTCTTGACTCACCATGAGAAACATTTCTCGCACGCTTTCTATCCTTCTCAAAATTTTCACCGTACGCTCGAAATACCTGCGACGCCAAAGCAACGCTACGAGCACGACCGGCGCAACACGACCATGTGTTGTACTGCGGTGGCGCTACCGTCGCAATTTCGAAGCGCCCCCTGGTTGGGCGAATCGATTCTATCGGCGCGCTCGGGAACAATAGCGCCGCGTGTCGCGATTTTGCCGCTCCGGTCGTCGGTCACTTGTGCTACTCTTTTTCTGTTGCAGCTGTACACGCATTTCTTGCGCGGAACAACAAATTAAGAACCGCTATCTGCGTTTATTTTAAACTAGGAAACCCTTAGCGCTCGATGCATGCTTTTGCCTTCCAGGTTAGACAATATTCCTTCAAAAAATCGTAGAAAATCACCAATTCATGATACGAGTGCGCGCTTTGGACCATAGATGCGGACCAACAAGCGCATTATTTTGCAATAAAATAAACCTCTGTCTGCGTTTAATTTGAATTTGAAAACACGCCGTCCGTCGCGCGTGATGCATGCTTTTGCTTTCTAGCTAGGTTAAACAATATTTTTCCTTCCTTCAAAAAATAGTAGAAAATCACCAATTCATGATACGAGTGCGCGCTTTGGCCCATAGATGCGGACCGATAAGCGCGTAATTTTACCTAAAATAGTGTTTCTGTATAATTTTTTTTTTAGTTTGAAATGATGGAATGGTTCCCTGTTCGAGGAGAAAAATCGCGATTTTTCCAGTTTTCGTTTTGTTGTTCCTCGTCGAGGTCTACAACTTTTTCTCATTGAACGTTTGACCTTTGACCTTACAAGATTTCACTAAGTTAGAATTTTTGCGTTCAAAAATATTGGAAGTATTTTTAATTATTTTTCCGAGAGTGTTCAAAACACCAAAATATGTTTTCTTATTAAAATTCAACATTTATTGTATCTTTGTAGTATTTTTGTGTCTTCACTACCAATGTTTAATTTTTGTGTTATTGAATTATTAATGTACTACGTGCTTCGTCATTATATATTTATGTATTGTCTTTTTTTTCTTCTTTTTAGCGTTGTATATTGTGCTCTTCTGTAGTGTTGCCCGTTCTGGTCTAGAAAAACCATTTCTGGTCTAGAAAAAGAAAAACAGTTTTCTTAGCAGATTAGATCCTTTGCGAAGAGTCGGGTGCATGCGTGATCTTGATGTATACATTGATTGTACATGTTAGATCGTTACATTGGTCGCACTGTTTATCATTTTTATGCGAGACTGTTGGAACAATATAAATGTCCTACTTTGAGCTCCAGGCGATCTTGTTTTCCTGTACAAATGTATTCATGGACCATTTGAATATCCAGACATCTTTAACCTTTGACCCCGTGACCCTCAGAGTACCAGATATTGATGTTAAGAATTTTAAACAACCTGTGAACCTTTTTGTTGTGCATCATTACCAAGGTGTCAACCTAACCTAACCTGACTTAACCTAAGCTATTTACTTTCTTATTCAATTTTCATTTTTCATTCCTATTTTCATGCTTCATTATTTGTTTTAGTTTTAATTTCTTTATTTTTTAATGACAATTTCTGGTATAACCTTACTCATTTCTTTTTCTTTTTTATTTATTTGATAACTTTTTATATTAATGTATAGTATTCTATTATATATTTATTATTCGTTATATAATTGATTGATTGTATGATTTATTATATTATCGCTATTATAGTATATACTATAGTATTATTTAAATTTTTGCTTTTTATTTTTATAATAATTGATTTCCGTCTAACCTAACCTAACTATTTCATTTTTAATATTTTTTTTTATACTTTAATATTATTTTTATTTTTTATTATTTATAACGTAACCTTGCCTATTTAAAATATAATTTTTTAACATTTCTATTTGTATGTTTTAATAATATTATTTTTAATTATTTATTTTATTTACAAATGTTTCTCGTCTAACCTTACCTAACGTAACCTACCTAAGCTACCCTATTTTATTTTTAATTTTTTTTTTATTTTTATACTTGATTATTATTTGTATTTTTAAATAGTTATTTTTGTAATGACCATTTATGCTATAACCTAACCTAACCTAAGTAGTGGGAAAAGACAAGCGCCGAAAGACTAGGACAAGGTAAAGAAGAAGACGACACAAGGCGCACTCGCAACTGAAGTTTTATTTTTATGGAAAAACAGTCTTATATACACTTTTAAAAAACACCCACGTCACTTTCCACGTGCCCACTCTTTATTCAAGAATAGACACTCTTTTTCTGACAGTCACAGAAGGCTCGCTCATGCACTTATCTGCACCCTTCCTTATTGCATACGCCTCATGAATTTCCCTTGTAATCTTTTTGCTGTATCGCCCCAGGATTGCCACGTCATTGAAAACTGGTGTGCACTCACATCGGTTGCAATGCACAGCCAGGTGTCCAAAAGGTGACTGTTTTAAAGAAGCAGCATGCTCTCTTGCGCGATCATTTACACAACGCCCAGTTTGACCTACGTAAGACCTACTGCAGGAATGCGGAATGTCATACACAACACCGGTGTGACACTCCACAAACTTATTCTGGTGTTTTTTCTTACACTCGTCACTCTTCCCTTCGGGATCATTGATTTTCCTGCATAACGCAGAAAGCTTTTTAGGGGCTGAAAAAACGACTGGAACGTCGTAACGTTCCGCCACCTTTTTTAAGTTATGAGACACTGCGTGAATGTAAGGGATTACAGCGGTTCTTATTTTTTGGCGTTCAAGAACGTTTCTTTCCGCACCCCTAAATTCCTTTTTGAGGCCCTCTGCAGCTTCAACAATGGATCTCAGCGGAAAACCCGCACTTGCAAGCCGATCTACCTGTAGAAGGAAACTCCTTCCCATTTCCTCAGGACAGGATTTGTTCAGGGCGGCTCCGAGGCACGAAGAGGCAGTGCCTCTTTTCACTAACTTGGAGTGGGCAGAATTAAAAGGGAGTACACCTTTCTTGGAGCGAGGCTCGTAAGCCCAGCACACATGGTCATCTAACAATTTTAGTTTTAAATGCGAAAATTGTAACGAGCCCTCCGTGGTCCTCTCATGAGTGAATTTTAACTCATGAGAGCAGGACGTGAACGTGCCGATTACGTCAGCCACCTTGTTATCAGTGAGTTTGTTCCCTGGGAGGGCGATGACCAGATAGTCATCAACATACCTGTATATTTTAAAAAGGCTATCACCTCCGAGCTTCTCAAGAATAGCGTGGTCGCAGTGTGCCAAAAAAATGTCGCACAGAATAGGTGCAACCCGCGAACCGATGCAGATACCCCGTTTTTGCAAAAACACCTCTCCACCAAAGGAGACATAGGTGTGGTCGAGATAAAAAGATAAGAGTTCAACGAAACCTTCTACACTTATCCCGCAAGTGTTACGAAAGGCTGTTTCACCGCTGCTCTCGATGCAACTTCTAATAGTGTTAAAGAGGACGGCATGCGGAATTGAATAAAAGAGATCCTCAACATCAATTGAAAAAGCGTCGCACTTCCCTCTACACCTTTCTTTTAAAAATTCAATCACTTCTGAATTCCAGACCAAAAATTCATCCTGCAGTTTTAGGCTTGATAGGTGGGTGCGGAGAAACGAAGATACCTGGATCTGCCACGTATCCTACAGTAACGATTGCTCTAAAGGGTACATCTGCCTTGTGGGTTTTTGCCGTAAAAAAACAGGTCCATTGCAAGTTTCTTGCTGGAATTTTTTTTTTTTTTTCTTTATTTGATTTGCGGATAACTTTTCCGCATAGGGGGCAGAGATAAAGGCGTAATGCCTGACAGAGCCTCTGCCCCCTATAGTTCAGCATAATACATGAAAAAAATGCATGCAATACAGCAAAAATAAAACTAGAATAAAACAAACAGAAAGTATCAAGAAACTTGAACAGCGATGGCGCAATGGCCATGAATAATCTGAACTAACAGCATCAAATAATATTGAACGGATAAATGAAAATAACAGAAATAACTACAGCATATGTCATAACACAAAATTCACTTGAAACTATCATGAAACTAGTACGAAAGAACTAATATCGGGAAATTGAGTAAAAAATAAACTATACTGAAAGTGCCACAAAAACTGAACAATATGTATATACACACGCATTTACATACTCATATATACATGCATACATATGCACTGTAAACAAAGAGACATAGGCATTGAAATGCACTCACTTGTGGAAAATTTGGTCTAGAAAAATATAAAAAGGCAGAAAAAGCTTTTTAGCATTTACAGTGTCAGAAATAAGATCAAATAATTACAAAATAGTACAAAATAAGCTTTGAAGTGCGTATCGTTAGTATAAAAGGTCTCAAGTTGATGAAAAAGCAATACCACTACCCACCAGGAATCTTCTGCATTCATTTTTGAATTTATAAAAAGGTTTGTCAAAGTCTATGTTTATATCGTTTCTATTTAAAGTTTTTGATACCTGAAAAGTTATTGTTTGCCTGCCATAGTTAGTCCTGATAGCAGGCATCTTTCGCTTTGGGTCTCGAAAGGTGTACACACTCAAGCTGTCTGTTGGTGTAATGTATAATTTGTTCATATAAATCCATTGCAGGAGTTTGAAGTAGTATACCTGGTCTGCTTTCAGCATATTATATTTTATGAAGAGTGGTTGTGTACGTAGATTTCTTTTATCCCCTTTAAAATTTTCGCACATACGTAATATTTTTTTCTGCAAGATTACTAGCTTATTATAGTTCGAAGCTGTAGTTGATCCCCAAATTAAGATTCCATAGCTGATTTTCGAGTAAAATAGGGAATAATATAATGTTTGTTTCAGCCAGATGGGTAGAAGGTTTTGTATTTTATATATGCTACCAGTAACGCGTGATAATTCTGCTTTCAGTTTGTTAATATGAGTATTCCATGAGAGGTCCTCTGTGAACCATACGCCTAGAAATTTTTGTTCCACCACTTGTTCCAGCAAGGTACCTTCAAACAATATGTTGATACAGCTACAGTCTCGCCTATTGGCCGGTTTAAAAATAACATACTTGGTTTTACTAGTATTTAGGCTTAAACGATTGATTTGTAACCATGTTGATAGTTTTAATAGGTAAGTATTAGCTGACAGTTCCAAGCACTTTTTTGTCACTCCCGTAAAAAACATACATTATTAGCTCGGGGGAGTCTGGAATTTTAGTTATATCATTGATATACAAGAGGAATAGCAGAGGGCCTAAAATAGAGCCCTGTGGTACACCACACTGTATCCTCATTTTTTTAGATGACTGATCATTTATAGATACATATTGGTAACGGTCAGTAAGATACGTTTTAATCAACCTTAACGCAACTCCTCGAACCCCATAGTTTTCTAGCTTTTTCAATAAAATACTGTGTTGTACAGTATCGAATGCTTTTCTTAAATCTAAAAATAAACCAAGCGTGAACAATTTGTTTTCAATATTTTCAACAATTTTATCTTTTATGTCAAGTAACGCTAGTTCCGCAGACTTTTTTTTCTGAAATCCATATTGTTCCGGCGTTATTATTTGATGTTTTTGAAGGAAGGAGGTTAGCCTATCATTTATAACCCGCTCGAAAATTTTTGAGAATGCTGGGAGAACAGAGATTGGTCTGTAATTATTAATTAAATTCTCTCCGCCTCCCTTGTAAACGGGAGTAATTTTGGCTATTTTTAATTCATCAGGGAAGTCTCCAGACTGGAGCATATTATTAACTATATGTGATAAAACAGGACTAATTATGCTCGTTGTGTACTTAATCGGTAAAGCCTTGATTTCATCATCTCCAGCAGCGACATCATTTTCTAAACTTCTTATAATTTTATCAATTTCGAATGGTGTTGTTGGAGCAAGCATGATTGATCCTAGCTGATATCTTTCAAATGTACAGTCACCCGCAATGCTATCATTTCCCGCGTACGATCCAATACTAATAAAATGCTGATTCATTGCATCTGCGAGTTCTTTTCCAGCGACAGTTACATTATCTATTACGATTTCCTTCACAGTGCAACGCTGCTTTCTGGTGATTAGATTGTTTATCGTGTCCCAAACTTTTCTGTGGTCATCCTGTACACGCTGAAACTGAGCTTGAAAGTAATCACATTTCGCCTTCTTCAGGTCTCTGTTCAATTCGTTTCTGAATTTTTTGAACTCGGCCAATAAGCGAGGATCACGAGTTTTAATGAATGCATGGTATTTACTGTTCTTTTCTTTTATTTTTTTATAAAGATATCTAGTTACCCAAGGCTTTCTTAACTTTTTTCTTTTTGTTTTTTTCTCCCGTAGAGGAAAGGCTGCGTCATAACATCGTTTGTATTTAATCAGGAAGTTTCTATAAGCCAGCGTGGGGTTGCACTCATCGTACACGTCGTCCCAACTTTGTTGCTCTATTATGGAGCCAAAACGTCTCAGTGTTTCGTCGTTTATTGAACGGTGCCAGAATTTTTCTATGTCATGATTTTGTTCCTTGATTGAAGAAGACCCAACGCAAAAAATAGGCAAATGGTCACTGATATCGTATAAAATTACGCCAGCTGTAGCATGACAACTATCTGTGATGCAGACGTCGAGGGACGTTGCCGTGTCAGCAGTCACCCTGGTTGGCAGTGTTATTAGATTGCTACATCCGTACTGGTGGATGATATCTCGAAATTCTCTCGCGTAAGGGTCATCTGAAATTGTATTTATGTTTACATCGCCAAGAATTATAAATGACGCAGATAGTGATCCAAGGAAACATAGTGCATTTTCAAGAAATTCAATGAATTCAAGCATGTTGCCCGATGGCGGTCTATACAAGGCAGCAACTACAGCGGCTGGTGTTTTAACAAACAAACTTTCTATATTTTCATTCATTCTTGTGACATCATCAATAACTTGGTATTGTAAAGTATCCTTAATATAAACTGCAATTCCGCCGCCCCTTTTATTCTCTCTGCTCAGGCTTTTGCAGTTGTACCCCTGAAGGCATGGAGGCATGTCCCCTTTTGCTAGCCAGGTTTCCGTAAGTACGATAGTTTTAAATTCGACACTCAGCGAGTGTAAAAATATTTCAAGCTCGTCTACCTTATGTTTAATGCTTCTCGTGTTTAAATGTATCGCGGAAAATGTTTTCCCACAATTCTTATAGTTTTTATTGAAGTCCTGGCAATCATGATAGTTGCAATCAGGCAGTTTTTCTTCCATCATAGCTTCTTGTGTACTGTAGGGCCGCAAGTATTTTGTTTAATTTCTTATTTTGTCAACATCGGACAGGCTAGCGATTCTGATAATGTCTGCGTTCTCGTCCTTCCGTGCGAGGATCTTCCCACCTGAGGACCACACAAACTTCCACCCGACGTCTTTCTTTTTGGCGATTGCAGCACCCAGTATCCTCTTGTTTGAGCTGGTTAAATGCTCATTCACGTACACGGGACTGCTGTGACCACCGTAGTCAAGGTCAGTACTTGTCAGCCTTTTCTTTTTGCTTTTTTGAAGGATTTTGTCTCGTTTCGTACGTTGTACGAAACGTACAATGATGTTCTTTTCTGTTGCTCGGAAGGTAGGAATACGGTGGCACACGTCAATATCGGAGTCTAATATTGGTTCGTCAAGAAGAGTTCCAATCCTTTTAACGACATCATACGCGTCACCTGCTTCGGGCACACCTTTTATTTCTAGATTGTTACTCCTCTGGTACTGCTCGAGCTCTTCAACTTTTTCGTTAAGCCTACGATTTTCGGTGGCCAGCTCTTCGTTCCTACTCGAGAGTTTCTGAACCTCTTTTCGAAGTTCTTTTATTTCGTTTTTTATTTCGTTTACCCCGTCACATGTGTCGCTGCAGCTCTTTACGCTGTCTTTTAAGGTCCTAAGGTCTGCCCTTAGCTCGCGTTTGAGGTCATCAAGAGCTTTCCCAATATCTTTACTCATGTTGACAGGAACGCCGGCAACAAGCCCCGACGTCACAGTACCTGTACACTCTGAGGAATGCTAACACTTTTTTGCTGTGTTCGGCAGCAGTGCAGACAATATTCTGGTTCTATACAAAAAATAAACGATGCTCACCTGCACAGACACAAGGGATTAGTTGTCTTGCTTCAATGTGCACTGCTGCCGAACTGAAGTTCTGGCTGATGAATTGGCTTGTATATATGAAGATCTTCGCCGTCAGTGGCGCCCTGGTCCTCGCCCGCTTCGCCACGTGGCGGTGTCAGCGACGAAACGATGACTGTGCGATGATTGGCGTGAAGATTCCACGCGTGCCAGGTCACTGCTCTGCACGTAATGGTGCCCGCGACGAATGATGACTGGGCGATGTTCTGCACAGACACAAGGGATTAGTTGTCTTGCTTCAATGTGCACTGCTGCCGAACTGAAGTTCTGGCTGATGAATTGGCTTGTATATATGAAGATCTTCGCCGTCAGTGGCGCCCTGGTCCTCGCCCGCTTCGCCACGTGGCGGTGTCAGCGACGAAACGATGACTGTGCGATGATTGGCGTGAAGATTCCACGCGTGCCAGGTCACTGCTCTGCACGTAATGGTGCCCGCGACGAATGATGACTGGGCGATGTTCTGCACAGACACAAGGGATTAGTTGTCTTGCTTCAATGTGCACTGCTGCCGAACTCCTCTCCAAGGCGGAGAGGGACAGTTCGCCACACAATTCTTTCGTCCTCACCTTCACCTTGTTCAGGGATCCTGGCTGTACGTGCTTGAAGTTCTTAGGGACAGCATGCTCGGCCTTTTCCCAGTATAGCTCCTGCGGAAGGACAACAAAGCCCCCCTCCTCGTCAGACATGAGCAGCTTCAGATTGTTAATTCTGAAGGGGTCAACGATCGATGTCAGCTTCAGAATTTTTCCGCGTAGACCAGCCGTTTGGCAAAGCACATCCACTCCGTCAGCGATGCACCGCTCCCTGTCTTGGGGCAGCACCTTGTCAGCCAAACTGTGTCTCATAACTTAAAAAAAATGAAAGCCGTTTACAACTCCCTGTAACGCCGAATTAGAGCGCAGCTCTTGAGGAGGAGGAGGGAAGGGTCTTGGGGGTGGGTCAAGTGACCTCGGGGGCGGGGGGTCACGTGACCTTGGGGGTAACGTGACCTTGGGGGTCACGTGACCTTCTGGGAGTCACGTGACCTTGTGGGAGTCACGTGACCCTGGGGCGTCACGTGACGTCGGGGGGTCACGTGACCTGGGGCCACGTGACGATGCCGATGACGTCATCAGTGACGTCACTGATGACGCCATCAGTGATGATGATGATGACGATGCGGATGCCGGTGACGTCATCAGTGACGATGACGATGCGGATGCCGGTGACGTCATCAGTGACGTCACTGATGACGTCATCAGTGGCTATGACGTCAACGGGGGGTCACGTGACCTGGGTAACCATCGTGACCCTCGTGAGGGTAACCCTAGTAACCCTTGTGAGGGCAACTCTCGTGACCCTCGTGAGGGTAACTCTCGTGACCCTCGTGAGGGTAATCTCATAACCCTCGTGAAGGTAACCCTTTTGAGGGTAACTAACCCTGGTAACCCTCGTGAGGGTTACGAGGGTAAGTAACCCTCGTGAAGGTAACCCTTTTGAGGGTAACTAACCCTCGTAACCCTCGTGAGGGTTACGAGGGTAAGTAACCCTCGTAGCCCTCGTGATCCTCGTGAGGGTAACCTTCATGAGATTAACCCTCGTAACCCTCACGAGGGTTACGAGGGTTGCGGTTACGCCGACGGCGACGCCGACGCCGCTCAAGCCGGGAACGGGCCCCTAAGAGCTGCGCTCTAAAAGGTGGCGGAACGTTACGACGTTCCTGTCATTTTTTCAGCCTTTAAAAAGCTTTCTGCGTTATGCAGGAAAATCAATGATCCTGAAGGGAAGAGTGACGGGTGTAAGAAAAAACACCAGAATAAGTTTGTGGAGTGTCACACCGGTGTTGTGTATGACATTCCGCTTTCCTGCGGTAGGTCTTACGTAGGCCAAACTGGGCTTTGTGTAAATGATCGCGCAAGAGAGCATGCTGCTTCCTTAAAACAGTCACCTTTTGGACACCTGGCTGTGCATTGCAACCGATGTGAGTGCACACCAGTTTTCAATGACGTGGCAATCCTGGGGCGATACAGCAGAAAGATTACAAGGGAAATTCATGAGGCGTATGCAATAAGGAAGGGTGCAGATAAGTGCATAAGGCAGCCTTCTGTGACTCTGTCAGAAAAAGAGCGTCTATTCTTGAATAAAGAGTGGGCACGTGGAAAGTGACGTGGGTGTTTTTTAAAAGTGTATATAAGACTGTTTTTCCATAAATAAAACTTCAGTTGCGAGTGCGCCTTGTGTCGTCGTCTTCTTTACCTTGTCCTAGTCTTTCGGCACTTGTCTTTTCCCATTATGAACCAACTGGCCCAACTCACCATTTTGTTCTAACCTAAATATTTTATTTCTAATTTTTTTTTAAATTTTTGTTTTTATGCTTGTTATTATTTTCATTTTTAATCATTTATTTTTATTACAACCATTTCTCCTCTAACCTAACCTAACGTTACTTAACCTACCTAGCCTACCCATTTTATTTTAAATTTTTTTTATAAATTATATTTTTATTCTTTATTATCCTTTTCTTTTTTTATTTTATTTTTATAGTCATTTTTTCGTATAAACTAACCTAACCTAACTTAACCTATTTCTTTCAATGTTTATTTTTTTATTTTTATTTTCATCAATATTTTTCTTTTTAATTCTTTCTTTTTCTAATAATCATTCTTTGTCTAACCTAACCTAACTATTTAATTTTATATTTTTTTTAGTTTACATTTTTATTTTTTTGTTATTATTTCTATTTTCAATTGTGTATTTTTATACCGACTGTTTATCTATAACGTAACCTAACAACCTAGCCTACCTATTTTATTTTAAATTTTTTTTTATTTTCTATGTTTATACTTTATTCTTTTATTTTACCTCATTTTTTATAACCATTTCTCTTCTAAGCTAACCTAACCTAGCCTATTTTATTTTTAATTTTTTTTATTTTCTATGTTTATACTTTATTCTTTCTTTTATTTTACCTCATTTTTTATAACAATTTCTCTTCTAAGCTAACCTAACCTAGCCTATTTTATTTTTAATTCTTTTTATTTTTATGATTTATTTTTATTTTGACTATTATTTTTATTTCTTTATTAGAACCATTTCTCGTCTAATTTAACCTAACCAAATGTAACCTACACCTAACCTAGCCTATTTTATTTTTAATTTTTTTATTTCCTATTTTTATTCTTTATCATTATTTTTTCTATTTTTATTTAGTTATTTTTGTAATGACCGTTTATGGTATTACCTAACCTAACCTAAGTATTTCATTTTAAATTTTTTAATTTCCATTTTTATGCTTTATTAATATTTTCATTTTTTATTAAACCATTTCTCTTCTAACCTAACCTAACAACGTAACTTTTTTAATTAATTATTTATTTCTCTTTTCTATTTCTATTGCCTTTATTATTTTATTAATTTTATATATGTATTATGTTATTATATCTTATATTGTGTTGTGTATTATGTATTATATTATATATCATATTATTATGATATATAATATCATATGAGAAGTACCCTAAGTGGTTTTCCAAAGATTTGCAATATTACTTGAGATTAAAATTACGTTACCACAGATTATATAAAAAACGAGGCTCGGCTTATGGTATGAAACATTTAGCATCTGTTGTGAATTAACAAAAAAACTTTTTGCTAACGACCAATATCACTACCGCAGGCAGATGGAGCGTAACCTGAACAAGCGACCAGAAGAATTCTGGCGCTATGTGAAGAAGCATACCACGAAGAACTTTAACGATATAACGCTGAGCAACGGGTCAGTTATTGAAACGTCCCCAAAATCTGTTTGTGAGTTATTTTCGCATCATTTCAGTTCATGCTTTTCCAATGTCAACACCCCTTTACCCATGACATGTAATACTACTTTTGATGGCTATTTAGCTTTTACTAGATGTACTGTTCACGAAGTGCTTTTAGCTATTGGAAAGCTGAATTCTAAACTGTCCACAGGTTCAGATGGTATTCCCAACTTCGTTCTAAAAGGATGTGCCGAATGTTTTGCTCCTGTTCTTGAAAAAGTGTTTAACTTGTCTATACAGAGTGGTGTCTTTCCAGAAAAATGAAAATATTCAATAGTAGTCCCGATTTTCAAGTCAGGTAATTCTTGTGATGTTAGTAACTATCGTCCTGTTTCCCTTCTCAATGCATTTTCAGAGGTTTTTGAGAAGCTGGTGTACAATCGTTTGTATAATTATTTTAAAAGAAAGTTTGTTGTTGTACAGCACGGTTTCGTCAAAGGCAGATCCGTCGAGACAAATCTGTGCACATTTTTAAATTTTGTTTTTCCAATTATTCAGTCTCGGGGCCAAGTAGACGCAATATATCTGGATATGTCCAAAGCCTTCGATAAGGTCAATCATGAGCTGTTATTGCTGAAACTTAGGAACTGTGGCCTGAGTCCTGAGTACAATACCTGGTTTAGGAGTTATCTTCATAAAGGCAGAACTGTGTAAGGGTATCTGGCTTCTTGTCTCGTCCATTCATTTCTGTCAGGAGTGCCTCAGGACTGGAACCTTGGGCCTTTGTTGTTTCTTATTTTTATAAATGAGTTGGTGTCGTCCGTAAAACACTCTCAATTACTTATTTTCGCAGATGACGTGAAGTTGTTTCGGGAGGTCACCTGAATCACTGACCGTACTTTGCTGCAGGACGGTCTTCGTTCAGTGGTAGAATGGTGCAGTTCTAACAATCTTTTCTTAAATCCGCGCAAAACAAAAGTCATGTCGCTGTCAAGAAAGCGTCACAATTTATCCTATTTATATGTTCTGGAAAATGAAACGATTTGTCGGACCACGCAGATGCGAGACCTAGGTGTTCTTGTGGACGACCATCTTTTTTTCCTTTCTCATGTAAACTCCATTATCAGCCAGTCATTGCGCACGGTAGGAATAATGTCTCGCTTAACTAGACCATTTATCACTCATCACTGTCTCTTGAAATTATATAGTACCCATGTACGTTCGAAACTAGAATTTGCATCTGTAGTCTGGAACTGCATATCTATAACAGCAAGTGAAAGTATAGAACATGTACAAAAGCGATTTGTGCGCATCATTTACGACCAATATTTTGGAAGAAAGTGTTTTCATGAATATAATTCGATTTTAGCAAAATTAACATTGGGCACCTTAAAGGGAAGCTACGGAGCTTCTTGGAAAAAATGAGTTAGAAGTGAATTCTAGTGTATTCTTACCCCGTAAACCCGAATACCCAAACCATTTGCTGCGTAAGTATTGTTAAACGCGAGAAAAACGCGAAAGACAGTCGCTGTCCGTGACGTCATCGACGGCTCTTTTGGCTGCCCAAGGCTAGGGAGGCGGGGCTTCAGTCCTCTTTTGAAATTGCTCGTATGGCTCTCCAGCGCGTCGCATTGAAATACAATTTTGATATCTGTTAATCTAAAGGCCAAATGAATGCAATTCAAGCGTTTTTTCTCAAATGTAGAAGTGCCCCATCTTCCCTTTAGGTAAAAGAAGGTCTATTCGGGATGTTCAGTTTTTACATAGGCTAATTCATAATGCAATAGACAGCCCTACTCTCCTCACCTGTGTTCACTTTCGCATACCACTTAGAACAAACTCTAGACATCCTAGAGTCTTACCCAGACCTCATTCGAAACGCATCACCGGTTTCGCGTATCCAACATGTTTTAAGCACGCAATTTACTGACGTCGATATTTTTAGTACAAACCTGTCTTTTGGAGAACAATCATTTTGATGCATGTGTTTTTAATTGGCATATATACACGTTTGTGTGCTTGCATGTTTTTTTTCACAACTCTTTATTTTGTCTACTCTGTATTTTCGGTGTACTTCAATTGTGTGTGCTTAACCCAGTAGGCTTTCGAGCTGTTGGTTGGCACAAGAGAAAAATAAACATTGATTGATTGATTGATTATGAATTGTATTATTATATTCTATGTATTATAGTATTATATCTTATCTATTACATATTTCTATTCCATATGCTATTATAATATTATGAATTGTATTATTACTTTTATTTTTATAACAGCCATTCATGGTCTAACCTAACCTAACCCAACCCAACCTAACCTGTCCAAGAATGCATAAAAAAAGTGAAAGCCGTTTACAACTCCCTGTAACGCCGAACTTGAGCGCAGCTCTTGCGGAGGAGGAAGGAAGGGTACTGGGGGGGTGGGTCACGTGACCTTGGGGGGTCACGTGTCGATGCCGATGACGTCATCAGTGGCGTCACTGGTGACGTCATCAGTGACGATAACGATGCGGATACCGATGACGTCATCAGTGATGATGACGATGCGGATGCCGGTGACGTCATAATTGACGTCACTGATGACGTCATCAGCGATGACGACGATGACGATGCTGGTGACGTCATCAGTAACGTCACTTATGACGTCATCAGTGATGATGACGTCATTGCATCGTCATAGTGATGATGACGATGCTGATGACGGTGACGTCATTGGGGGGGTCACGTGACCTCGGGGGCAGGGGTCACGTGACCTCGGGGGGAGGGGGGTCACGTGACTTGAGGAGTCACGTGACTTTGGGTGCTACTTGATCTTGGGGGTCACGTGACCTCTGGGGGTTCGTGACCTTGGCGGTCACGTGACCTTGGGATGACCTTGAGGGTCACGTGACCTTGGGATGACCTTGGGGGGTCACGTGACCTTGGGGTGACCTTAGTTACGCCGACGCCGACGGCGACGCTGCTCAAGCCGGGAACGGGCCCCTAAGAGCTGTGCTCTAAACAGAGATGGATGTTTCTCATCCATCTCTTTTTTTTTTATGCAGTTTCCAACTTCTCTGTCAGAGGAATCAAACCCAAGCCCTCCAGACATTGTTGTCATATCCGGCCTCCAGCCCAAAGCTTCCACGAAATGCCAACCCAGAAACCACGGCTGTATCGCGAACTGAGGCACACGTAGGCTGCATCTGGTGGCATCTCCAGGGCTGCCCGATGGCCTCTAGCGTGGGTTGGTGGAGCATGCTCATACGTTCCTTCCTTTGGGTCCAACTCATTAGACAACCGCCAGCCGCGACCAACATCATGATGGCCGCCACGGGTGTCGGGGGCGTTGGCATTACCGCCCTTTTCTCCCGGTCATTTGGGAATGGCCCGGCCAGTCCTGATATCCTTTCCCTTCGTTGGAGTACGACTCCAAAGTTGGCTTTGAGCCACAATGTCTTTTGTGGTCTCTGGTATGCCCAGAGAGTCAACCTCCTTTGGAACTTCATTCTTCTGCAATGGTGTCTTTGTTGGCCCCCTATCTGATGCCTTACGAGAAAGCTGGCAACGTGCCATCTCTCAGATCAACTCCACCGGAGCAGTCCGGGACACCAAACCGAACCAACTCCACAGGGCAGCCCTCGACAGGGTGTATCAAATGAATTCCTTCGCCCGGCTCCACCACAACACTCGGCATGGTCAGGGGGGCCATAGAACCCAGTCTCAGTGCATCTTGAGTGGCTGTAATGAACTTGAGAGGTTTGATCTTATGTGACCTCTCAATCACTACACTCGGAACATGGTCTCGGGAGGCCATAGAACCAAGTCTTGATGCACCTCCTGTGGCTGTACTTCAGAGGTTTGGCCTTACCGTGTGACGATCGAGCACCCGACTCACTTCTGGTTAACAACGCTTCCAACTTGTGTGGCTGCAATATCCCTAGGGAGGGAAGATCCCGCACTGCGCCCGGGACAAACCCCAACAGGAGCGGGGCCGGGGACGCCAAACCACGAACCCTTATCCTCAGAGCAGCCTCCCTTACTGGGCAGTGTCGCCTCCCGCTCTTGGACCATACTCCTTCAGGTGAGCTCCCGCAGGCCCACCTGCACCAGATCCGCGGACCCCACAAGCTCGTGCCTTCACTTGCATGTGATACAAGGTATGCATCAGTGTCCACCTTTTCACTAAGTGCAGTCGTGATTTCAGTCCTTTTCACCTTAGGTCGTGCCCCAGTAGATCACATCTCTCTGGGGCCTAGGCCTTCCTCTCACCAAACAGCCACGCTAGCCATTACCAGCTCGACTTTCCGACCGGCATAGCCCCTGGTTACACCAGCACCATCATTTGAGGTCTCTGAGACCATCGTCAATTCCGCACCCTCTCACACATTGCGGGGGGTCGCAGCCTCCATCTCATCAGTCGTCCCTTCTTGCCCGACACAGCCAACGACCATATCTGCATTGTCTCTTGAGGTCACGGGGACCATCGTCATACCTCGCTCACTTTGTGAGAGGTAGAGGCATCAGCCTCCTCACCCAAGGAGACACACGCAACCGTTCTTACCTCTACGGCTGAGGTTGGGCCTTTGGGTTATGGAAGTGTTCCCTCGACTGCTTCTGTCTCCTGTAATACCAGTTCAGGCAGTTGGTGTCCAGCTCTTGTTGCGTGGTTCTTTAGTCCTCTTCAGGTGCCAAAACTCTACTACAGGAACATGTTGTTCCCTCAGGAGGACCTTGGGTGTCCACAGCATCACCAATACGCGCATCGGGGCCACCAGTGCGCGCTTCTGTACTTTGGACAATCTCTTGACTGCCCCGTTCATCTTTATTCTTTTTGCTTGATGGATGAGAAACATTCATCTCCGCGGTTTCCGACTTCTCTGTCAACCCAAGCTCTCCAGACCCTATCTCAGGGTCATCATCGTAGTCATCAACCGAATTGTCGTATCCAGCCTCCAGCCCAAGGCTCCCACGAGATGTGGAAGCCATCATCGGGAAATCTTGCCCATAATGGGTGGAGCTGCTCAGCACCCCAGAAACTATGGCTGTATCGCGAACCGAGGCACAGGCTGCACCTGGTGGCGTCTCCAGGGATGCCCAATGGCCTCCAGCGTGGATTGGTGGAGCATGCTCATACGTTTCTTCCTTTAGGTCCAACTCATCAGACAACTGCCGGCCGCGATCGACAGCATGATGGCCGCCACGGGTGTCGGGAGCGTTGGCGTCACCGCCTCTTCCTCCCGGTCCTTTGGGAATGGCCCGGTCAGTCCTGATCTCTTTCCCCTTCATTGGGATACGACTTCAAAGTTGGCTTTGAGCCACAATGTCTTTTGTGGTCTCTGGTATGCCCAGAAAGTCAACCTTCCTTGGAACTTTATTCCTCTGCAACGGTGCCTTTGTTGGTCCCCTATCTGATGCCTTACAAGAAACGGGCTCAGAGAAAGCTGGCAATGTGCCACCCTCAGAGCAACTCGACCGGAGCAGTCCGGGACGCCAAACCGAACCAACTCCGGAGAGCAGCCCTCGACAGGGTGTATCAAAGCCGCCTGAATTCCTTCGCCCGGCTCCTCCACCACAACACTCGGAACATGGTCAGGGGGGCCATAGAACCCAATCTCAATGCACCTTGAGTGGCTGTAATAAACTTAGAGGTTTGGTTTTATGTGACGTCTCAATCACTACAATCGGAACATGGTCTGGGGGTCCATAGAACAGTCTCAATGGACCTTGTGTGGCTGTACTTGACTTCAGAGGTTTGGCCTTACCATGTGATGATCAAGCACCTGACTCATTCCTAATTTTAGAGACACAATGGTGCTAGGGGGTTGTCGCTTCTGGTCAACAACGCTTCCAACTTGTCTGGCTGCAATATCCATAGGGAGGGAGGATCCCGCACCATGTCCGGGACGAACCCCACAGGAGCGGGGTCGGGGACACCAAACCACGGACGACCCACATCCTCGGAGCAGCCTCTCTTACTGGGCGGTACCGCAGGGTCGCCTCCCGCTCTGGGACCATACTCCTTCGGGTGAGCTCCCACAGGCCCACCTGCACCAGATCCGCGGAGCCCCACAAGCTCGTATCTTCACTCTCTGTGATACAGAGTATTCATCAGTGTCCACCTTTTCACCAAGTGCAGTCGTGCTTTCAGTCTTTTTCACCATAGGTCGTGCCCCAGTAGATTGCATCTATCTGGGGACTAAGCCTTCCTCTCGCTATACAGCCACGCTAGCCGTTTCCAGCTCGACTTTCTGACCGGCATAGCACCATCATTTAAGGTGTCCGGGACCATCATCAAACCGCACCCTCTTCCACATTGCAGGGGGTCACAGCATTCATCTCATCAGTCCTTTCTTGCTCCACACAGCCAACGGCCATATCCACATCGTCTCTTGAGGTCACAGGGACCATCGTCAGTACCTCGCTCACTTTGTGGGAGGTAGAGGCATCAGCCTCGTCACCCAAGGAGACAGACACAACCGTTCTTCCCTCTATGGCTGAGGTTGGGTCTTTGGGTCCTGGAAGTGTTCCCTCAACCGCTTCTGTCTCCTGTAACACCAGTTCAGGCAGATGGTGTCCAACTCTTGTTGTGTGGGTCTTTAGTCCTCTTCTGGTGCCAAAACTCCGACCACAGGAACAGGCTGTTTCCTTTAGGAGGACCTTGGGTGTCCACAGCACCACCAATACGCGCATCAGGGCCACCAGTGCGCGCGTCTGTACTTGGAGAGACAATCTCTTGACTGCCCCGTTCATCTTCATTCTTTTTGCTTTTCACGCCAAGTAATTACAGGGAAGGAGGCCGGCAACCCCAACCCCAATGATAGCCAGAGCTCCGTTAGCAGACACAGGAATAACAAGACCTGTGCCCCCAGGACACACGACGGGGACGTGGAGTTGGCACTCGTCAGTGGGGTACAACCCGACCGACCTTCTGTCCCGAAAAGCTATGACAAGAGAGTCATAGTTACTCCTGCCGTTTACCCGCGCTTTGATGAATCTCTTCACGTTGACATTCAGAGCACCGGGCAGAAATCACATTGCGTCAACACCGACCAGTGTCCATCACAATGCTTTGTTTTAATTAGACATTCGGATGTCTCCGGTCCGTGCCAGTTCTGAGTGGACTGTTTTTGCCGGCCGAAGCATAGCACTTGGGGCACGAAGCCCTCAGACGCCGCGCAGCTGCAGCTTTCCACAGGAAGGTTCCGACGGTGGTCCGGGCTTGTCCGCGCCGTGTGAACGGCGAGCCCTGCCCAGTCCTGGTGCAGTGCCATTCCTGCTTCAGGTCCCCAGCCCGACCCGCTCAGTCCTCAGAGCCAATCCTCATCCCAAGGTTATGGGATAAGCCTCTAGTAGCGGCCAGTATTCATCGGCAACGCGAAGGTCTTAGACTGACGGAAGGCTAGGACGCAAAAACTTTCCTTCCAGAAACGTTTTTCTCATTTTTTCTCGAGCAAGAAAGGTACAAATCAACGCCACAAGATTTATTGCGGACACCGCGTTTCAACGCACCAACGAACTCTGTCCAAAAGTTTTTTCGAACGACATCCATGCCAAAAGAAAACGGAATCATTCGAAAAGAAACCGTTTCAATCTCCGTTTCCAACGCACCGACGTCGCAGCGCAATTCAACGTGCGAAAGATTTTTTTCCGGGATTTTTCACGAACGGTCTTCATTGAGTTTCTTTTTATGCAGTGTTCGATAAAACCGGTAGGAGGAGGACTGGTCAGCACATGCGTGCATCGCACCACTCGTGCATTTGCTACCACTGTACTTTCCTCTGAAAATCAAGAAAATGCAACACAAGAAAGCATAAAACTGTGTTCTGCCCACGACCCGACACAGTCAAAATGAAGTAGAAAAGGAATTCTCTCTTGATATATGATCCGACCCTCACACATACGAAGCCACGGAAAGTCTCGAGCCCGCAATGTGCATTAAAAAAGTAAGTGATCAGTGTGTCCTGCAATTCACACCAAGTCCCGCACCTGGCTGCGTTCTTCATCGATCCGAAAACCGAGTGATGAACTGCTTAGAGTCGTGTTATGTTTTGGTTTTTCAATCAGTACGACAAAACCCAATTTTTGTTTCTTTTTTTGGCACATCCCATGCCATCTCGAAAACGCAAAAAAGCCTCCTCTCAAACGCCTCTTTATTTATCAAAACAAAGGGCGATCCTCGAGAAGAGAAGGGGCGATGCGCCTTTTGTAACCCGCGGATTGTCCCGGTGCACTTGAATCTCCTCTAAATCGAGGCAGCAGAGGGCTCCCGCTGGGCGCATCATTGAAATGAGCGGAGGCCACCCAAAGAAAAAGGCACATCCGAACCACAGTTTTTTTGTTCCGTCCCGACGGCATCCAAGCTTGGTCAGGTCGGCGCCAAATAATTTGTACATCGAGTCCATCCCCGTATAAGAGGAAGACAAACGACACAAAAAATCCGGTAATGATCCTTCCCAGGTTCACCTACAGAAACCTTGTTACGGCTTTTACTTCCTCTAAATGATCAAGTTTGGTCATCTTTCCAACACACCGGCGCAACCGAAAAGACGCTCCAGGTATCGGTCTGAAGACCTCACTAAATCATTCAATTGGTAGTAGCGATGGGCAGTGTGTACAAAGGACAGGAACGTAATCAACGCGAGCTTATGACTCGCGCTTACTGGAAAGTTCTCGTTCAAGGGAAACAATTGCAAGCCCCTATCCCAATCACGAAGGAGGTTCCACGGGTTGCCCAGTCTTTACAGACAGGGATAAAAACACTCTGCTTCCTTCAGTGTAGTGCACGTACGGCCCCGGACATCTAAGGGCATCACAGACCTGTTATTGCTGTTTCGTGCTGCTAGGAGCTGCTTGTCCCTCTAAGAAGAATGCAAGGTGCAGAGAGCCACGCACCTATTTAATAGGCTTGAGTCTCGTTCGTTATCGGAATTACCCAGACAAATCGCTCCACCAACTAAGAACGGCCATGCACCACCATCCACCGAATCAAGAAAGAGCTCTCAATCTGTTAACCAGTGTCTGGGCCGGGTAAGTTTTCCCGTGTTAAAGGGACAATGAAGGCAATTTCGTACATCTTTTTGGCGATTGAACTGGGTTCCAGGCACGTCTCATATCACGCTGCCCAAATTTCAGCCGAAACCGGCGCTTCTATGCCGCGCAAATCAATTAAACAGTCACGGTAATAATCGTACCGGGATCGACTGGAGCGACGCCCCAAGAGTTGCGGGAGAAGCCAGGAGAAGCGGAGCTCACGTGATCGATTCGGGGCCAAGAAGCGCGACGTCACGTCAGCGATTGGTCGAAACGAGGAACGTGCCCTCGGTCACGTTTTGGTTCGCGATTTTTTAGAAATACTGTTCTAATTTCCGCTTGAATAACGATGAAAAGTATAAATCGGACCGAAAATGATTACTAAACCGTAAATAAAGCAGCATAATTGTTTTTTGCTTTGCTACGCTGGACGCGAAGCGGGCAACGAACAACTATGGGCAAACAAAATAAAATAAAAAGGAACACGGTACTGGAAGTATCCTGCAAAATGGTAGCTGTAGATGGCTGTTTCAACGGTCGACTGAAGACCAGTATTCGTTCGGGCGACGCTACTTTTGTGTTCTTTGACAACGAAAAGAGGACGTCCGCGGAGAAACCGGATCCCGGAACGGCCGGATCGCTGCCGCTTTCCCCTCCGCGTCTCCCCCGCGTCCGTCCTTCGGCATGCGGGCCGCTGGTTGCCGACCGGGCGGTCTCTGTCGGGTGATGGCAGTGGCGGCCACGCACATACTCCCGTTCCGTTGGTGTTCGGTCACTGAACGGAAGCTCGAACTCGCTTGCGAAAGCGGCATTGCCGTCGATGTTAAGGCCCGTTCACACTTGCGACAGTCGCTGGAGCGACCAGCGACTAGCGACTGGTTTTAGGTCGCGGAGCGACCAAAACAGGTCGGTAGCGACCGATTTTAGGCAGTCGCTCCCTGACCGATTTCTCAAGTCGCAAAACCGAGTCGCTGGACGGTGGAGCCAATCAGAGTCTCGTCGTCTCGTCGGAAGTGATGTGTGCGTTTGTTTACATCCGGCACTGCTACCCGCGGGAAATAGCGACGTGCACACGGCGACGGTCACTGGCATGAAGTTCTGCGCTGAAGCTCTTATTAATGCTGTCAATAAGCGGCACCCCAACCACAAGGATCGGGGCAAAAAGCTGCAGGCCTAAAACGAGATCGGCGACATTTTCGGCGTGGCAGGTACGTACAATGTCACGGTTGAGGGAGCGCACATATAGCCGTCGTTTTACGTTCCGAAGCACCATTACGTTTTCTTGTTATTTCCTGCCGGCACCTTTAATCAGAAAAACCTTTCAGCCGGCTCGAAAAGGTGTTGATTAGTTGGCAGCGAGCCTGGCGACTCGTCGGTCACTCAATCAGGTGTGAACACTGGTGGTCGCCAGTCGCTTGTCGCTAGTCGCTTCAACGACTGTCCCATGTCGCAAGTGTGAACGTGCCTTTAGATTCGGCGAAACGACCGCCCCACCGCGCTGCTATAACCCACCGCGGTAACCAAAGTCTCGATCTCCTAAATGCTACCGATACCGACTATTCACACTTGACGTCACTCGCTTCGTCACCTCCGTTTTCGGAGGCCCAGAAACGAGAACGGAGATTGTTCAGTTTCGGTTTCTTTACTTCTTTCGTAGGCAAAAAAATACGCGTCACAAATGTCTACAAAAAATTGGGCAGCACGCTATGTTCCCAAGAAGCATAAAAACACCATTTAAAAGAATTAAATAAAATCGTCTTCATTGTCCCTTTAAGTCAAATTAAGCCACAGGCTCCACTCCTGGTGGTGCCCTTCTGTCAATTCCTTTAAGTTTCAGCTTTGCAACCATACTTTCCCCATAACCCAAATACTTTGGCTTCCCGGAAGCTGCATGCCAATTCATTTGAGTAACTCAGGTGGATTGCTAAAAGGCATCATTTATGGTTAGAGCTAGGGCGGTATCTGATCGTCTTCGAACCTCTAACTTTCGTTCATGACCAATGAAAACATTCTTGGCAAATGCTTTCGCTGTACTTCGTCTTGCGACGGTCCAAGATTTTCACCTCTAGCACCGCAATACGAATGCCCCCGTCTGTCCCTCTTAATAATTATCCTGTATTCCAAAAACCAACAGAACAGAAACAGGATCTCGTTATATTATTCCAAGCACTGTTATGTGTTCAGGCATGTGTTCACAGGCATGATGTTCAGCACGGGCCGTGCATGGCTTAATCTTTGAGACAAGCAGATTGGCAGGATCAACCAGCTAATCTTTCCGTGGTGGGTCGTCCAAGACCCTACCAACGCGCGGACGCGGTGCCACCGTCAGGCGCCCATCAACAACGTACCGCAACACAACACATCAGAATTTGACTTCCAAATCCAAGAAGAAATGAAGCATGTTCTAGCGCGCAGCCGGAATATCCCCGACCGAAGTCGGTACCGACTCGGCAAGAAGTGCATAATATCTTTTTCGTCGTAGCAACCGAGTCGTACGCCAAAATTAATTGACGACGCCTTCGCAGCGTTGCCGAACTTTCAGGTCCCATGAGGACGCGAGGACGCACCCCGGCCTTCGGTCAGAACGCACTTGTCAGACACAACGTTCGGTTAGCGCGGACGCTCTGAAACACCCTCTCGCATTCGTTTTCAAGACACAGGTGCACCCGAGAACCGATCCCAACGGCAGACGCCAGAGGTCCCCGGTACCTAGCTGTAACGATCATGCGGTGGAGACGGTGACGAAAGGCGTTGGCGACATTGTCGAACGCTGCTCGCACCAGTCGAACGCTTGACAGACCCCACCTCCACATAATAGCACCGATAAGTATAAGGAAGCACCTTCAAGAGTATTCTTTTCATGTTTTGTGGTTATCAGTTTGGGTGACTGTCACTCATGTGGATTTTCATTATTCAGTATTATTTATTTGTCCTACTTGTTCCTGTTCTTCCTTTTTTTCTCTTTCTCTTTCTCTCTCTATATATATACATACATACATATGTATGTAGATATATATATGTTCTTTCTTTTTCCTGTATCTATATACATATATATGTATGTAGATATATATATATATGTACCGTAAAATCCTGAATTAATGCCCCCCTTTTGGCCGTAGATAATTGGCAAAAAAAGTGGGGTGGGCGATCTTTCAGTATTTACTAACCAAAATCACAAACAAAAATCGAGTAACGCGTGCGCCAAAGCAGCGTGGGTTTTTATTTCCCTAGCTCTCATTGCTGAAACCGTCAAACGACACATTGCTTTCGCTATCGAAGATTAAATCTAACGCCTCGTCAATGAGGCTCTTGAGATCCTCGGGTCCATTGGTTACCGAAGCCAAACGGTCGTCGAGCTCGCCGTCCTCGGAACCATCGAGCCTTGTGGATATTCCGCACCGTTTGAACGAACTCCGCACGGTATCCTCGGAGACGGAGGCCCACGCCTGAGCCACGAAGTCCACAACCTCTTGACGCGACGGCTTGCGAAGGTTGCCCTTTGGAGTCACCGAACCTTTCCGGAAGAACGATGCCCAAATTCCACGCAGCGCGTCCTTGAAGGGCTTCATCCATGAGACGTCTGCGGGTTGCAAAATGGACGTGCAACCGCCCGGTATCAAGACGACGTCGGTGTCTTTTGCGTCGAGCGCTTCTCGGGCCGCCTCTGTCTTGTGTATGGGTGCTTGGTCCAGTATGAGCAGTCTCCTCACGTCGTCGGCGTTCGGGCCCCAAACTCTCCTAGTCCACTCCAGTAGGACGGGAGAGGTCATCCAACCGTTCTTGGAAGAAGTAACTCGCACATTTGCTGCAAGTACAACAAGTATAACATGAAATAACAGTTCGGGCCCCAAACGCACATTACACATGCTACGCCGATGAGTGAAGATATGCAAACTGCCCGATTTTATGGCCGAGCGCCGAAGCACGCTCAAGTGAGTAAGCTTCGGAAAGCCAGCAAGTCACGCGCCAACTGCTCGTGCGCTCAAGATGGCGCCGGCCAGAACGGCTACGCCATCTTTCGGAAATGGGGCGATACAAAACAAAACGGGCTGTGGCGTTTTGTCAATGGATGACGCAACAGTCGCTCTATTTAAAAAAAATGCTGTCAGCCTTATTTTTACGTATTTCTAAGGCTTTGTTTCGACATTTATACCCTGAATGGTGATTAATTACAACATACCTGGAATCCTTAAAGAAAAGAGTACTCTGGGGGGAATCCGGCCGGTTGGCTCCTTCAGTACGATCAAAGCAGGTAGCTTGATGCCCGCTGCCGTCGCGAACAAGGCCACCGTCATCCCTCGCCGAGCACAGCCGGTGTTGGCGATGCGAATACTCGACTCGCCGACAGCATTGTTGGTTCTCGCAGCAGGGCAATCCATCCGGACCATAGTCTGATCCATGTTGGCTATGTTGTAGTCCGAGTAGTTGTGCTCCAGGCGCAGAGTTGACACAGCCTTTCGGAACACCGTAATTGCTTCAACGTAGTCGGCAGGCAGCTTCTGACTTTCGTTGGTCCCCACCTGCATAGACACATTAAATCGCTTCCAGTTAGCTATGTACTGGCATGACGCTTGGAAGTTTCCTAGGCCCATCTGTTCTGCCAGTTTCCGCGCATGCTCTTGAAGCAGGCGATTGCTGACTGCTCCCCGCAGGGGGCACCTGTGAAAGCAGGTGTTTGGAGAGTGGCGTCTCCACGGACTGCGAGCCATGTGGGTTCGCTCGCCCACGTCTGACTGTGCATGGCTTTCCCGTGTCTGGGGAAAAGGGCATCCTGGTGGTTGAGCCGAGCCCGGGGCAGGGTTGGACCCTTCGGGGCCCCCCGGGTGAGGAAATACACCACTTCGGTCCCCGCTTCTCATAGACGCGAGTCCTGGTAAGGCCCGGCCAGGATGATTCAGTCTAGTCGCCTTTTCTTCTATCCCCTCCGATCTTTCGCTTTTACCTTTCCTGTTTTAGAGCGCAGCTCTTAGGGGCCCGTTCCCGGCTTGAGCGGCGTCGCCGTAACCAAGGTCATCCCAAGGTCACGTGACCCCTCCCCAAGGGTCATCGGGGGTCACGTGACTCCCCAAGGTCACGTGACCCCTTCCCCAGGGTCACGTGACCCCCAAGGTCACGTGGCTCCCCAAGTCACGTGACCCCCGGGGTCACGTGACCCCCGATGACGTCATCAGTGACGTCACTGATAACGTCACCGGCATCCGCATCGTCATCATCACTGATGACGTCACCGGCATCCGCATCGTCATTGTCATCATCACTGGTGACGTCATCAGTGACGTCACTGATGATGTCACCGGCATCTGTATCGTCATCATCACTGATGACATCACCGGCATCCGCATCGTCATCGTCATCATCGCTGATGACGTCACCGGCACCCGCATCGTCATCGTCATCATCGCTGATGACGTCATCAGTGACGTCACTGATGACGTCCCTGGCATCCGCATCGTCATCATCACTGATGACGTCACCGGCATCCACATCGTCATCGTCATCATCACTGATGACGTCACCGGCATCCGCATCGTCATTGTCATCATCACTGATGACGTCATCAGTGACGTCACTGATGACGTCACCGGCATCCGCATCGTCATCGTCATCATCACTGATGACGTCACCGGCATCCACATCGTCATCGTCATCATCACTGATGACGTCACCGGCATCCGCATCGTCATCATCATCATCACTGATGACGTCATCGGTATCCGCATCGTCATCGTTACTGATGATGTCATCGTCATCGTCACGTGACCCCCCTAGGTCACGTGACCCCCACCCAAGGTCACTTGACCCCCCCAGTCCCCTTCCCTCCTCCTCAAGAGCTGCGCTCTAATTCGGCGTTACAGGGAGTTGTAAACGGCTTTCACTTTTCTTTCACTTCCTTCTCATTTCTTTTGCTCCTTTTTCACCCCTCTTTGGCGGCAAGGGCTAACCATGGGTGGCAATAGACCTCTGTCTTGACCCACACTTGGGTATAGTTTCCCGGCTGCACTGTTAGTGTAACGTCTCCAGCCAAGCCCTTCTTGTTATGGTGCGTTACCTAACCCCTTGTTGGGCTCGGTGGTGGGCGGTGCACCGCGGATTCCGAACACTCTTTGCCCTTTTATGGCGCCCCACCCCTCCAAACCCCGTTCAGGGCACACCCTTAAAAGGCGCTGCCCCGAACAAAAAACCATCGATAAAGAATGTGAAGTAGAAGCATTTACTAAGTTTTTCATCGTTCATTCGCTGGATGAACAGAAACCTGTTTCAAAGCTCTCACCTTTTATTGTAGCAAAGGTGCTAGAAAACCTTGTAGGGTTTTCCTACAAGGCTAAAAAACAGCACACTGGAGACCTTCTTGTGGAAGTGAACACAAAAAAACAAAGTGACGCACTCCTTAAACTGACTACCATCGTTGACGTGAAGGTGTCGGTGAGCCCTCATCGCACACTAAATACTGTCCGTGGAGTCCTCTCCGAGGACGACTTCCTGCACACTAATGAAGAACTCCTCGAGGGACTCCAAGGTGCCTGTGTCGTTGCCGTAAAACACATTATGTTTAGGAAAGACGGCGAACAAATCCCTTCGAGACATGTTATTCTGACTTTTAAAAGGCATACTCTTCTTGAGACAATCAAGGCAGGCTATTTGAACTGCCGCATCCGCCCGTACGTCTCCAACCCCCAGCGGTGCTTCCGTTGCCAGCGTTTTGGTCATGGAACACGCAGCTGTCGAGGGAAGGAGACGTGTGCGAAGTGTGGTAGTCAAGGTCACGTTTCCGATACCTGCGAGGCGGCTCTGGCCCACTGCGCCAATTGCGGTGGACCACATCCTGCTTATTATCGTGCATGTCTCTCTTGGAAGCTAGAAAAGGACATCCTTTCCATCAAAGTAAAAGAAAATATATCGTACCCAGAAGCTAAGAAGCGGTTCTCCTTTTTATCAAAGGGGAGTTTTGCCGAGGTGGTGCGCAGGGGTCCTGCACCACGCTCGGAGTCGAGGGCCATCCAGGTCTCTCCCGAGATCTTGGCGGCTGACTTCAGGGCGCTAGCTGCCCAACAGGGGCAGCAGCTGCTTCCTCCAGTCCCTGGTGGTGGCACGCGTGCTGCCCCTCTTTCCAAGGACAGGTCGGCAGCAGCCGCGCCTGCCCCCTCTCCTAGGTCCACCTCTGGGGAGACGGAGCGAACTTCTCGCTCTTGCTCGCTAGAGAGGACCCCCCTACCAAAGGAGCAGCATGGTGCCCATGCAGCTCCTGTGAAGGGAGGGGACCGGACGAACTCGGACGACCCGTCGCCCAGTTCGTCTGCAACCCCTCCAGCCGGTCGTGGTCGAGGTTTGTCCCCCCGCACACCTGGCCGGACAAGTACTGCACTAAAAACAACGAATACCTCTTAGGAGGTGGAGATGTCGACAGATGCTGACAATCTGTCCACACCTGGGTCCGACCAGGACAATATGGAGTGGGACACACCCTCCAATAAACATAAAAAGAATAAGAAGCCTGTAGTCCCACCCAAGTGATGATCCCAATGACTTCCACCTAGTTCGTGTCGACTCTACAGTCTTACTTATTTTACTAGGTTTATTTTTCAGTTGCATATTTACATACCTTTTATAGATGACTAAGTTACATTTTATGCAATGGAACTGTCGCGGTATTTTAAGAAATATTGATGATGCCAACTATTTTATGGATCAGCTTCGACCCATCGCTCTCGCCTTGCAAGAAACCCATCTTAACACTAATTCTTTTAACATTTTAAGACGTCATCAGGTTTTTAGAAAAGATCGCCCCTCATCCACCCCTTCTGGTGGTGTTGCAGTGGTCGTACAGAGGGGAGTTGCTTGCTCTCAAGTTCCCCTCTGCACGCAACTAGAAGCTGTTGCAGTACGTCTCCTTCTAGACCGCCTTGTAACAATTGTTTCTTTATACTTACCACCTAACATTCCTTTAAACCTTCAAGAGCTGCAGGGACTTATAGGACAGCTCCCGCAACCTTTTTTAATTTTGGGAGATTTTAACGCTCATCATCCTATGTGAGGTAGTGCCCGTCAAGACTCCCGTGGTGGTGTGATTGAACGTCTTTTATTGTCTTCGGGGCTATGCCTTCTTAATGGGAGAGAGCCAACGTTTTTTAGTGCAGCACACAACTCATTTACATCCATCGATCTTTCTATTGCTTCACCTTCATTGCTTCCTTGCTTTTCCTGGAAGGTTCTTCATAACCCTTTTGGAAGTGATCACTATCCAGTTGTTTTAGAGAGTACCGTTCCATTGCCTAATCTTTTAAAGAGGGTCCTTAGGTGGAAATTAGACAAGGCAGACTGGGTGCTTTTTAATCTTCACTCCACTTTAGATCCTTCGCTTCTTCCGTCTATGTCCCCTGAGAACGCTACACTTTATGTTGCTGAGCAGATACTAAAGGCTGCTCAGCAGTCCATTCCACAAACATCTGGTAATATACCCAAGAAATGTAAACCTTGGTGGAATAAGGAATGTGCGACAACCCGGGCGGACCAAAATAGGGCGTGGGGCCGATTTCGCAGATACCCCACTCCAAGCAACCTTGTTGAGTTCAAGCGACGAAAAGCCAAGGCTTGTTGGACTAGGAAGCAAGCAAAGCGGAAGTCATGGATGAAGTATCTCTCTTCTTTAACCAGCTTTGTCCCAGCTAAAGAGGCCTGGGACCGATACCGGAAAGTAAATGGGGATTACAGGTGCTTTGCCATTCCAACATTTAATGCTCCTTCTTCATCACTAAAAGATATTGGTAACATACTCGGGGAACATTTTTATAATTCGTCTAGTTCGGCCAACTACAGTGTTACCTTCGGACAGTTAAAAGCTTGTGCGGAACGACAAAAGCTTCTCATGTCAGGAGAAAATTCAGCATCCTATAACCAACCACTTACGCGATGCGAGCTTGAGATGGCTCTTAATGTGACAAAGCTCTCGGCCCCTGGTCCCGATGGAATTCATTATGAAATGCTGGGCCGCCTTTCTCCGGAGTCCCTTGAAAATCTCCTGTTTTTTAATCTTTTGTGGGAAAAGGCATGTTTCCCTCAGGCTTGGAAACATGCACACATCATCCCTCTCCTAAAGCCTAACAAAGACCCCTCACAACCATCAAGCTACCGCCCAATTACACTGACAAGCTGCCTTGGGAAAACATATGAAAGGCTTGTAAACAGGTGACTGGTCTACATGTTAGAAAGCCAGAGGGTCTTTGATAAAAATCAATGTGGATTCCGCCAAGGTCGATCTACCCTTGACCACTTAGTTCGCTTAGAAACTGTGATACGTGAAGCATTTGTAAACAGGCAGCACTGTGTTGCAGTTTTTTTCGACTTAGAAAGGGCATATGACACAGCATGGAGGTATGGGATTCTCAGAAACCTGTATGCCTGTAATATTCGTGGCCATATGCTGCGAAGCATAAAGGAATATCTGACAGACAGGACTTTCCAAGTTCGTCTCGGCTCAGCCCTATCTGATTCCTTTGTTCAAGAAAATGGAGTCCCCCAAGGGGGTGTTTTAAGTGTGACTTTGTTTTTGCTAACAATGAATTCACTCGCACAACTGCTGCCACCCTCTATTTCATATTCTCTTTATGCTGATGATATACAGATTTCATCATCGTCTTGTAACCTTTCTAGTTGTGAGCGCCAGTTGCAGTTAGCCATAAACAAACTGTCCAAGTGGGCCGACGAAAATGGGTTCAAGTTCTCTACTTCAAAAACAGTCTGTGTCCCTTTTTCTCTGCGACGCGGGCTGTCTTTGGATCCATCCCTGGAATTGAATGGAACTCCTATACCTGTTAGACAGGAGCACAAATTTCTTGGTGTAATATTTGATAGAAAGCTTAATTTTATTTCCCACCTTAAAGCGCTGAAGCAAAAATGCCTTCAGTCAACAAACATTCTGAAAGTTTTATCTCACAAGTCTTGGGGGTCTGATAGAAAATGTATCCTGCAGTTATACAATGCCCTTGTACGATCCCGTCTTGACTATGGTGCAGTAGTGTATGGATCGGCTCGGCCCTCTGCCCTTAATATGTTGGACTCAGTTCATCATCTCGGCTTGCGACTGGCAACAGGAGCTTTCCGGACATCCCCCGTCCTTAGTTTGTATGCAGAATCCAATGAGCTGTCCCTGAACAAACGACATACATATCTTAGTCTAACATATGCTTACAAGATTCTGGCCGATCCTAAGCATCCGACTTACTCTTCACTCACAAGGTCAAGGTTCTTTCGCCTTTTTGAAAATAAATCAAGCATTATAACACCGTTGAGCTTCCGCATTGAACATCTTCGCTCCTCGCTGCATCTTTCTCTGGACCAGGTCAGCCTCGTTCGGAAAGTGAACGGTATTCCACCTTGGAAAACACAGCGAGTTGAATCCGACTGGTCTCGCAAAGTTCAGCAAGCACAGCATTTCCCATGCTGTAATTAAGCAAGAGTTTGGAGAACTGCAAAATAAGTATGATGGTTATCTTCATGTTTATACAGATGGTGCCAAGACTTCATCTTTCGTTGGTTGCGCCGTATACTCTGAAAGCTTCTCCAGGGTTCAACGACTTGATTGTATCGCCAGCATTTTTACTGCGGAGCTCTACGTGGTATCAGTGGCGATTGAATTTATTATCAATAGTAAAATACTGAGGGCAGTCCTGTTTGTTGACTCTCAAAGTGTGATTCTTGCAGTTTGCTCTCTTAAAGATACTAAAAATATGCTTGTACAACAAATTCGATATAAACTTAACTCTGCTTTGCATGGGGGTCAAAATATAAAATTTTGTTGGGTGCCCAGTCACAATGGCATTCATGGCAATGAAGAAGCCGACAAACTTGCAGGGTCTGCCGGGAACCTTCCACAATCGCTCTCCTGTCTACCCTATCAAGATATTAAACCCTTGGTGAAGTCCTCAATTCTTCATTCTTGGCAATTGGGATGGGACATGGAGTGCGATAACAAGCTTCATGTTACCAAACCTTCATTGGGAGTCTGGGAAAGATCTTCATGCAAGAGCCGACTTCATGAAACGTTGTTGTGCCGCCTGAGAATTGGACAATCATTTATAACTCATAGGAATATGCTTTCGGGAGAAGATCCACCTGTGTGTGATCAGTGTGGTGACAGTCTCACTGTTTTGCATATCTTGTGGCTGTGTCCCGGCCTTCAGCCCAAGCGCCGCATTCATTTCCCTGAATTTTTCCAATATCATATCCCATTTCATCCTGCTCTCCTTGTGGGAGAGAATCCTTTAGTCTCTTTTGAACGGGTAATGGAATTTCTTAGCAGTATTGGCCTTTTACACCGACTCTAGCCTTTTGGTCAATCTTTTGTAAAACTTTTACTTTAATACAATGATCCTTACAATTAGTTTGGCGCAGATGGCCTCGTAGCTTTTGCGCCATTAACCCCCCAAAATCTCTCTCTGCTGACTGCTCAACCGGCGGATCTCTCAGTTTCCAGGAAGTCCATCAGTGCGTCGTCGATTTCTTCACTAAAAACGGGTCGTCCCCTACCTATTGCTCTCTTCAACTTGTTCGTTCCATGGCATTGTTGTAGAAGTACTTGGTAGCTTGTATTCCATTCCCGTACACGCTTCCGGTCAACTTCGAAATGGCGCGCAGTCTTGCTCACGTTAGCTCCGTTCTTGCGGTGCCATTCCACGACTTCCACTTTCTTCTGGATTGTATAGCTGGACCTCATCCCGAGTATACACAAGAAACGTCTTCACAGTTTGCTGGTCGAAAGATTTTCTGGGGTTCTGGGGCGATCTGACGACAACCACTAAGTGACCTTCAACGCTTTCCTGATGTCATTCAATAAGTGACCTTGACCGCTTTCCGGGTTCCTTCCGTTATCTTATCTCCCTTATTGTGTGTGGCCTCTTTTTTTGTGAAGGGAATCCTAGGCTTTCCAAACCTTCTCCCTTACCCTCCGGCACCTTTCTCAACCTTCGGGCATCGCTATTTTTGGAAGGTGGGCGACCTATCAGTATTCGAGGGAAACACGTGTTTGAACATAAAAGCGGAGTGGGCGATCTATCGAGTGTGGGCGCTATTTTAGGATTTTACGGTATACTAATTCATTTTAGTACCCACCAAGGCATGAACTGTATCATACTCTTTAGTCACTGAATATGGAATGTGACGATAAAGGAAGCTGGAACAATACCTTAAAAAGTAACCTTTCGGCATCACTGAGGCTCCGTGCACCGGGCCCGAAAGTGTCCGATAGGGGGAAAGGAACTGGCCAGCTGGGCAGTGCAGTGCTTGAGGCATCTCTGCCGCAGGGAGCAATGTTTGGGCTCACATGCACCACAAACCCGTGTGGCGTGAGTGGTTGCTGGTAGGAGATGGGGCTGCCCTCGGGGACTTGTCCAAACATCGAAGCTGTGCCCAGTACCTGCACAGTCCGCAGGTGCTTGGCAAAAGGGGAGTCCCCGAGGTTGCCGAGGTCATTTCCCAGGCGCTGCATGGCCTGCTGCATGCCAGCCAGGTCTCTTGGTCGTTTTCTGGCGTCGTACAGCCTTGACCCCTGAGCTTTTGAAGGTCCTCCTTCCCGTGCACTTCTCCAATCTAGTTCCACGACGCTGGCAGCACAGATTTGCGAACCACGGGGCCGACGCCACTGCTGAGGCAGCTCCGTGCACGTCACCACGGGAGGTGCTTCCGTGTACCCTTGCCCCTTAAGGAGCACGATTAGCCTCAGCAGGGCTAAGGCGTGGTTACAAAGGCCTTTTTTTGTGGCGCACTGGCAGCTGCACTCCGAAATAGAGCCGTCCGCAGCGATCGTTGTCGACACGCTGTACGGCTTGCTGGTCTTCCTTTGGCTTCGGTAGCACCGCCCGTGCACCACGACGGCGGTCGCATTCCTGTGTACGCAATATGCGGTAGTTAAAAGAGAATAACTGTAGACTACTTAACGACCAGCGATCGCTAATGTGAGATCGTCAGCTCACCCATTAAGACATGTCGTTTCCAGCGACGATGGCTCAAGGTAACTTTCCGTTACGAACTTGTAACTACACCGCCGGTTACGGTCGCTCGTTTTCAGGGCGGCGTAGTACTCGTCAACCTTGTCGGATTTGAAATCCTGCGAGATCTTCCTTAAACTCGTAGCCCATACGAGGCTGGTAGCAGCAGCACCAGAACCAGCGACTACGACGGACGCCATATCAATGGCCGCTCCCCCCGCTCTTCCTCCAAACCAGCGTTGCCTGTCGTACTTCACAAGACCGCCAAAGCTAGCGTCTCACAGTTGCGGGAAACAATTTCGGGAAGGGTCTATTATCACCTATAAAATGGTAATGCCTTTTGAAAGGCATATTATTGGCAAATGGCAGTAGGTGTCTACAAGTAGTCAAACGGGAGGCTAGATGTTAATCATTATTGAGACATCATCCTGTTGACCCAGGTACCCCTATGTACATAGCTACTGCCATTCTATGGACATGTGACCGCCGTTTTTTCCTGTGATGTCTCTAAAGTTCAAATTTTATAGTGTCACTTTATTGCCTCTATTGTTTGGCACTGGCACAGGAGGCGTTAAAATGACAATCAAACGGCATTTAGCGTTTCTTTGACAAGTGTTTATAGAATATCTGTATCAGTGTTGCGGAATGGCACTTCCATTCCATTCCAATTCCATTCCGGGGAATTAGGGTTTTCGATAATTCCATTCCTTTCAACTCCTAGGAATGGGGACACCGGGCCCATTCCCACTCCTGAAATGGCTGAAACGTTCCATTCCATTCCTCTAATTCCTAAACGATAAAAGTGTCACTTGACAGCTGCATTGTGTTGCAGGGTTGGGCAGAAATAGTCAAAAACGTATTTGAAAATACAAATACTGGGATAGATGAAAATAGTTGCTAAAATCCTGACACTTCTCAAATATATCTGTAAAAATGTATCACGATACGTATCAAAAATGCATTTAAAAAGAGGCAAAAATTTTCTGGAAATACAAATGCAAGAATAGATTTTAGGAAGGGCAGAAATATAAATACTGATAATGCAATACATTTTTCAAATTTCTTTGAGACGCCAACTGAGATGAGGCTTTAAGTCTGAAGTGGAATTTTTTTTTCTTTATGTCTCCAAATTACTTTCCCGCAGGCTTTGCATTTCGCCTTGAAGGTAGTGGTTCCGGACGAAGAGTCCTCAAGTCACTGGGTTTAAAAAACGTTCCATGAAGGAGTGACCGCGGTCCCTTTCCTGGCATCCTGTCTGACTGACCAGTGATGAGAAAAAACTTCGACCTCTAAATAAATTCTCTCAAAACATCAACACTTCCCTGTCCAATAAGGGCGCCCCTGTCAGCACTGATCACATGACGTCAAGGTGGGATGAACTAGTAGTATTGAATCTGTAGGTGTTGCCTTGAATATGAAACTTTACCCACGCTGCTGTATGAAAGGAGAATAGATACTTTCGTTCTAGGTGATCTCGTTGTAAACCATGCAGTCAGTTGCATTTGAAATTTTTGAGAGAAGTGGACCACTTGAAGCATCCTGAAGTGCATGTCTTATCTTCTGTTACGGTTGAAAAATCGATACGGTGGCATCCCTGTTGTGACGGTCCTTCCTGCCGACTCTCCGCCTCCAACGCATGAATGGCAGTCTTCAAGTTTCGCCTAGCATCATTTAAACAGAGACCTCGTCAATTGCGACCTGAGATTGCCGGCACAGGTGCGAGCTCTCTGAGAAGCAGCACGCTCGAGACGAGTCGCAGGTGTACGAAGTCTGGGTCAGCACAGTGAGGCCACGTCTGGCCTCCTTCCTGGGTATCGGATCACCAGAGCAGCAGGTCACGTTCACGTCGGCTGATAACGTACCCTTGAGCCGTGCAATATTACAGGCGCAGACAAATTCGGATATGTGTTGAAATTCACTGGTGAAAGGCGCCACCGCCCCCTCCCCCCTCTGTTCTTTGCTTTGACGCTTGTTTTTTGTATTGCATTTTATTTTTTTTGCGTATAAGTCTGTTAGGGCCTTACGCGGGTTCGCAGTTTCCTGCTCATTTTATTTCTGAACAACCGACTTCCTGACTGGCTCGGTATAGCTGAACGTAAAAAATAAATAAATAAAAAATAAATAAAATATAAAGAACCTGGCCCCATTCCCATTCCATTCCGGGCAAAATGCATCTAATTCCATTCCCATTCCATTCCCCTCACCGTTGCCGCCCATTCCATTCCCATTCCATTCCGGGGTCGCGAAAATGCGGAATGATTCAGGAAGCATTCCAACTCCGGAGTGGCAACTCCGCAACACTGATGTTTTATAGTCATTCTATTGTCAGTCTGGCACCCTCAAAGGCAGTGCAATATTGCCACCTCCTATAAAATGGTAATGCCTTTTGAAAGGCATATTATTGGCAAATGGCAGTAGGTGTCTACAAGTAGTCGAACAGGAGGCTAGATGTTAATCATTATTAAGACATCATCCTGTTGACCCGGATACCCTTATGAACATCGCTACCGCCATTCTATGGACATGTGACCGCCGTTTTTTGCTGTGATGTGTTTTTATAGCCATCGTTCAAATTTTTATAGTGTCACTTTATTGCCTCTAATGTTTGGAACTGGCACAGCAGGCGTTGAAATGACAATCAAACGGCAAAAATAATTGTTTTCTTATTGACAAGACAAATGGCAAAGGAACATTTTAGTTTTTTATTGACAAGTGTTTATAGAATATCTGTATATCATTTTATAGTCATTTTATTGTCAGTCTGGTGCCCTTGAAGGCAGTGCAATATTGCCACCTCCTATAAAATGGTAATGCCTTTTAAAAGGCATATTGGCAAATGGCAGTAGGCGTCTACAAGTAGTCAAACAGGAGGCTAGATGTTAATCATTATTGAGACACCCTATTGACCCGGACACCCCTATGAACATAGCTACTGCCATTCTATGGACATGTGACCGCTGTTTTTTGCTGTGTTATTTTATAGCCGTCGTTTAATTTTTATAGTCACTTTATTGCCTCTAATATTTGGCACTGGCACAGGAGGTGTTAAAATGACAATCAAACGGCATTTAGCGTTTTTATTGACAAGTGTTTATAGAATATGTATATCATTTTATAGTCATTCTATTGTCAGTCTGGTGCCCTAAAGGCAGTGAAATATTGCCACCTCCTGTAAAATGGTAATGCCTTTTGAAAGGCATATTATTGGCAAATGGCAGTAGGTGTCTACAAGTACTGAAACAGGAGGCTTGATGTTAATCATTATTGAGACATCATCCTGTTGATTCAGATACCCCTATGAACATAGCTACTGCCATTCTATGGACATGTGACCACCGTTTTTTCCTGTGATGTCTTTATAGTTCAAATTTTTAAAGTGTCACTTTATTGCCTCTAATGTTTGGCACTGGCACAGGAGGCGTTAAAATGACAATCAAACGGCATTTAGCGTTTTTATTGACAAGTGTTTATAAAATATCTGTATATCATTTTATTGTCATTCTATTGTCAGTCTGGCGCCCTCAAAGGCAGTGCAATATTGCCACCTCCTATAAAATGGTAATGCCTTTTGTAAGGCATACTATTGGCAAATGGTAGTAGGTGTCTACAAGTAGTCAAACAGGAGGCTAGATGTTAATCATTGAGACATCATCCTGTTGACCGGGATACCCCTATGCAAATAGCTACCGCCATTCTATGGACATGTGACTGCCGGTTTTTGCTGTGATGTCTTTTTATATCCGTCGTTCAAATTTTTATAGTGTCACTTTATTGCCTTTAATGTTTGGCACTGGCACAGCAGGCGTTGAAATGACAATCAAATGGCAAAAATAATTGTTTTTTTTATTGACAAGACAAATGGCAAAAGAACATTTTAGCATTTTTATCGACAAGTGTTTATAGAACACTTGTCGAATGGCATGGCAGTTGGTGTCGAATGGCATGGCAGTAGGTGTCTACAAGTAGTCAAACAGCAGGCTAGATGTTAATTATCATTGAGACATCATCCGGTTGACCCGGATACCCCTATGAACATAGCTTTTGCCATTTATGGACATGTGACTGCCGGTTTTTGTTCTGTTATTTTACAGCCGTCGTTTAATTTTTATAGTCACTGTATTGCCTCTAATCTTTGGCACTGGCACAGGAGGCGTTAAAATGACAATCAAACAGCATTTAGCGTTTTTATTGAGAAGTGTTTATAGAATATTTTTATCATTTTATAGTCATTCTATTGTCAGTCCGGTGCCTTCAAATGCAGTGCAATATTGCCACCTCCTATAAAATGGTAATGCCTTTTGAAAGGCATATTATTGGCAAATGGCAGTAGGTGTCTACAAGTACTCAAACAGGAGGCTTGATGTTAATCATTATTGAGACACCATCCTGTTGACCCAGATACCCCTATGAACATAGCTACTGGCATTCTATGGACATGTGACCGCCGTTTTTTCCTGTGATGTCTTTATAGTCGTTCAAAATTTTATAGTGTCACTTTATTGCCTCTAATGTTTGGCACAGGAGGCGTTAAAATGACAATCAAACTGCATTTAGCCTTTTTATTGACAAGTATTCAGAATATCTGTATCATTTTATAGTCATTCTATTGTCATTCAGGTGCCCTCAAAGGCGTTGCAATATTGCCACCTATAAAATGGTAATGCGTCTTGAAAGGCATATTATTGGCAAATGGCAGTAGGTGTCTATAAGTAGTCAAACAGGAGGCTAGACGTTAATCATTAAGACGTCATCCTGTTGACCCAGATACCCCTATGTACATAGCTACTGCCATTCTATGGATATGTGACCGCCGTTTTTTCCTGTGATGTATAGTCATTCAAATTTTTATAGTGTCACTTTATTGCCTCTAATGTTTGGCACTGGCACAGGAGGCGTTGAAATGACAATCAAACGGCAAAAATAATTGTTTTTTTATTGACAAGAGCAAAAGAACACTTTAGTTTTTTATTGACAAGTGTTTATAGAATATCTGTATATCATTTTATAGTCATTCTATTGTCAGTCTAGTGCCCTTGAAGGCAGTGCAATATTGCCACCTCCTATGAAATGGTAATGCCTTTTGAAAGGCATATTGGCAAATGGCAGTAGGTGTCTAAGTAGTCAAACAGGAGGCTAGATGTTAATCATTATTGAGACATCCTGTTGACCCGGATACCCCTATGAACATAGCTACTGCCATTCTATGTGACCGCCGTTTTTTGCTGTGTTATTTTATAGCCATCGTTTCATTTTTGTAGTCACTTTATTGCCTCTAATGTTTGGCACTGGCACAGGAGGCGTTAAAATGACAATCAAACAGCATTTAGCGTTTTTATTGACAAGTGTTTATAGAATACGTATATCATTTTATAGTCATTCTATTGTTAGTCTGGTGCCTTCAAAGGCAGTGCAATATTGCCACCTCCTATAAAATGGTAATGCCTTTTGAAAGGCATATTATTGGCAAATGGCAGTAGGTTTCTACAAGTACTGAAACAGGAGGCTTGATGTTAATCATTATTGAGACATCATCCTGTTGACTCGGATACCCCTATGAACATAGCTACCGCCATTCTATGGACATGTGACTGCCGTTTTTTTGCTGTAATGTCTTTTTATAGCCGTCGTTCAAATTTTTATAGTGTCACTTTATTGCCTGTAATGTTTGGCACTGGCACAGCAGGCGTTGAAATGACAATCAAACGGCAAAAATAATTTTTTTTATTGACGAGACAAATGGCAAAAGAACATTTTAGCATTTTTATTTACAAGTGTTTATAGAATATCTGTATATCATTTTATAGTCATTCTATTGTCAGTCTGGTGCCCTTGAAGGCAGTGCAATATTGCCACCTTCCATAAAATGGTAATGCCTTTTGAAAGGCATATATGCAAATGGCAGTAGGTGTCTACATGTAGTCAAACAGGAGGCTAGATGTTAATCATTATTGAGACATCATCCTGTTGACCCGGATACCCCTATTAACATAGCTACTGCCATTCTATAGACATGTGACTGCCTATTTTATAGCCGTCGTTTAATTTTTATAGTCACTTTTATGCCTCTAATGTTTGGCACTGGCACAGGAGGTGTTAAAATGACAATCAAAATGGCTTTTAGCGTTTTTATTGACAAGTGTTTATAGAATATGTATATCATTCTATAGTCATTCTATTGTCAGTCTGGTGCCCTCAAAGTCAGTGCAATATTGCCACCTCCTATAAAATGGTAATGCCTTTTGAAAGGCATATTGGCAAATGGCAGTAGGTGTCTACCAGTAGTCAAACAGGAGGCTAGATGTTAATCATTGAGACATCATCTTGTTAATCCAGATACCCCTATGAACATAGCTACTGCCATTTTATGGACATGTGACCGCCGTTTTTTCCTGTGATGTCTTTATAGTTGTTCAAATTTTTATAGTGTCACTTTATTGCCTCTAATGTTTGGCACCGACACAGGAGGCGTTAAAATGAGAATCAAACGGCATTTAGCTTTTTTATTGACAAGTGTTTATAGAATACGTATATCATTTTATAGTCATTCTATTGTCAGTTTGGTGCCTTCAAAGGCAGTGCAATATTGCCACCTCCTATAAAATGGTAATGCCTTTTGTAAGGCATACTATTGGCAAATGGCAGTAGGTTTCTACAAGTAGTCAAACAGGAGGCTAGATGTCAATCATTATTGAGACATCATCCTGTTGACCCGGATACCCCTACACATTTTACGGTTTTGATGATACAGGTCATATATAAAAAAACATGTTCATGCAGAATCTGAACATAATTACTTTATCTCTTTACGGTTTCACCTAAATACTCACGAGAGAAAACGCAAAGAAAAACATGGTAGACGCCAAAAACATGGAAAAAAATGAAGTGTAATTTCTTTAAAGAGTAACGTAACTACGGTACTTGAAATAGTAATGAAAGTATGTTACCCGTAACTGTGTCGAAAACTTAACGAGTAGGTTACTACATTACTGAAAAAAGTAACGCGATACCGGCAACCCCGTTACTTGTAACGTGTTACCGCCAAGACTGCAGAACGGACAAAGCGTTACTGCTTGTCATGCCTTGTGGTCATGAGGGTAGGAAAAATATACATTGACTTGAAGACGCTGTGTGTATTTAATCAATTAATGAGTAGACTTCGCAGACGCAGTCTGCTGATCCCGCCGGTAGTATGGAAACCGACTCGAAGTAATCGTAGGCCTCAAAAGACTTGTACGCCTGCACCGTGTCGGCCGTGAACTGGCTTGGCGAAAAAACTAAATAAACGATGGCGTGAGCCGTCGACTTCGATGGCAGCAACTTTACGTCGGAAGTGCAGCACGCCTTGTTTACGGCGTACGGATCCTCGTAGGCAACGCCGTCCACGCACAGTTTGTTTCGATACCGCTGCCGTTCAGGCTCGGGCAGCGAGCTCAAATAGTCGGGTATAGCATACAACATACGTTGTCAGGAAATACGACGCACAAATAAAGATACAAACGTCCCTACAACGTAAACAACGAGCGCGCGCCATAGAACGCAATGGCAAAAACACGGAGAGCCGGACTGCTTTTGCCCAGATAGCTACCGCGCATGCGCGGCCTTCCGGCCGTGTTGGTAAACAGAGTCGCTCCGCGTGTCGGTCTATATTTTTAATCTTATTCTTGATATGGAATCTGAACAAAAATGAAGAAAAGACAATCTCGTTCTTTTTTTATAGTCACTTTATTGCTTTGTTTGTCGCTGGCACAGGAGGCATTAAAATGACAATCAAACGGCTTTTAGCGTTTTTATTGACAAGTGTTTATACAATATGTATATCATATTATACTCGTTCTATTGTCAATCCGGTGCCCTCAAAAGCAGTGCAATATTGCCACCTGCTATAAAATGGTAATGCCTTTTGAAAGGCATATTATTGGCAAATGGCAGTAGTTGTCTACAAGTAATCAAACAGGAGGCTTGATGTTAATCATTATTGAGACATCATCCTGTTGACCCGGCGGTCACATGTCCATTGAATGGCAGTAGCTATGTTCATAGGGGTCTATGAACATAGCTACTGCCATTCAATGGACATGTGACCGCCGTTTTTTCCTGTGATGTCTTTATAGTCGTTCAAAATTTTAGTGTCACTCTAATGTTTGGCAGTGGCACAGGATGCATTAAAATGACAATTGACATTTTGATGTACAGGAGGCATTAAAATGACAATCAAACGGCGTTTAGCGTTTTTATTGACAAGTGTTTGTTTATATCATGTGTGTCATTTTATAGCCATTCTATTGTCAGTCCGGCACCCTCAAAGGCAGTGCAATATTGCCACCTCCTATCTAATATGCCTTTTCAAAGGCATATTATTGGCAAATGGCAGTAGGTGTCTACAAGTGCTCAAACAGGAGGCTTGATGTCAATCATTAATCATTATTGAGGTATCTGGATCTTGTTGATCCAGATACCCCTATGAACATAGCTACTGCCATTTTATGGACGTGTGACCGCCATTTTTTCCTGTGATGTCTTTATAGTCGTTCAAATTTTTATAGTGTCACTTTATTGCCTCTAATATTTGGCACTGGCACGGGTTGGGTTAGGTTGGGTTGGGTTAGGTTGGGTTAGGTTAGGTTGGGTTAGGTTGGGTTGGGTTGGGTTGGGTTAGGTTGGGTTGGGTTGGGTTGGGTTGGGTTGGGTTGGGTTGGGTTAGGTTGGCTTAGGTTGGGTTAGGTTTGGTAGGTTAGGTTGGTTGGTTAGGTTGGGTTAGGTTAGGTTGGTTAGGTTGGGTTAGGTTAGGTTGGGTTAGGTAGGTTGGGTTCGGTTAGGTTGGGTTAGGTTCGGTTGGGTTAGGTTGGGTTGGGTTAGGTTGGGTTCGGTTGGGTTAGGTTAGGTAGGTTGGGTTAGGTTAGGTTGGGTTAGGTTAGGTTGGGTTAGGTTAGGTTGGGTTAGGTTGGGTTGGGTTAGGTTAGGTTGGGTTAGGTTTGGTTGGTTGGTAGGTTAGGTTGGGTTAGGTTAGGTGAGGTTAGGTTGGGTTAGGTTGGGTTGGGTTAGGGCAGGTCAGGTTGGGTTAGGTTAGGTTAGGTTGGGTTCGGTTGGGTTAGGTTAGGTTGGGTTGGGTTCGGTTAGGTTAGGTTAGATTGGGTTAGGTTCGGTTGGGTTGGGTTGGGTTAGGTTGGGTTAGGTTGGGTTGGGTTAGGTTAGGTTAGGTTGGGTTGGGTTGGGTTAGGTTAGGTTGGGTTAGGTTGGGTTGGGTTAGGTTGGGTTAGGTTGGGTTGGGTTAGTTTAGGTTGGGTTGGGTTAGGTTAGGTCAGGTTAGGTTGGGTTAGGTTAGGTTGGGGGGTTAGGTTGGGTAGGTTAGGTTAGGTTGGGTTGGGTTAGGTTCGGTTGGCTTAGGTTAGGTTAGGTTGGGTTAGGTTAGGTTGGGTTCGGTTGGGTTAGGTTAGGTTGGGTTAGGTTAGGTTGGGTTAGGTTAGGTGGGTTGGGTTAGGTTGGGTTGGGTTAGGTTGGGTTGGGTTGGGTTGGGTTAGGTTAGGTTAGGTTGGGTTAGGTTGGGTTAGGTTAGGTTGGGTTGGGTTAGGTTAGGTTTGGTTAGGTTAGGTTAGGTTTAGGGATGCCGCGAACTTTTTTCAAATCGAAGTTTCGATGATCGAATCAAGCGGTTCGAAAGATTTCGATTTTTCGAATTGTCTATATTGTAAAATTCGCCGGAGGTCGAATTTTCGAACTTGTTAAGCTAAGAAGTTCGACGCTTTTCGAACCGTCGAACTTATTACGCTAAATAATTCAATCTTTTTCGAACTTTCGAATTTATTGCGCTGCAAGGTTCGATGCTTGTCGAACTTTCGAACTTGACTGACCAAAAAATTCGATGAATTTCGAACTTTCGAAACTTATTTATCAAGAGAATCCGAAAAGTTTCGAACTTTCGAACTCTGAAAAGTGAAATGATCTATGTATAGCCTAGGTAAGT
>NW_024609882.1:296552-306552 GCF_016920785.2 Ixodes scapularis | reverse complement strand
GTTAGGTTAGGTTAGGTTAGGTTAGGTTAGGTTAGGTTAGGTTAGGTTAGGTTAGGTTAGGTTAGGTTAGGTTAGGTTAGGTTAGGTTAGGTTAGGTTAGGTTAGGTTAGGTTAGGTTAGGTTAGGTTAGGTTAGGTTAGGTTAGGTTAGGTTAGGTTAGGTTAGGTTAGGTTAGGTTAGGTTAGGTTAGGTTAGGTTAGGTTAGGTTAGGTTAGGTTAGGTTAGGTTAGGTTAGGTTAGGTTAGGTTAGGTTAGGTTAGGTTAGGTTAGGTTAGGTTAGGTTAGGTTAGGTTAGGTTAGGTTAGGTTAGGTTAGGTTAGGTTAGGTTAGGTTAGGTTAGGTTAGGTTAGGTTAGGTTAGGTTAGGTTAGGTTAGGTTAGGTTAGGTTAGGTTAGGTTAGGTTAGGTTAGGTTAGGTTAGGTTAGGTTAGGTTAGGTTAGGTTAGGTTAGGTTAGGTTAGGTTAGGTTAGGTTAGGTTAGGTTAGGTTAGGTTAGGTTAGGTTAGGTTAGGTTAGGTTAGGTTAGGTTAGGTTAGGTTAGGTTAGGTTAGGTTAGGTTAGGTTAGGTTAGGTTAGGTTAGGTTAGGTTAGGTTAGGTTAGGTTAGGTTAGGTTAGGTTAGGTTAGGTTAGGTTAGGTTAGGTTAGGTTAGGTTAGGTTAGGTTAGGTTAGGTTAGGTTAGGTTAGGTTAGGTTAGGTTAGGTTAGGTTAGGTTAGGTTAGGTTAGGTTAGGTTAGGTTAGGTTAGGTTAGGTTAGGTTAGGTTAGGTTAGGTTAGGTTAGGTTAGGTTAGGTTAGGTTAGGTTAGGTTAGGTTAGGTTAGGTTAGGTTAGGTTAGGTTAGGTTAGGTTAGGTTAGGTTAGGTTAGGTTAGGTTAGGTTAGGTTAGGTTAGGTTAGGTTAGGTTAGGTTAGGTTAGGTTAGGTTAGGTTAGGTTAGGTTAGGTTAGGTTAGGTTAGGTTAGGTTAGGTTAGGTTAGGTTAGGTTAGGTTAGGTTAGGTTAGGTTAGGTTAGGTTAGGTTAGGTTAGGTTAGGTTAGGTTAGGTTAGGTTAGGTTAGGTTAGGTTAGGTTAGGTTAGGTTAGGTTAGGTTAGGTTAGGTTAGGTTAGGTTAGGTTAGGTTAGGTTAGGTTAGGTTAGGTTAGGTTAGGTTAGGTTAGGTTAGGTTAGGTTAGGTTAGGTTAGGTTAGGTTAGGTTAGGTTAGGTTAGGTTAGGTTAGGTTAGGTTAGGTTAGGTTAGGTTAGGTTAGGTTAGGTTAGGTTAGGTTAGGTTAGGTTAGGTTAGGTTAGGTTAGGTTAGGTTAGGTTAGGTTAGGTTAGGTTAGGTTAGGTTAGGTTAGGTTAGGTTAGGTTAGGTTAGGTTAGGTTAGGTTAGGTTAGGTTAGGTTAGGTTAGGTTAGGTTAGGTTAGGTTAGGTTAGGTTAGGTTAGGTTAGGTTAGGTTAGGTTAGGTTAGGTTAGGTTAGGTTAGGTTAGGTTAGGTTAGGTTAGGTTAGGTTAGGTTAGGTTAGGTTAGGTTAGGTTAGGTTAGGTTAGGTTAGGTTAGGTTAGGTTAGGTTAGGTTAGGTTAGGTTAGGTTAGGTTAGGTTAGGTTAGGTTAGGTTAGGTTAGGTTAGGTTAGGTTAGGTTAGGTTAGGTTAGGTTAGGTTAGGTTAGGTTAGGTTAGGTTAGGTTAGGTTAGGTTAGGTTAGGTTAGGTTAGGTTAGGTTAGGTTAGGTTAGGTTAGGTTAGGTTAGGTTAGGTTAGGTTAGGTTAGGTTAGGTTAGGTTAGGTTAGGTTAGGTTAGGTTAGGTTAGGTTAGGTTAGGTTAGGTTAGGTTAGGTTAGGTTAGGTTAGGTTAGGTTAGGTTAGGTTAGGTTAGGTTAGGTTAGGTTAGGTTAGGTTAGGTTAGGTTAGGTTAGGTTAGGTTAGGTTAGGTTAGGTTAGGTTAGGTTAGGTTAGGTTAGGTTAGGTTAGGTTAGGTTAGGTTAGGTTAGGTTAGGTTAGGTTAGGTTAGGTTAGGTTAGGTTAGGTTAGGTTAGGTTAGGTTAGGTTAGGTTAGGTTAGGTTAGGTTAGGTTAGGTTAGGTTAGGTTAGGTTAGGTTAGGTTAGGTTAGGTTAGGTTAGGTTAGGTTAGGTTAGGTTAGGTTAGGTTAGGTTAGGTTAGGTTAGGTTAGGTTAGGTTAGGTTAGGTTAGGTTAGGTTAGGTTAGGTTAGGTTAGGTTAGGTTAGGTTAGGTTAGGTTAGGTTAGGTTAGGTTAGGTTAGGTTAGGTTAGGTTAGGTTAGGTTAGGTTAGGTTAGGTTAGGTTAGGTTAGGTTAGGTTAGGTTAGGTTAGGTTAGGTTAGGTTAGGTTAGGTTAGGTTAGGTTAGGTTAGGTTAGGTTAGGTTAGGTTAGGTTAGGTTAGGTTAGGTTAGGTTAGGTTAGGTTAGGTTAGGTTAGGTTAGGTTAGGTTAGGTTAGGTTAGGTTAGGTTAGGTTAGGTTAGGTTAGGTTAGGTTAGGTTAGGTTAGGTTAGGTTAGGTTAGGTTAGGTTAGGTTAGGTTAGGTTAGGTTAGGTTAGGTTAGGTTAGGTTAGGTTAGGTTAGGTTAGGTTAGGTTAGGTTAGGTTAGGTTAGGTTAGGTTAGGTTAGGTTAGGTTAGGTTAGGTTAGGTTAGGTTAGGTTAGGTTAGGTTAGGTTAGGTTAGGTTAGGTTAGGTTAGGTTAGGTTAGGTTAGGTTAGGTTAGGTTAGGTTAGGTTAGGTTAGGTTAGGTTAGGTTAGGTTAGGTTAGGTTAGGTTAGGTTAGGTTAGGTTAGGTTAGGTTAGGTTAGGTTAGGTTAGGTTAGGTTAGGTTAGGTTAGGTTAGGTTAGGTTAGGTTAGGTTAGGTTAGGTTAGGTTAGGTTAGGTTAGGTTAGGTTAGGTTAGGTTAGGTTAGGTTAGGTTAGGTTAGGTTAGGTTAGGTTAGGTTAGGTTAGGTTAGGTTAGGTTAGGTTAGGTTAGGTTAGGTTAGGTTAGGTTAGGTTAGGTTAGGTTAGGTTAGGTTAGGTTAGGTTAGGTTAGGTTAGGTTAGGTTAGGTTAGGTTAGGTTAGGTTAGGTTAGGTTAGGTTAGGTTAGGTTAGGTTAGGTTAGGTTAGGTTAGGTTAGGTTAGGTTAGGTTAGGTTAGGTTAGGTTAGGTTAGGTTAGGTTAGGTTAGGTTAGGTTAGGTTAGGTTAGGTTAGGTTAGGTTAGGTTAGGTTAGGTTAGGTTAGGTTAGGTTAGGTTAGGTTAGGTTAGGTTAGGTTAGGTTAGGTTAGGTTAGGTTAGGTTAGGTTAGGTTAGGTTAGGTTAGGTTAGGTTAGGTTAGGTTAGGTTAGGTTAGGTTAGGTTAGGTTAGGTTAGGTTAGGTTAGGTTAGGTTAGGTTAGGTTAGGTTAGGTTAGGTTAGGTTAGGTTAGGTTAGGTTAGGTTAGGTTAGGTTAGGTTAGGTTAGGTTAGGTTAGGTTAGGTTAGGTTAGGTTAGGTTAGGTTAGGTTAGGTTAGGTTAGGTTAGGTTAGGTTAGGTTAGGTTAGGTTAGGTTAGGTTAGGTTAGGTTAGGTTAGGTTAGGTTAGGTTAGGTTAGGTTAGGTTAGGTTAGGTTAGGTTAGGTTAGGTTAGGTTAGGTTAGGTTAGGTTAGGTTAGGTTAGGTTAGGTTAGGTTAGGTTAGGTTAGGTTAGGTTAGGTTAGGTTAGGTTAGGTTAGGTTAGGTTAGGTTAGGTTAGGTTAGGTTAGGTTAGGTTAGGTTAGGTTAGGTTAGGTTAGGTTAGGTTAGGTTAGGTTAGGTTAGGTTAGGTTAGGTTAGGTTAGGTTAGGTTAGGTTAGGTTAGGTTAGGTTAGGTTAGGTTAGGTTAGGTTAGGTTAGGTTAGGTTAGGTTAGGTTAGGTTAGGTTAGGTTAGGTTAGGTTAGGTTAGGTTAGGTTAGGTTAGGTTAGGTTAGGTTAGGTTAGGTTAGGTTAGGTTAGGTTAGGTTAGGTTAGGTTAGGTTAGGTTAGGTTAGGTTAGGTTAGGTTAGGTTAGGTTAGGTTAGGTTAGGTTAGGTTAGGTTAGGTTAGGTTAGGTTAGGTTAGGTTAGGTTAGGTTAGGTTAGGTTAGGTTAGGTTAGGTTAGGTTAGGTTAGGTTAGGTTAGGTTAGGTTAGGTTAGGTTAGGTTAGGTTAGGTTAGGTTAGGTTAGGTTAGGTTAGGTTAGGTTAGGTTAGGTTAGGTTAGGTTAGGTTAGGTTAGGTTAGGTTAGGTTAGGTTAGGTTAGGTTAGGTTAGGTTAGGTTAGGTTAGGTTAGGTTAGGTTAGGTTAGGTTAGGTTAGGTTAGGTTAGGTTAGGTTAGGTTAGGTTAGGTTAGGTTAGGTTAGGTTAGGTTAGGTTAGGTTAGGTTAGGTTAGGTTAGGTTAGGTTAGGTTAGGTTAGGTTAGGTTAGGTTAGGTTAGGTTAGGTTAGGTTAGGTTAGGTTAGGTTAGGTTAGGTTAGGTTAGGTTAGGTTAGGTTAGGTTAGGTTAGGTTAGGTTAGGTTAGGTTAGGTTAGGTTAGGTTAGGTTAGGTTAGGTTAGGTTAGGTTAGGTTAGGTTAGGTTAGGTTAGGTTAGGTTAGGTTAGGTTAGGTTAGGTTAGGTTAGGTTAGGTTAGGTTAGGTTAGGTTAGGTTAGGTTAGGTTAGGTTAGGTTAGGTTAGGTTAGGTTAGGTTAGGTTAGGTTAGGTTAGGTTAGGTTAGGTTAGGTTAGGTTAGGTTAGGTTAGGTTAGGTTAGGTTAGGTTAGGTTAGGTTAGGTTAGGTTAGGTTAGGTTAGGTTAGGTTAGGTTAGGTTAGGTTAGGTTAGGTTAGGTTAGGTTAGGTTAGGTTAGGTTAGGTTAGGTTAGGTTAGGTTAGGTTAGGTTAGGTTAGGTTAGGTTAGGTTAGGTTAGGTTAGGTTAGGTTAGGTTAGGTTAGGTTAGGTTAGGTTAGGTTAGGTTAGGTTAGGTTAGGTTAGGTTAGGTTAGGTTAGGTTAGGTTAGGTTAGGTTAGGTTAGGTTAGGTTAGGTTAGGTTAGGTTAGGTTAGGTTAGGTTAGGTTAGGTTAGGTTAGGTTAGGTTAGGTTAGGTTAGGTTAGGTTAGGTTAGGTTAGGTTAGGTTAGGTTAGGTTAGGTTAGGTTAGGTTAGGTTAGGTTAGGTTAGGTTAGGTTAGGTTAGGTTAGGTTAGGTTAGGTTAGGTTAGGTTAGGTTAGGTTAGGTTAGGTTAGGTTAGGTTAGGTTAGGTTAGGTTAGGTTAGGTTAGGTTAGGTTAGGTTAGGTTAGGTTAGGTTAGGTTAGGTTAGGTTAGGTTAGGTTAGGTTAGGTTAGGTTAGGTTAGGTTAGGTTAGGTTAGGTTAGGTTAGGTTAGGTTAGGTTAGGTTAGGTTAGGTTAGGTTAGGTTAGGTTAGGTTAGGTTAGGTTAGGTTAGGTTAGGTTAGGTTAGGTTAGGTTAGGTTAGGTTAGGTTAGGTTAGGTTAGGTTAGGTTAGGTTAGGTTAGGTTAGGTTAGGTTAGGTTAGGTTAGGTTAGGTTAGGTTAGGTTAGGTTAGGTTAGGTTAGGTTAGGTTAGGTTAGGTTAGGTTAGGTTAGGTTAGGTTAGGTTAGGTTAGGTTAGGTTAGGTTAGGTTAGGTTAGGTTAGGTTAGGTTAGGTTAGGTTAGGTTAGGTTAGGTTAGGTTAGGTTAGGTTAGGTTAGGTTAGGTTAGGTTAGGTTAGGTTAGGTTAGGTTAGGTTAGGTTAGGTTAGGTTAGGTTAGGTTAGGTTAGGTTAGGTTAGGTTAGGTTAGGTTAGGTTAGGTTAGGTTAGGTTAGGTTAGGTTAGGTTAGGTTAGGTTAGGTTAGGTTAGGTTAGGTTAGGTTAGGTTAGGTTAGGTTAGGTTAGGTTAGGTTAGGTTAGGTTAGGTTAGGTTAGGTTAGGTTAGGTTAGGTTAGGTTAGGTTAGGTTAGGTTAGGTTAGGTTAGGTTAGGTTAGGTTAGGTTAGGTTAGGTTAGGTTAGGTTAGGTTAGGTTAGGTTAGGTTAGGTTAGGTTAGGTTAGGTTAGGTTAGGTTAGGTTAGGTTAGGTTAGGTTAGGTTAGGTTAGGTTAGGTTAGGTTAGGTTAGGTTAGGTTAGGTTAGGTTAGGTTAGGTTAGGTTAGGTTAGGTTAGGTTAGGTTAGGTTAGGTTAGGTTAGGTTAGGTTAGGTTAGGTTAGGTTAGGTTAGGTTAGGTTAGGTTAGGTTAGGTTAGGTTAGGTTAGGTTAGGTTAGGTTAGGTTAGGTTAGGTTAGGTTAGGTTAGGTTAGGTTAGGTTAGGTTAGGTTAGGTTAGGTTAGGTTAGGTTAGGTTAGGTTAGGTTAGGTTAGGTTAGGTTAGGTTAGGTTAGGTTAGGTTAGGTTAGGTTAGGTTAGGTTAGGTTAGGTTAGGTTAGGTTAGGTTAGGTTAGGTTAGGTTAGGTTAGGTTAGGTTAGGTTAGGTTAGGTTAGGTTAGGTTAGGTTAGGTTAGGTTAGGTTAGGTTAGGTTAGGTTAGGTTAGGTTAGGTTAGGTTAGGTTAGGTTAGGTTAGGTTAGGTTAGGTTAGGTTAGGTTAGGTTAGGTTAGGTTAGGTTAGGTTAGGTTAGGTTAGGTTAGGTTAGGTTAGGTTAGGTTAGGTTAGGTTAGGTTAGGTTAGGTTAGGTTAGGTTAGGTTAGGTTAGGTTAGGTTAGGTTAGGTTAGGTTAGGTTAGGTTAGGTTAGGTTAGGTTAGGTTAGGTTAGGTTAGGTTAGGTTAGGTTAGGTTAGGTTAGGTTAGGTTAGGTTAGGTTAGGTTAGGTTAGGTTAGGTTAGGTTAGGTTAGGTTAGGTTAGGTTAGGTTAGGTTAGGTTAGGTTAGGTTAGGTTAGGTTAGGTTAGGTTAGGTTAGGTTAGGTTAGGTTAGGTTAGGTTAGGTTAGGTTAGGTTAGGTTAGGTTAGGTTAGGTTAGGTTAGGTTAGGTTAGGTTAGGTTAGGTTAGGTTAGGTTAGGTTAGGTTAGGTTAGGTTAGGTTAGGTTAGGTTAGGTTAGGTTAGGTTAGGTTAGGTTAGGTTAGGTTAGGTTAGGTTAGGTTAGGTTAGGTTAGGTTAGGTTAGGTTAGGTTAGGTTAGGTTAGGTTAGGTTAGGTTAGGTTAGGTTAGGTTAGGTTAGGTTAGGTTAGGTTAGGTTAGGTTAGGTTAGGTTAGGTTAGGTTAGGTTAGGTTAGGTTAGGTTAGGTTAGGTTAGGTTAGGTTAGGTTAGGTTAGGTTAGGTTAGGTTAGGTTAGGTTAGGTTAGGTTAGGTTAGGTTAGGTTAGGTTAGGTTAGGTTAGGTTAGGTTAGGTTAGGTTAGGTTAGGTTAGGTTAGGTTAGGTTAGGTTAGGTTAGGTTAGGTTAGGTTAGGTTAGGTTAGGTTAGGTTAGGTTAGGTTAGGTTAGGTTAGGTTAGGTTAGGTTAGGTTAGGTTAGGTTAGGTTAGGTTAGGTTAGGTTAGGTTAGGTTAGGTTAGGTTAGGTTAGGTTAGGTTAGGTTAGGTTAGGTTAGGTTAGGTTAGGTTAGGTTAGGTTAGGTTAGGTTAGGTTAGGTTAGGTTAGGTTAGGTTAGGTTAGGTTAGGTTAGGTTAGGTTAGGTTAGGTTAGGTTAGGTTAGGTTAGGTTAGGTTAGGTTAGGTTAGGTTAGGTTAGGTTAGGTTAGGTTAGGTTAGGTTAGGTTAGGTTAGGTTAGGTTAGGTTAGGTTAGGTTAGGTTAGGTTAGGTTAGGTTAGGTTAGGTTAGGTTAGGTTAGGTTAGGTTAGGTTAGGTTAGGTTAGGTTAGGTTAGGTTAGGTTAGGTTAGGTTAGGTTAGGTTAGGTTAGGTTAGGTTAGGTTAGGTTAGGTTAGGTTAGGTTAGGTTAGGTTAGGTTAGGTTAGGTTAGGTTAGGTTAGGTTAGGTTAGGTTAGGTTAGGTTAGGTTAGGTTAGGTTAGGTTAGGTTAGGTTAGGTTAGGTTAGGTTAGGTTAGGTTAGGTTAGGTTAGGTTAGGTTAGGTTAGGTTAGGTTAGGTTAGGTTAGGTTAGGTTAGGTTAGGTTAGGTTAGGTTAGGTTAGGTTAGGTTAGGTTAGGTTAGGTTAGGTTAGGTTAGGTTAGGTTAGGTTAGGTTAGGTTAGGTTAGGTTAGGTTAGGTTAGGTTAGGTTAGGTTAGGTTAGGTTAGGTTAGGTTAGGTTAGGTTAGGTTAGGTTAGGTTAGGTTAGGTTAGGTTAGGTTAGGTTAGGTTAGGTTAGGTTAGGTTAGGTTAGGTTAGGTTAGGTTAGGTTAGGTTAGGTTAGGTTAGGTTAGGTTAGGTTAGGTTAGGTTAGGTTAGGTTAGGTTAGGTTAGGTTAGGTTAGGTTAGGTTAGGTTAGGTTAGGTTAGGTTAGGTTAGGTTAGGTTAGGTTAGGTTAGGTTAGGTTAGGTTAGGTTAGGTTAGGTTAGGTTAGGTTAGGTTAGGTTAGGTTAGGTTAGGTTAGGTTAGGTTAGGTTAGGTTAGGTTAGGTTAGGTTAGGTTAGGTTAGGTTAGGTTAGGTTAGGTTAGGTTAGGTTAGGTTAGGTTAGGTTAGGTTAGGTTAGGTTAGGTTAGGTTAGGTTAGGTTAGGTTAGGTTAGGTTAGGTTAGGTTAGGTTAGGTTAGGTTAGGTTAGGTTAGGTTAGGTTAGGTTAGGTTAGGTTAGGTTAGGTTAGGTTAGGTTAGGTTAGGTTAGGTTAGGTTAGGTTAGGTTAGGTTAGTTAGGTTAGGTTAGGTTAGGTTAGGTTAGGTTAGGTTAGGTTAGGTTAGGTTAGGTTAGGTTAGGTTAGGTTAGGTTAGGTTAGGTTAGGTTAGGTTAGGTTAGGTTAGGTTAGGTTAGGTTAGGTTAGGTTAGGTTAGGTTAGGTTAGGTTAGGTTAGGTTAGGTTAGGTTAGGTTAGGTTAGGTAGGTTAGGTTAGGTTAGGTTAGGTTAGGTTAGGTTAGGTTAGGTTAGGTTAGGTTAGGTTAGGTTAGGTTAGGTTAGGTTAGGTTAGGTTAGGTTAGGTTAGGTTAGGTTAGGTTAGGTTAGGTTAGGTTAGGTTAGGTTAGGTTAGGTTAGGTTAGGTTAGGTTAGGTTAGGTTAGGTTAGGTTAGGTTAGGTTAGGTTAGGTTAGGTTAGGTTAGGTTAGGTTAGGTTAGGTTAGGTTAGGTTAGGTTAGGTTAGGTTAGGTTAGGTTAGGTTAGGTTAGGTTAGGTTAGGTTAGGTTAGGTTAGGTTAGGTTAGGTTAGGTTAGGTTAGGTTAGGTTAGGTTAGGTTAGGTTAGGTTAGGTTAGGTTAGGTTAGGTTAGGTTAGGTTAGGTTAGGTTAGGTTAGGTTAGGTTAGGTTAGGTTAGGTTAGGTTAGGTTAGGTTAGGTTAGGTTAGGTTAGGTTAGGTTAGGTTAGGTTAGGTTAGGTTAGGTTAGGTTAGGTTAGGTTAGGTTAGGTTAGGTTAGGTTAGGTTAGGTTAGGTTAGGTTAGGTTAGGTTAGGTTAGGTTAGGTTAGGTTAGGTTAGGTTAGGTTAGGTTAGGTTAGGTTAGGTTAGGTTAGGTTAGGTTAGGTTAGGTTAGGTTAGGTTAGGTTAGGTTAGGTTAGGTAGGTTAGGTTAGGTTAGGTTAGGTTAGGTTAGGTTAGGTTAGGTTAGGTTAGGTTAGGTTAGGTTAGGTTAGGTTAGGTTAGGTTAGGTTAGGTTAGGTTAGGTTAGGTTAGGTTAGGTTAGGTTAGGTTAGGTTAGGTTAGGTTAGGTTAGGTTAGGTTAGGTTAGGTTAGGTTAGGTTAGGTTAGGTTAGGTTAGGTTAGGTTAGGTTAGGTTAGGTTAGGTTAGGTTAGGTTAGGTTAGGTTAGGTTAGGTTAGGTTAGGTTAGGTTAGGTTAGGTTAGGTTAGGTTAGGTTAGGTTAGGTTAGGTTAGGTTAGGTTAGGTTAGGTTAGGTTAGGTTAGGTTAGGTTAGGTTAGGTTAGGTTAGGTTAGGTTAGGTTAGGTTAGGTTAGGTTAGGTTAGGTTAGGTTAGGTTAGGTTAGGTTAGGTTAGGTTAGGTTAGGTTAGGTTAGGTTAGGTTAGGTTAGGTTAGGTTAGGTTAGGTTAGGTTAGGTT